>NC_065519.1:33705890-33725413 GCF_006386435.1 Epinephelus moara
AAAGGTATGTATTCTTTTTAAAATTTGGCCCTAGTCTTTTAGAATATTACAAAAGAGCAACGGATTTATGTTGCTCACGCTAGCGCTCTCTCTGGTTGAAAATCAGGCTGCTCTCCTTAGCACTCCCCCTAGAGGCTGGGAGAACTTGTTTTCTTTTGACTGGATATGCAGCGTGTTTTTTTAAGTTGCATTTGTTTTCTGAGTTTGCTGCACGTTTCCATTGTTGTGTTGATTTTGAGTTTCCGGACATGTTTTTAAATTTGCAGTTTCTGTAACTGCAGCACGTTTTTTTTTTCTAATGGAAAAGTTTTGGGCTTTTGAAGCATGTTTGCCCTTGACAGCCACTGTACAAGTGGGGAGTCCAAGCAAGAGACTTACTCAAATAACTGATTAAACTAATGTTAACACAAAACAAATTGTTCCATTTTCTGGAGGTTACTACTAAGTTCCTGGCTTGTGAACCCTAATGCTTCACACACAACACCACATAATCAGGTTCTTTATAAAACTACACACACAACTAATACCTAACATGCAAATGAAATGACCCAATGTGATGAATGCAGCTTATGAGTGAAGGAGGACCGCTCAACGTACCAACTAACATCAGTGAATGACAGCTTGGCAAAATGTATTAGCTTGTGGAAACACGTGAGACCACTAAGTGGATGAAAAGTTTGATATTAACCAGTCAAATTGAATTAATGCACCGTTCAGCAGCTGAGATATTACGAGGCATGAGGAAAGATTCTCAAAGCAGTTCAGTATCATTACTCTATTGATGAGAGATTGTTCCATGACCTACTATAATACTGTTAAACATAGCATCATATCACAGGAAAATGTAAAGTTCACCTGGTGCTTCCGATGGCCAGAAGAAAAGCTGCAATGAGGGATGGGGCAGCCAATTCTTGTTTGAAGGTCCCTGGAGCTCTTGGGTGTCCTTGGACATTCTCAGGGGCATTCAGTCCGGTAGACTGTCCAGCAGCAGAATAGTAAGATCTTTTCAACCACACTTGTCGATAAAGCTTTATCACAAAGAGAAAACTCAGGGATAGATGAAGCCTACAGCAGTTACAAACTTAAGGGAAATGGTGATGACACTATAAAGTAGCATTAGTGCTTGATATTGTAGGGTTAGCTGCTGCACCGCAGAGTTCCGTAAGTATTGCTGATCCTTGCCATTTCAACCACTGTAACCTGAACAGTGGCTAAGATTTCAAGCTCTGTTCAAGTGGAAAAAGACTATATTTTTTAATATATCTTATTATGATGTAAATGTTGATTACACAATGTAATGGCTATAAAATAATGTAGGCTATTCCCACACACTGTTTGTACGTATTGTACATAAAATAGTCGTCCACATTAGGATGCAAGTTTGAGTGCGGATGGGTCACAAAGCACAGGACATTCCCCATAAGACCAGTGTTTGGAACCATATGAAACCAACTTTGTGTTATTTTAAAGTATGTTATGACTATGTTTCTTTTCCTAAACCTAACTTAACGTTAAATACATAACGTCATCTGGGGTGCTAATTTGTTAGATATCATACATACTGTTGCATGAGGATATGTTGAATGAAAATCTGCATTTAGATTGATTCCTCATAAGCCTTGCTTTTACTACCCATGCTGTGTGCCACTGGATTCAATCTCCCAAGAAAACGAGGGCTCTATTTACGGTACAAAAAAAAGTGCGTCAAGCATTGCCCAACCAAAACAGGTTAGCTAGCCATCCCCAGAAAGTAAAGACTATCAAGGTAAGGTCTTTGCAGTCACCATCCCCACTAGCTGTGAAAGTAACTGTGAAAATTTTGGTAGTTGCTTGGCTTGTAGGAAAACAAAAAGTGATGTGGTTGTCTTTGAGACAGTGGCGTCAACAATAACACCGCTTGGAAATGGTAGGGTGAGGGAAAGTTGAAGAGCTATTTGTTGAGTTGTCAACTATAAGCAAGCCAGATCACCTTCTGTGTTTTGGCGGGTGAAAAGATAAGTTTTTTACTTTCACTTTATGGAAATAACTCATATCATCTAATTGGTGCTCTTGCAGCATCTTGACTAGCAATGACACCATGTTCCAAGATCTCAGCAAATATTTGGAGAGGTACAATATTATCGTAATTGATCAAAATTAAGGCCAAAACTATGAAAGGAAGTACCAAGTTGTGATAAACTAATTAAAAATGTATTAAAAATGGCTGTATAAATCTTTGCATTAGATGAAAGGCCTTCTTTGTTGCTTCTTCAAGGTTGTTTCTTGTTTATTTTTCAATGACGAGCATTCATGGATTCCAATTGGAAGTTCCAGTTTCATGTGATTTTCTGTGGGTGTATAGAGTGCTGCTGATATCGAGCAGGAAAATAACACATCTTTGAATTGAGCGTTGTGATGAGAGTTCTGGAAGGCCACTGTCTGAATGGCGAGGCCTTCACTGGCTTTCAGAGCGAAGAAACAAGCACTGCTATTCCTGCTCGCATGACAGGCAAATACAACATGGAGACAAGTGTGTGTGTAGCTGTAGGTGTGTATGTGTGTGCGAGTGTGTGTTCCTGGGCTCGGAGGGGCAATATCACAGCAAAGGTTCACTGCTTCTCCTTGTCACCTGGGTTCCTCTGTCCTCACCTGATGTCTTGTCAGTGACCCAAATGTCAAGTGCATCTGTGCCTGAGTGTGTGTGTGAATGTGTGTGTGAGCGTGTGTGTGTGGTCAACTGGGCAGAGAAGAAGACAGATCTGGGTCAGGCAGTTCCCATGAGAGTGTCCGAGCGCTCTGCGGTGGATGACATGTCTGATATGAACGAGTGAGCGAGGAGGAGAGGGGGAGAGTGAGAGAGTGAGTGTGCAGCCAGACAGTGGAACAGCCAGGGGTCAGAGGAGGACAGAGCCATCGCACGATCACACGCACACACACATTACTGTAGTCTTGTAGCTAATCCACATGCATCAGTGCATCAACGCTGTGACACTCACGCAAGTGGCTATGTAGTGAAGATGTAGAAACAGGCAGTAACACGCAAAATGCATTTACAAACACTGCGGAATGGATTACATGTATGTATTTATTGATTTCTGCATTTTAGAGATTCAGTTCGGATTTTTGAAGTGGGGTTGTATGAGGTACTTGTGCATAATCAGTGTTACATACAGTCGATGGTGGTTGGCACACCCCCAGTTTAGAAAAGCAGACAGGTGTGTTGACATGGAAACCAAGCAATGTGCTGCACAGGTCGGGGGCAGCAGCACAATATACTTGAGCTACCTACAGTTTAAACGTATAAATTAGTATGTAGAATATTTTTACCACTTCACCTTGAGACCAGCAGCTAGTGTGTTCAGTGAGCTAAAATTACTGTTTTTCTCAGTGGATTCTGGTGGCTTTGGTCACACCAGAAACACAGAAAGTGATACAGCAAAAGTAATTTACACAACCTCATGAAATAGGTGGTGCTTGAAGCCAAATCGTGCAGTAACTACCTGTTGACTCGTGCGTTGCGTGTGACTGGTTTTGTTAATGGCAAAATAGATACAATGAGGAAGGCTCTGTTAGAATTTCATCTCATTAGTCAGAGAAGGAAAAGATGAAACTTGACGGTGCAACACAGTGAATATGATGAACATAACAAAGATCTCGCCATGTTGTGTCCAGCTTATACTAGCCATAGAGGAAGAAAAGTGGCCCAGTTTAAATGTCCAC
Organism: Epinephelus moara; assembly: GCF_006386435.1. NCBI lineage: Eukaryota > Metazoa > Chordata > Actinopteri > Perciformes > Serranidae > Epinephelus > Epinephelus moara. Next base: position 33,709,590 of record NC_065519.1, read on the forward strand.
TCTTAAATCAATATTTTTATGACAGAATGTATCAAACGACGATGTGAAAACAACGTGAAAGGAATCACTTGTAGTGATGACCCTGCAGAGAATGAATATGTTCTCATCCCAGGTCATCAAATGCCGATGATTTCTTGCGGCTTCAGAGTGTGATACCGACGCCAAAGTGTAGGAGATGCAACCTTTAACGTCTGTACGTAATGCAGAGCTGTCTCCTGTGTGAAAGTCATCGTAAAACGTGGTTCAAGTTGTCAAACAGTCGCAGTTAGGTTTGAGCAACAAAACTACTTGGTTGAGTTTGGAAAAAATGTCATGTTCAGGGTTAAGATAAGAATGTAACATGAGGTTTATAAGTGACAGATGTTGGTTATGCAACACTACATTAAAAAGGCACTGACTTCAGGTTTCACACTGGACACAAACAGCTGGGTCCCGTTTCTGTCTGTCTGAGTGGTAGTACATAGTTGTAGCCATGCAGTTTAGAGGAGCGCAGGTAACGTTACAGTTTGACAGTCCCAGTTGTCTAGAGAGGTACAGTATACAGTTATCAGTTATGTGATGTGTTCACTGCCCAGGTCCAGTCTGGCCATCTGGAGCACCAAGAGATCTGGACACCAAGATGTACAACTTACTTCAGTGTGCTTGTGGAGGTTAGAAGAGAAGTTTTTAAAAATCAGAAATCAGTGTTTTTTGGGAGAAACATCAAGCACTTCAGCTGTTGTCTTTTTTGGATTTTGGTGTAAAAAGCTCTGACAATATTGCATCATAGTCAAAAGACAGGTGCTGATTCTTTGTGTTCCAGGTAGAATAGAAATTAAATTTGCACATTTGATTCTGGTAGACTTCCCACTGGTCTGTTTCAGATCACCTTCAACATGGTGGACCTGTGAAAGCCTCTTTATGTGCGGACCGTAAGGTGATTGACAGCATTTTTGTCGCACTGACCAAAGCAGACACATGGTTGTGGAAACTATGAATTTGACCTAGACTCTGGAGATGGATAGATGGACTTCTAGGTAATGTAAAATTTGTTTCCTTTTTGTTTGAAAGGTAAATAAGAATTTTAACTAAATAAACTAATTTCATTATTCAAGGTGCCAGTGCAGTCCAAAATATATTTATTCTAGTTGAATCAGAGGAAGAACTGTAAGGGAAGAATCATAGCAAAACCTGTCAGGTCCCTCATAAGCTTGCAGCAAAAAAAAACAGATCATTTTGTAAGAAGAAACTAAGAAAATAGAAGGGATGAAAGGAGAAAAAAAGACATTTTAAAATACAGTTTAATAGCATGAGATCAGGCTGGATAGAAGTTGAATGATCCCTCACTGAGAGCCCTTTTCACCACATAATAATGAATGACACACCAGGTCCTAGAATAATACTCAGCAATCAACTCAAACCACCAAAGTTTTGAAATCCATCATTAATTCACCATGGGTTGAGCGTTCATGGAGCTCTGAGCTGTACGGCCGTGGCTAAATTGGTTTTAATGGATTTCATGGGGTGCAGTTTGGGGGCCTTTTGATTGACAAAGAGGTTTGAGAGTTGCCACAGCCCCCTGCTCCCGCTCTGTCCCCGAGCTATGCACCATTGATCAAACACATACAAACTGTCACTCTGTATTGCCAGGACGCTGGTGACGGACTCACCAGTCACTTCAATCATTAGTCAGTCAGCCTCACATTCAAAAACTGGAGTCACAAACTGAGGCGGGAGGAGGATGTGGATACATATTCATTTGATTTAAGCTAAAAAAAAAGGTCTGTTTTAGTGTTGCCTAAGTGACACAAATGACAGTACAGTAATTACATTTTTCATAGCACCACAGATATAAATAACAGCCTTACTTACTTTTTCCACCTTTTACAGTCTAAAAAATTCTCAGAGAGTACACATGAACTGCCTTTACTGACAGCATGCACAAGCAGCTCCATTTAAATTCTACTGTCCAACATACACAGTTGCAATCCAAATTGCGACCTACGACCTGTGATGTCCTTCAACGGCAATTGGCTCTCAATCTCCATGGAGACGCCGCGAGGGCATGGGAGTGGATGTCCGCACCGGACATGAGAAATGAGCACAATTACAGCTTTTGAGAGGTAATTATATGTGCGTTGTAGTGGCAAGGGCCCATAAATAACGCCGGATCCACCCCGTGTGCTTGTTCAGTAATTGAAGAACAATGAGGTGGGAGAAGGGAGCCGGGTACATGCTGCATCGTGATACCACCTCGTCCATTGTGGTCCCTTTCACCCCGTTAGAAAGGAAGGCCGATCAGCCAGACAAAGCTGAATGATATCAAGCACCAAGGCTACAACTCTGCCAATGAGTGTCTCTAATAGCACAGTGGAGAGTAAAAAAGGTGGGAGAAATTGGGGTGGAAAGAGCTTGTCTGCCTTTTAGTGTGGCTTTTGTAAAGACATTAGATAAGGTGTAGGAATCTAGAAGCGCTAATACATGTATTACTCAGGTCCTGAGAGACTTTAAGCGTTGGGATACCCATAGCATGGGGAGAACATATGCAAATCAATCAGAGGTTTGGGGAAAAAAGACATATTGGACTGTGAGGGTTTCCTGAAAAACATACCCTAAATACAGACCCTCCTGTAATTTCACCGATGGCTTAACAGTCTCTGCTTGCCCCTTCCCAAAGCAGTTTATCTTCTGCAGAAGCGATAGGACAGTAAATAAGTAGCTTACGACACACAAGAGCTTTTCCCTGACTACAGGGTGGTTGTTAGTGTTAAGTAGCTATCCTTGCACGCTCCAAGCTAACATCAAAAGTGATGGGACCGTGTTTCATCGGGGGCTTCCACCGCTACGGAGCTAAGAGCCTGAGAAATTCACTAACAAAGAGCATACCGCAGCTGCAAGTAGGTTAACATTTAACAGATTTTTTTTTTTTTACCTTGCACAGTAAATCCCTGCACATTTCAAATGGTTTGTTTATTTTCAGTCCTCCACAGGCACAGGCTGCACAGTAAATCTTATCTCTTGATGCATATTTGAAATGCAGTGGGTGGAATACCTGTCTTCTGGCCCGAGTTGGGAACTCTCTGCCTTACCAGAGTGTTCTTGAGCAAGTCTTGAATCCCCTCCAGCTCCGGAGCAGTATGGATAAGTAAGCAGTATTTTGAAAACACATGCATTAAAGAACAGAAACATATATAGTAAATGCTTGATTTTAGTGATTTTGGAAGTCATTAAGATCAGGACTGGGCACTGGTGCTCAATACCTTATAGATATCAACTGAAATAACCCAGTACAAAGTAGTACTGCTGAAACTTCTCCAAACGATGCCTGTATTTGATTCTTTTTGTATACAAATACATTTTAAATAAAAACACGACATGTATGGTTTTGCTCACAGTTTATCACTGCAAGCATTCTTTGATTTAAAGGGCTCCAATATTTATTATTTTGTAGAGGTTTTTATATCAATCTGTTGCTTTCCAGCAGTGTTGCTGATGTATTTGTCAAAATATCTGAGTTTTAGCTTCAAATTGTTATTTTCCTAAGCCCTTTTAAAAACTTCATCCTACATGACCTGAATAGGTTTTCTGCCCTATGTTGCTGCTATATATAAACCCACATACTGCTGTGGACACCACTGTAGTTTAGTTCTGAAAGTCACACAGTAAAAAAAACCCAGTTACTCTCCTGTGCTGTGAGGTAAAAATTACTGTTTTTGTCAATGGAGTCTGGTGGCTTTGAAGAGAGCATAAATAACAACTTCAGTTCCCCATCAGAAAAGGCTGTCTGACGGAGAAAATAAGGATATAAAAAGCAAAATATAGCTTACACTTAAACTGATAATTATCTTTTTAAGATTGTCCTTTTTTTGGGGGCTAAACTACGCTTTGCTCTCGCACTGATACACTGCCACCAGACTCTTTTGACAGAAATGGTAATTTCACCTTGCAAAATACAAGGAGTTGCTGGATTACCGCTGCCTGTGATCAGTTTGTTCGTTTCTGTTATTGTGTGACTTTTGGAACTAAACTAATGTGACACCCACAGCAGTTCATTGCTTAGCCTCTATGTGCCCAGGTACCCCTCTCTGCATGCTTCACCAAACATGGAGCATGCTTAGCGTCTTTTAACTGTAGGTACCGACTATAGAGCTTTAAATGTGTTTATACAGTTGATATGCAATGTTATATTGAAAATGTGTGTGTCTTCACCTGGTTACATAGAGGGTTAGTAATATAGAATAGCAACATCTTCCACTTACATGCTCAAATCTTTTAAACCAACACTTTCCTCAGTCTCAATACTTTCACTGTGAGCAAACGGCATGGAAGACACAGGAAAAAATGCAGACGGATCGGTCGTTTAATTGTTGTTGGCAGTTCAGCGTGACGAAATGGCAACAAAATGTTCAAAAGTATGGTTTCACTGCATGTCTGTGGCATTTTATACAACTGAATGCTTCCATTCAAATGATGAGTATTGAATGATGTAGAAAAAAGGTATCAAATGAAGAACTCTATTAATATCAGTTCCAGTTAAAGGGTGCTGGTGTTGGCACTTGTACTGTGTTGGATTTTTTACCCAGCTCTTATTAAGATCACCATCAACCCCCTTGAGGACCAAACACACTTGGTCAGGCTTTGCTCTTCCTCCAAACAACACACACACACAATCCACAACATACTTTTCTCAGCTATGCCATTCTCTACCATGGAGCGCCTTATCCAGACCTCTGAAGTCCCCCTTCTCCTGCTATCAGTCACTCTTTCTTTTCTTTGTCTTTCTCTCTCCTCATCTTGTGGAGAGCAACGTGTTTGTGCATAATTTCCATTTCAAGGGGTCATATAAATTTTCCTCCATGCAAATGAGTCAAACTCTCCAAGGTAATAATCACCTGAAACCCCCGCTCACACACAAACACACAAACACCCCAGGTGGCTCCATATTGCATCGCCGACATGAATAAATAATTAAATGAAATCTAATTTTTTTTTATTTCATTTCCTCAGCAGCTGAATCCAATTCCGCCTCCACCCTTTGAGGACGACACCCAGGTGACCCTCAGGTACAATTACCGCCATTCAAGACGTTACACAAACACTTGTGTTTTAGAAGTGCGCTGCATTTCCTGTGTAAGACATAGTATGTCTGATGTGTGTTGCTAGAGTAAAAATATTGTAATATATGAAACAGCTGGCAGCATCAATAGCATTTACAGAGAGACACAATGGAAAGAATAAATAAATATAGACTCGCCCACTGATCTCTGAAATGCTTAATTTTATACATTACGTCTCTGTGGCTTTTTCCTCATAAATTTCGTTTTAGCCTAGAACTGAGATGCAAATTCCTCCATAATTCTTCCACATAGTAAAATGTATATTCCAGTAATGTGTCCCTCGCTTTGCTTGAAAAAACAACATCCTATTTCCCAGCCACATAAAAATTTCAGTCATTTTCTCTCAGTGCACTTGCTTGGGAAGGCACTTGCATGAAACTAAGTCATGTGAGGCTGCCGGCAGCCACAACAGCGCTGTCATCTCTTATTCCAGGTCAAGAGGTTTATGACCTGAGGAAGCCCGGGCCATTTGCACGTAAAGCGCCACAGTCACATGATCTGCAGGTGATGACACGCTGTTTTTTTTATGACGCAACAGCACTCTGTTGCTATAGGTCTCTGAGCAGGGGCTGTGGGTGGTTCAGGATTGAGGAGATGTCACGCTTGATGTCACAATGGCTTACCCATAGCGTCTGTCACATACAGTAGATGTCTTGACTTCATTCTAAGGGAATATATAGCATTTTTATACAGTGCACCAGTTATAGCAGACCCTGCAAGTTGGGCCCTGGGAGATTTTAGGGAAACCAAACTGCGGAGATAAAATGTTTTATTTTTTATTCTTTATCCAAGATTCTGTTTGAAGCTGTAACAAGCAATACAAATATAATGCCAATGATTAAAATAGCAGTGTGTCCTTTGAAATGCATTTGTAATGATGAACCTACAGAAAATAATCAGCTCTAGAGCATTTTAGTCAACGTGCTCAGCACTAAACAGCAAGACAAAGTTAGCCACTAGCCAGTAAGGGGAGAGTTAAAGGAATACTTCTTGCCCAAATGACAATTTGTATATCAATTTCTCACCCTGTGTTGTGTTGAATTCATATGTTTTTCTGGCATGCCTCCAGTGAACAAAGAATCCAAAAACAGAGAAAATTCTTAATGAATTGAAGTACAAAGGGTCCACGTTTAAAAACAAGCAACTCTTACACAACTTGTGCTGTATAATCCAAGTCTCATTCACCCAGTCGTGTGCTCAGTACTTCCCAGACAGCCCTTTCTAACAGTGGACTAAATGAAAAGTTAAACTTATCTATGCTCTCCTCAAAGCCAGACTCAATTATCAAAAACAGTCATTTTACCTTGCTGAACACAGGAGTTGCTGGTCTACCACTGCCTCAACTGGTAGTTTGTGTTATTGTTTGACTTTGGTGAACCTGAACTTACCCCTTAAAACACCAAACAGACAAACTGATCAAGTTGGTGGTAGACCAGCAGCTCCTGTGTAAGGGAGAGAGGTACAATTACCTTTTTTGCCAATGGAGTCTGGCTTTGAAAAGTTTCACTTTTAGTTTAGCTCCCTGTCAGAAAGAGCCGTCTGTTTGGGACACACTAGTACTAGTCCATACCGATTGGTAGCTTTGTCACCTTCTACCTATGCCAATCCTCAATGCCTATGTGCAGTTTCACATAGATTGACCACGTGAGTGAGTAGAAAAACGTCATTCTCGGAACCCATCGGCTGTATTCGGCGTCTGACTTCCGGCAGACAGCGATACAGCCTCTGGGGGCAGACCCCCAATTTTTTGGCATTCCAGTTTGTTTTGGGCGGAGGAGGTGAATTTCGGTTTCCGACTTCCGTTTATATATAAGTAAATATGCTGAACCATTGCAATGGATTCAGAGTTTGCAATGACGCCAATTATGTTCCGTCTCGTTAGTTCACTGCACGAACCGTTTAACCTGGCAACAACTGCAGCCGGCTCAAATGTGACTGGTCAATATCATGCGGACTACAAACAGCCTACAACCGGAAACGAGGGCTCTTCGGCTCTTCTTCCGGAGGCAAGATCTCCGGCGTTTGCCTACAGACTCTACATTCACTAAATGTAGAGTCTGTATATAGAGACTAGAAAAATGTGGGACAGACAGAATGACACACTGACAGTTTCCGTGATTATGTACAGCATACCATAACATTACTTAGTCATACCAAAAATTAGACAAAAAATAAATAAAATTGGGCCACAGGGGGAGCCACAGCGATCAGTTGCATTTTACCCATTTTTAAGCATTTTTCTGTTGTTTTAGCGCCATCTAGTTGCCAATTAGAGTTAAATTCCTCCATTCAACCTGAGGTGTCCTGTTCTACATATCTACCAAGTTTAGTAAAAATCGATATGGCGGTTAGGCCTAGATAAGAAATTAGCTCTCTAGCGCCTCCATTTTGTTTGATTGGGTCAATAATGGNATGTTTTTCAAAAAAAATTAAAAATGGCGGAAAATCTATATAACCGGAAGTTATGGGTTCTTGAGGCAAATTTGTTCCTCATGAGGAGAGGCATCTCTGTGCAAAGTTTCATGTCTCTACAACATAAAGGGCATGAGATATGCCCATTCAAAGTTTGCAATTTCAATAGGTTGCTATAGCGTCCCCCTTTGGCCAATTGATGTAATATTGCTTCATTGGCATCCTCCCATGACCCTCTACCACTGTGCCAAATTTCACATGGATTGACCAAGTCAGTGAGGAGAAAAAAGTGGAACAGAGACACAGACAGAGTTTTCGTCATTATATAGTAAGATTTGAGTGGATATATGAGACTTGGATTATACTGCAAGAATTGTGTGAGACTTTTCAAACTGATGTTTTGATAGTTTTGCTGTTGTTAAATGCATACATCTTTTACTTCAATTCAACAAGAATTTTCTCTGTGTTGGGATTCCTTGTTGACCAAACAGTCATTTGGGGGGTAAAGAGTTTTATTGATTTTATTTAAGGGTGGTAGAGTCAGAATACAAGCAGAACAGGTCTTCAAATGAAAGCTTTTGTTACTCCGTGTCTGCTGGATGTGTAAATTGCAAGAGTTTGCTATGAGTATTGTAATAACAACTTTATAAGTTGATTATATGTTAGTGTTGTTTTCTCAGCTCTTTACACCGCCCCTGAGTGGGCAATAATCTATCAATGCAGCTTTAAGGGATATAGGGTAATAAAAGTTTCCAAAAAAGGGTACGTTCACTGTAGGACCATTAGATTTTTTACACACATGTGCACTTATTTTGGCAGTCAGTGGAGGTAGAGAGATAAAATGACAGGCTAGCATAGACTGGGTAAATGCAGTCAATAATTGGCTGAAATTTGAAATTTGGCCCCCCAAAAAACACTGTTTATGCAACAAAGATTATAAATATGAGAAATACGTTAAATAAAATGTGCACTTTGTGCAGATAAGATGTGGTATACTGCCACTTCATATTGAAAAAGAACAAAAAGGGGATGGATGAAGATGAGAGGATCTGTGAATATTGTGAGCTTAATGTGGTGGAAAATGATATCCTTTCATCTTTTACTGGCCTTTGAAAAATATTGTTCTATGTTACAGATTAAGATATGTTTTGCATCCATAATTATTCTATATTTTACATTAATCATGAATTGAATGTGTTATTTATGTGTGATGGATTGGTGCATGCTATATGTAGGCTTGGTTTTGTTTATGTTTTTTTTTATATGTGTGTACATTTTTGAAGATCTTTTGGGATTTATCATGTAGAATGTGTGTTTAAAATTTAAAAAGGCCATGTGTTTTAATGGTTAGTCACGCTGTAAGATGTTGGTGTATAATGTAAATAACATATAAATTACCCAAATATAAATGTACCTATTTATAATATATCTATGGATGACAGAAAGGCCGAGATTTTGTTTTCTGGATAACGCACCAGCTGCCATCATGTGTTATAGCTGGCCAGGAAAATGCTGAAGTCTGTCTATGGATATTTCCACTGTCAGCAATAACATGTCTCAAAATCTCCACATTGACTATCAATGCATCATACTTAGTGTAATTTGTCCTGGGCGAGCCTTTCAGGAATACTAAAGAGGTGCCTTCATCGATTCACATGCAAATACTCGCTGTTGTTAGCAGGTGGAGTGACTGATTGGTCACAGTCATTCAAATCAGCTGCTGGATATTTCGTATAAGGTGGGGAAATGTCTGTGTCTGCTTTTCTAATCAACTGTTTGTCTCATAATATAGTCTTTCTGCACAGAAACACACACACACACACATGCTCTATTATACATAAGACCCTGGCTCACACACTTGTGATCCACACATCTTTTCATACACCGGTGCCTGGAAGATGGTAGAGACGTGACAATGAGTGCTGTGTGCGCGTGTGTGTGTGTGACTGTGACAAGCATCACAAGTTTCCAGATGGGCGATATTCAGCGATTACCTTTTCAGCGCTTACCATCCCTCTGTATCTCCACCCTGATCCCTCCTCTCAATAATTGACTGCAGGGTAACAAGGGCTCTGTGTGTGTGTGTGTGTCTGTGAGCAGCTTCTCTGATTAGATAGCCGAATATACTCTGTATTCAGCCACGGCGCTGACTGCCCCAACTGGCATAGCTAATGAAGAGCCCGTGCCCCTCCCTTGGCACTAGTGTGTGTGCGTGTGTGTGATGCATAGAGTCAAGCTGCAATTAAAAGGCCTGTCAGTGGTGTCTGCCATAACAGAGGCTCGGACTGTCACTATCGACCAGCCTCAACACACACTGTACGGAGACAGAGAGTGGGAAGGAGAAGTGGGCAGAGGGACAAGGGGAGAGAAAAGAGTGAAGAGTGAAGGGATGAAGAAAGGAGGACAAGGAAGAAGAGCTTTCTCATCCAAGATGGCCGCCAGTGCAGTCCTTTGTGTGCCGGCATATAAGCTGTGATTTTTATTTGTTTTATCTAAGTTTCATGCTGATAATCCGACCAAGGTAAGTGGTAAGTTTAAATCCACTCAAGATGCGCACACCTGACTCTCTATTGGCATCTTATATCAACCCAAATGGGTGATAACCATACTGCTGCTGCACGACTGAAACCCACTGACTACAGCTTGCATTGGACTAAACAGAAAATGGACTTTTACTTCCACTCAAGAGGTGCATAGTGGTGTTTTTTTTTTTTTTTGGTTTCTCACACAATCCGATGTAGAAGTGTGTAGAAGTCCTTGAGCTGGTAGGGGCCTGATTCAACCACCTTGCCTGCCTGCTAGATTGCTGTTGGTGAGTGACTGAAGCAGCTTCTCTTGGTACTTTACTGTACAGGTGTCCACGGGACTACCTGGACCTGAGATGCGACCTGAGACCCTTACTGGTTTGAGTCCCCATTTTATTATGGTCAACTTGGTCTGAGTCGAGTCCCATTCTATCACTGTGGGTCCCAAGGTGTTTCGGTCCTTTCATAATACCGGGCTGTTTATGCAGAAGACAGATGCAAATACTTTTGAAATTGGTGCTAAATGACCAGAGAGAACTGAAAAAAGAGCTGCCAATAATGCTCCCACCAGTGAATGACATAATACGAGTTGGTTTCGGCCCAGTCAATGGTTTTGGCTAATCTGAAAACAATATGGTAGTCAGCTGGTAACAAATGATCTTGAATAACAGTTGAACAATGAGCTAAATTATGTTTAAATTTATCAGCATTGCTTAGTTTTACTGTTTGATCTCAGTATTCTCAGCCTCCTTACAGACAAAGCCTTTTACAGTACAGGAAACAGTATGGCACCCACTTCCTGTTCACTAATTCTTGTATTACAGCCAAACAGTGCACTAAAATATGTTTCTGAAGACACATTAGGCAGGAAATAGGCAATACAGTAACAGAATCTTCATATTCGATCAGTGCTGCCTGGTTTTAAGGTTTGATTTGAGTTTGGTCTGCATTTCAGACACAGAGAGAGGGGCGGCTCTCTCCCTCGAGCTAGAGAAAGTCAAGCAGATTTTGAGGTGGAAGATGAGCATGGGGATCTGGGCGCTGGTAAGATGGAGGGAAGTTTAGTACAGTTTATTTACACATACTACCCACATTGTCGTGATACAGAGCTGGTTGAAAATAGGCAAAGCATTCCTTTAACCATTATGTGTAATACCTGAGTGGATCAGAGAAGACCCCTGATCAGTGCTGATCACAAGAGAAACGCATAAGCACTGTGTGTGTGTGTGTGTGTGTGTAGCTTGAAAAATGATTAGGCTGATTTAGAATCAGATTATAAGAGCGAAATTAAGGTGAAAAATTGTTAAGCAGCAGTGCCAGCGTGTTGGAGGCAGAGCGGAGGGAAAGATGGATAATGAGCCGTGGAAATTAAAGCATTACAGCAGCTCACATCACAACAACATCAACAACAACAACAACAACAACAACAACAACAACAAAATAAGTGACATTAGAATAAAATAAAAGTAGACATCTGAAAGACTATTAGACATTATATACAGTAAGATAGGTAAGAACAGCATGTACTTGTATCCAGCATTAGAATGGCATTTTTATTAGCACTTCTAATTTAACAGGTCCATAAAATAGACCCATCCTGGATCTCTCTCCTCTCAGACGTGCACCAAGTTGAGCCGTCAATATCTCAGGCAAAAACAGGAAGGGAATATTTTTTAAATTTATTGAGAGCAGTCAGCTTTTGAAACAAATTTCCTGGGTCCACTGGAGTTCAGGTCTGTCATTTCGGACTTGTGAAGACCTCTACTGTGCTGTGCATCCCTGCCTAGGCCTGTGCAGCTGGACATACGCTGGATCCTACATTGCCACCCTTTCTCAATTTCTCAACATAATATGCTCCCGAAGCCAACTGCTCGCTACTGACTTATCTGACCATCTGAGCACCTGTTACTTCATGTTCTGTAGTCTCCTATGCAGGCATCATGTATCGAAATGTTATGACTATAACTTCTGTTCCCTGAAGGAGAGGAACGAGGTACAACACATATAGTATGGGATATCACGCCCCCGCGTGGCCTGACTGAAGAAACCTCTATTCACGCCTTTAAGGCAGATGATCTGTGGTGACGCATGTGAGGCCCCGCCTGCACATATATACCTACGTCGCCACAGTCATTCTTCAGTTCGATAGCCGCTCTTCACCAAGCCCAGCTGCGCAGCGGGGCAACCTAGTGTTGTACCTCGTTCCTCTTCTTCAGGGAACAGAAGTTATAGTCATAACATTTCGTTCCCTTTCAGTCGATTCACTCGGTACAACACATATAGTATGGGACATGTATACATGCCCCGCAGAGCAGCCACCGAACCGGAGTCCACCTCCAGCACTTTAGTGCATCGTAGACCCAGCAGAAAGGACAGAGTGAGCCACCGAAGGGGCTGTCACATCCAAACGATAAAACCGGACAAAAGTGTGCAGTGATGACCAACTGGCTGCAGCACAGATATCACTCACAGATACCCCTTTAAATAAAGCCCATGATGCTGCCATGCCCCTGGTCGAATGTGCCCTCACACCGTGAGGCAATGGAAGACCCCTGCTGTTGTATGCTAGGGAGATAGCCTCCACAATCCAGTGAGAAAGCCGCTGCTTAGACAGAGCTTTACCCTTAGCCGGATTAGCAAAACAGACAAACAATTGGTCACATAAACGCACACTCTGTGTGCGGTCTATGTAAGTACGTAGCGCACGCACAGGGCACAAGAAATGTAACCTCCTCTGCTCCTCGGAAGCAAACGGAGGGGAACAGAAGCTCAAAAGCTCAAACGACATAGAGCTATAGGCTGTAGGGATAATCTTAGGCAAATATGCTGCATTTGGGCGCAATGTAACCTTAGAGCCATCCGAAGTGAACTGAGTACACGAGGGATGTACAGATAACGCATGAAGGTCGCCCACCCGCTTTGCAGAAGCCAAAGCGAGAAGTAGTGCTGTCTTATATGAAAGAAACTTCATATCTGCAGACTCAATAGGCTCAAATGGGGGTCCACAAAGCGCCTCAAGCACCAAAGCTAAATCCCATGAGGGAACGCTGGGTTTAATCACAGGCCTCAGCCTGCGGACTCCCTTTAGGAAACGCATGGCAAGAGGATGAGCGCCTGGTGTCACTCCATCAAAACCAACATGGCATGCAGATATAGCGGCCAAATAAACCTTAATTGTGGAGAAAGAGAGACCCTTATCCAGCAGTTCCTGGAGGAATGTCAAAACATCCACAATAGAGCACTGAAATGGGAGTACATTTCGGTCTTGACACCACTGCTCGAACGCCCGCCATTTGTAAGCATACAAACCCCTAGTTGACGACGCCCTCGCACTCTGGATCGTTGCCACCACACTTGGGGGCAGACCCTTAGCTATTAGATTGGACCTTTCAACAGGTAGGCATGCAACCGCCACAGCTCTGGGCGCGGGTGAACCACCTCCCCTCCCGCCTGGGAGAGGAGGTCCCTGCGGAGGGGAAGCTGCCAGGGCCTCGCTGCCAGCAGACTTATTATCTCGGCATACCACGACTTCGCTGGCCAGTGAGGGGCCACCAGGATCAGAGAGAGACCCTGTCGGCGCACCCTCTCCAGAACTGACAAAATCATCTCCACTGGGGGAAACGCATACAGAAGCGTGTTGGGCCATGTGTGCGCTAACGCGTCCATCCCTAGGGGAGCGTTGTGGTCTGTCATGGAAAAGAACAGGGGGCAGTGGGTATTTGCTCTGGAGGCAAAAAGGTCCACTTCCGCCCTGCCAAAACGGTCCCATATTTGAGTCACCACCAATGGGTGCAACCTCCACTCCCTCACAAGAGGACCTCCCCTGGAGAGGAGGTCCGGCCCCAGGTTCAGGTGGCCCGGGACATGGGTGGCTCTGAGAGACAGAAAATGAGCACTGCACCATAGCAACAGAGAGCGAGCCAGTTTCAATAGGGGAAGTGAGCGGGTCCCTCCCTGCCTGTTTATGTAGGAAACCACCGTTGTATTGTCTGTCCTGATCAGAACATGATGGCCTGTCAGAACCGGACAAAAATGCCTTAGAGCTAAGAAAGTTGCTAACAGCTCCAGGTGGTTGATGTGGAGCCTGCATTGTACCGACGTCCACACCCCTCTCACTGCTGCACCTTCGCACAGAGCCCCCCACCCCCTCAGGGAGGCATCTGTGGACACCACCTTGCGAAAAGACACCCTCCCTATAGGGGAGCCCTGTTGTAGTAAACCGGGTTCCCTCCACGGGAGGAGCGCCGACAAGCAAGAAGGAGATATCGTCAGCCTCCTCTGGAGGTGACTCGGCGCGCGGCATTGCAACGCTCGCATCTTCAACAGCCCGAGTGGCACTACAGCGATCATAGATGCCATCATGCCTAACAGCTGTAAGATCGTCCGAAAACGTAGTTTGCGTCCCAACTGAAACTGAGCGAGGCCACCCTGTGCTCTGACAGATGTGCTCGGTTTGAAATCGAACATATTTCCAGCCCGAGAAAAGAAAACTGCTGACTCGGGGTCAGTGAACTTTTCCGTAAATTCACCGAGAAGCCCAGCGCTTGGACGTGCGACAGAGTCAGCGACAGGTGCGCCGCTGCCCTCTCTCTGGAGCTCGTGATCAAAGCCCAATCGTCTAGATAGGCTAATATGCGAACGCCTTTCTCCCAGAGCGGAGCTAACGCCGCCTCGACACATTTCGTGAAGGTGCAGGGAGCGAGTGACAAGCCCAACGGCAGCACCAGGTATTCGTAGGCCGTGCCCTCGAATGCAAACCTTAGAAACTGCCTGTGGTCCGGGTGTATCGCTACGTGAAAGTAAGCGTCTGTAAGATCGATAGTTGTAAACCAATCTCCCGGTCCGATCGCGCTCAGTAGCTGTCTGAGTGTTAGCATTTTGAACCTGTAAGTTCGTAGATACTTGTTTCACACTCGCAGGTCTAAAATAGGACGAAGTCCCCCCCCTTTCTTCGGAACAACGAAATAGTGGCTGTACCAACCTTTGTTCGTCTCCGAAGCGGGAACAACTCGTATCGCTCTCTTGTTCAACAAGCTGTTTATTTCTTCCCTCAGTACTGCAGCTGCCTCGTCCCCTACAACTGTGTTTGTTATAGAGTGGAAATGGGGTGGCCGGGCCCTGAACTGTAATCGGTAACCCATGGCAACAGTCCTCTCTACCCACGGTGAGACTGCGCATGCGCGCCATTGAGGGAGATGGACAGCTAGCCGACTGACCTGCAAAACGGAACCTTTATTGATTTCAATAAATGCACATTTACAACATTCACACAGTGAACAGAAGGCACCAACACTGGGGCACTTGTGTGTGTGGGGGGGTTGTGCTTGGGAGACTGTGTCAGGGGAGTGCAATGCTTCTCGCCCAGAACTAAACATGAACGCGGCCTCTTTGGCGGCAACAGATGAGGGGCAGCAGTGTCTCCCTGCTGCTGGAGCCCCTCTTGGCCCACTCCCGGAGCTAGGATGAATGCGGCTTCTTCCTCCTAGGCGCTGAACCCTTTTGGAGGCCTGGTGGCGGACCCTTGCTCCAAGCTGACTGGCGTGGGATTTGGCCCGGCGCTTGCTGCTTCACCGGCTGGGAGCCCAAACTCGCAGGCGGCGCTGCCCTCTTGGGGGGAGGCGGCGGTGACGGCTTGGCAGGCCGCTTTGGTTTAGCATCACGTCTGGGGATGATGCTGCGCAGGGCTTCTGTCTGCTTCTTTCTCAGCTCAAATTTTGTCTGAATAGCGTCGAGCGACTGTCCAAACAGGCCTTCAGCAGACACTGGCTCATCCAAATAAACAGCCCTGTCC
>NC_065519.1:33726028-33801297 GCF_006386435.1 Epinephelus moara
GAGCTGGCGACAAGACGCACAAGACCCGGGCTCAATCAACGCCCTCCTAGCATGGAGGACTCCCAGACAGGCGGGACACGCTTCGTGCTGGTCCTTGTCATGCAAAGAGAAGCTGCACCCCTGAGGACAGGGGCGAACAGAAGACTTCTTCTTCGCCTGTTTAGGCTTGGTGCTCATACCGAGACACGAAACCCTTCGATGAATAGTACTCGAAAATACACACGAAATTAGCGTTCCGCGGGTAGCCGATGGCTAACACCAACAGGGGCTGTTAAGCTAATCTCGCGTCGGCAGTAGCCTGTAGAACAGAGCTAACTAGCAGCAGCTAGCTAACCCACTCGGTAGAGGTGTTCTTAGCGAGGTGAAGAGCGTAAGAACTGAAGAATGACTGTGGCGACGCAGGTATATATGTGCGGGCAGGGCCTCACATGCGTCACCACAGATCATCTGCCTTAAAGGCGTGAATAGAGGTTTCTTCAGTCAGGCCACGCGGGGGCGTGATATCCCATACTATATATGTTGTACCGAATGAATTCACTGAAAGGGAACTGTTGGTTTATTTATTAATAATAAGTGCCTCTTTGGACTCTCTGGATGAAATCAGGTGAGTGAACATTTGCCATCTCACTTCCGAAGTCTTACAAACTCTCCAAACAGACACTCTTGTAATCATCATTTAAGAATCCACCCTGCACAACAGGAAAAGCTTTATAACTCCCAAACACGTTCTCATGTTGCAAAAGGACCTCCTCGCACTTTACTGCCTGAGATGCTGATTATGATACCATTGCATAAACTGGGAAACTGAAATGTGTTGCTGTGCTACTACTATTGTTATCTAGGAATGTGCAACCAAACCTTAGCTCCATGCAAATTATACCCACTCCTGCTGATGTCAAAACCAGATTGGGTCTTGGCTTCATGAATTTTAATGTTAGAGGTCTTCTTATAGATATAGTTATTATGGTTTTATGTTTCATAAAAAAATAAAACAAAATCTTAACAAAAAAAAACGGACACCTGACAGTTAGATTGCAATTGATGTTAACATTGTTCATAGATCCACTCAAGCTGGTAAAGGTAGAGGAGTTACGGTTTATGTGAAATCCTGTAGCTGTAGCTCCATGTCTGCACCCAAGGCCGCACAGTTTGAAGTGCTCACTGTTAAAAGTGAATACATCCAAGGATACTCACTTTCCTCTTGTTGGCTGCTACAGACCACCATCATCCACAAAAGATCCATCTCCTCTCTTTCTGATGCCTTAAACAATTTCAATGACTCCGAATTCATTCTCATGGGCGATCTAAATGAGGACCGTCTCTGACTGCATTGAAGAACTGCATGACTCTTTAAATCTCACACACTTTGTTAATGCTCCTACAAGGCCCACTCCAAAAGATCTTAGCAAATCTACATTACCAGATCTCATACTAAGAAATGTGCCCTACAAGTATACCTCAACTGCAGCATTCTGTTAAGATGTCAGTGATCACTGTGCTATTGCCTGTGTAAGGGGCTCAAATTATCAGTTCGAACTTTTTTTAAACAACCTGAAGAAGTACTTGTGGCAGGATCAGTTAAGATGATCAGGGAAAGGAATACCTCCTGGGTCAAGGCTAAATCCTCCTGCTGACTGGACTGCCTCTTAGAGCTCTGAGAAATAAATGCACATGCAGACTAGGATATTCAGGAAACAGATAAAATCATTGTCATGTTTTATTTCCACTTCAGGCCTCCCTGAATGCATTTTAGTTGACTCAACTGAAATAAAGAGCAAAGATGATATTGCTGGGCACTTTAATGAGCATTTTATATCAGCTGGGTCTGTTTTTCATACATATGCAACAGGGTCTTGAAGCTCTAAATTTAAGAAATTCCGGTTCTGTGACACCTTCATCGTGCACTGACTCACTTAAGGATCCCTTTGTTTTTGAACTCTTTCTTGTGTGGAGATCTGTAAAGCTTTGAAAGCTATTGATCCAAAAAAGTCGTCTGGACCCGTCAACCTGGGTCCTTCTTTTAAAGCTTGCAGCTGATTTTACTGCTGAGCCTATTGCTCATATTTTTAACCAGAGCCTTCAGACTACTTCAGTCCCCCAAAATCTGGAAAGCAGCCTTCGTTCTCCTCTTAGTGAAGGGTGGGATCCTTCGGACTTTAACTATTACCCCCTATATCCATACTTCTTACCTCGCCAAGTTTTTAGAATCTCAAGTATACTCTCAGTTGAAACAATTCTTTGTTGACAGTGTAGTCAGCCTTCAGACCTTAATGATTTAACCTTGAGTCCACCTTCAAAACACCACAACTTAATGATTGTGTCTCCCTGGAAGAGTTCAAAGCACTGATTAAAAACTGTGTAACCACAGAGTGCAGTTGCTACTCCTAAACTGGATTTTGTTTTATGTATCTTCTGCCCCTGTCTGATTTTGACATGCTCCACTTTATGATTTTGTACCCTTGTAATGGTGTGCTACCTTGGTCAGGTCCAGTGTTGTGCATGAAGGTGCAGAAAGAGCATGTTCATTGAATGCGCTCATATTTTTGTGAACTGAACACATCAGTTTGCAACTCATGAACATTAACCTGAGTCGTTCACTCTTGTGACAATTACAGACACCCATTATATGGATCCCAAGGATTTATGGTGCCATACATGCCGACAAAACATACCCATTTATATGCAGATTGTGCCTGCTAAGACACATCCAAACATCAGCCACATAGGCAACGAATTTGAAATACCATATCAAGTTGGAGCATCTGCCCAGTGTTGGAAAATATCGGAGAATGATGATCACAAGATTTTATTGTATTAGAAAAAACAAACAACAAACAAACCAAAAAAACCACGCAAGACATGAATGTAAAAAAGCTAATATTTTGAGACTGTAAATGTTAAGCTGTGTGACCTGAACTTGCTAACTAGCTCTTGTAAAGTGTGAACATGCACAACACTGGCCAGGTCTCCCTCACAGATGACATTTAATTCTCAAGTGACTCCCTGGATAAATTACAAAAATAAAGAGTAGAAAAGAGACTGAGATGGTGAAGGGAAGGCTAATCCACAGTAGGTAGTGCTGCTATTTCATCTGGTGAACAAACTGTAAATCTACAGGGTTAAAGGAATAGTTCACCCCCAAAATGTGTATCAGTTACTCCCCTGATGTTATGTTGAACTCATGAAAAAAACTTTGTTATTCTCATATGCCGGCCGTGAACTAAGAATCAAAAAAATTAGAAACTTCTTCATGAACAAGTCATAGGAGTCTGTGTTAAACAGCAGCAAAACTTTATCAAAACACCTGTGTACAAACTCTCACACAACTTGTGCACTATTTGAGTTGTGTGACAGTTTGTAAACAAATGTTTTGATATAGTTTTGATGTTGTTAAATGTTAAGTCCCGTGACTTCAATTAACCAAACATTTTCTCCATTTTTGGATTCTTCGCTCACTGGAGGTCTGCAAGAAAACCCTTTTTCTTTCCACAAATTTGATGCAACAGTGGGTGAGTACTTGATGTACACATCTGGAGGGTGAATATTCTTTTTAAAGATGTATCTGTCACAGCCTGAATGTTTCCTAATGCCCTCAGACTTTTGATGAAGACTGGACTGAACTGTATTTTTAAAAGACCATTTGGTGTGATAAGCATTTGAGTGGTCGATCTTCCTTAGTCTGTCTCTATTTTCACTCTGGTCTGAACTCACACAGCTTTTACTCCATCTCAGTGATTAAGAGGATTCTTTTTTCTAGGATTTTGGTTTTCTGTGTTTTTCCTCCTGTGTTCCTGTGCTGCCTTTCTTTCTTTGCCCATCGACACACCTGCTCTGAATCAGCCTTGTTATTCTGTCGCTGCTCCCATAGTTTCCCCCCGCCAATCAGCTCCCTGCCTGCTCTCCTGACTAATCACCTCATTCCTCTCACCTGAGCTTCTTCCGCCCATCTCTCCACCTGCACCTCATTCCCTTGTCAGATTAGTTTGTATTGAAGTCCTGGTTTCCAGTTCAGTCCTTGATGGATCCTTGGTTTCGTTACGTTATTATCAGTTTTGCACTGCCTGCACGAATCTTAAATGAAAAGTTATTTCTTTGAGTTGCTATTTCCCGCAGTCTCCTGCGCTGGGGTCCGCCTGCTCTGCTCTTCATGACAGTATCAATCGATAAAGAAAGAACCATCACATTCAAGGATGATGGAAATAGTGGCAACCCAAACAACCTGCAACCCTGGACAGCAACAATTTGATTTGAAATAAATTTTCTTTGAATTTCTTTTTTAACTCAAATATTGTGATTTTAGATGCCAGCATTTTACAACTGGTATTGGTAGTTGAACACCAGTAAACACAACAAATGATTCAGACAAAAAAATAAGCAGGAAATAACATATTTATGCAAATAATGACATGACAAAGTACACATTTTGGATTTATGTTATGAAGAAAATGATTTTTCTTGTGTATGTGTTCTTTTCGTATATGGCGTTGCTGCCAACACCACAACACCACAAGTCGACACCATGTCAATATTTATCCGTTTTTCCGAACATATGAGCTACAGAAAATTTATATCACACACACGCACGCAATCTTTACCATTGCAGCCTTCACATGCAGTTTGCACTGTCTTCCACAGCACACTTACTGTGCCACGATATAATGAAATGTCTTCTTGCAGGTTTTGGTAGCAAAGGACATGTTATGGCTTCTCTCACACACTCACAGTACACACATACACACATTCAGATCACCTGTCCCTCCCCACCCTCTCAGAGCAGGATGCGGTATTTGAGGGCGCGGGGAACCCTGTTGATGACGAGGCGTCCATCGTAGCTGAGCGAGGCGAAGAGCCAGGGGTCGGCCGATGACCACTCTGCCGCATACACGCTGTCTTCATGTTCTTCATAGGTAGACACCACGCTGTCCTTCAGGGGCTCCTTACCTCTGAATAACACACACACACACACACACACACACACACACACACAAAAAGATGAGCTAGTTATGGAAACTGAAAAAGGAATGCATCACATCTTGCAGACTTCAAGCAGGTCTTCTAACGTCTTGACCACCAATGTACGGAGGACCTACAGATATTAAACTAGCTAATGTTAGCTAATGTTAAATACACATTTAATGTCAAAGCTGCATGCAGTGCAGTTAAATCATAGTTGTTGTTAAAAAGTGGAATCTTGGCTAAAGGCCCCGACACACCAAACTGATATCAAATAACTAGCAGCAACCAAACCTGACTGTTACGTTGCCTTATGTCGCCTGTGTCTCGCCTGTGTACGTTCTGCACCTCTGTGAGAGGAAGTAACTCTCCACACCAGCAGGCAGCGGTAGTCTGTATTCACCATTCAACTGGTAGCCAGACAGGATGGATTCAAGACGCTAGTCAGCGAGTTAACACATTAATAACACAACTTGATGTTGAAAGAACAAATGATATTTAATGCGTGCTAGCCAACAATAATATAAACATCAAGGAACTGTTTCTGCTGAAGACTTTAATGGCAGAAAAATAATCTTACCTAAAATAAGTTTGTTTTGATCTCATGCCCTCTTGACTTTAGTCATTTCTTTGCTTTCCTCACTTACATTTCTCTTCCCATAGACTGAATACAACTGCCAATCAGTGATGGGCTCCACCATCTCTGATGCTGATTCAACATGATGAACTGGCAGAAACAGCTGGCAAGGGCAAGGTGCCAATGGTGTGGGATGTACTGCGAAAGCTAGGGCAACAGATGCTCTCCGATGGCCAGAAAAGGATCAATAGCTGACTGTTAATGTGAGTGAGATAACTCCACCTTACAATGCACCTTCTGTTTCAGGAATTATATGAAAATGTGTCAAAAGTTCTTGAAGCAAACTTTCAAACTGCAAATTGTGGAAGCAAACTTTTTTTTAATGAACAATGGTTGATGTTTTGCATTTTTTGCAAGGAAAAAAAAATCAATATAAATTTCAACAAAACTCACCAAGGTTATCCATGAGGTCTAAACAAATGGGCTGAATGTATGTCCTTCTTTGTAACATACTTGCAAAGCCCATTTTTGAAAATGATTTGAAGCCATCATTGTTTACAGTCATGTTTGCGAGCTTGCAGACTTATTTTTCACTGCCTTTGAAGGTGCATTGCTGCATTCCTTTGTGCATTATAACTAACAGCTGCCAATCAGCTGATAGCTCGAACTAGCGTGGGGAGTGTGTATATCGTCACCTGCGTGCTTCCATGCATGTGTGTGTGTGTGTGTGTGTGTGTGTGTGTGTGTGCACATGAATGATAAAAACAATAAACAGAGACCCTCCTGTAAAAGCTCTGTTAGCACTACTAGTGGTCATATAAAGTCTTTCACACAAGCACACACAACCTCAGTTTGTATCTGTTTATCTCCTTGGTGTTATGGATGGCCCACACACACCAGTACCTGCTGAGGACTGGAGGATATTTACTTTATTTATTCACCATTTCTCCCTGTCTTCAGTACACAAAGAGCAACCGCCTCGGTGCTGAGACAGTTTTCCCACTGCTACAACAATGTGACAATAAATAAAATTTTGAAATTATGATCTAGCATTATTGCCATCCCAAATTTCTCCCAAACCCACTGCTGTAAGTAGTCCTGGGGGAAAACAGTGACATACATATTTGGATTTATTTTACACATTAACTGTTTCACACAGACAGTAGCTGCTCCCCCCGGGCTGCAGCCTAAAATAAAAACACTCTAAGTGCTCTGCTCGTATAGATTCATTGGGGAAGAAAAGAACAAGAGCGTATATGTGAGAGCACTTGACTGATGCTACAGGATGCTGGACTTTGCCTCGGTTTATCTAAAGGATTGTAAGGTTTCAGCGATAATGTCACTGGACAGTTGACCTGCTAAGAGAAAGTACTGTGTGCTACAATTAGAGGTGACATTCTGTAGCAACCTTAGAGTGAAAATAATGACTTAGTTGTTTATTAGGTACAGCTTAAACTAATCCAGTCTAATTCAAGTCCTGCAACAAATCGTACCTTGATGAAGGTTATAATGCTCAGTTTTTGTTCAACTGTTTTAGAGAGGTGCTGTATTGCAATTTACTGAGACCTGTTATTAATATTTTGGCCAGCCTGCTTACGATGAGTCAATGAATATATCTGCACAACACAATATGAATCAACAGGACCACAAACTAAAACCACTTAAAAAGACCATAAAGTAGAATTATAACCCATTCAAAAATGTATAATGGTACGCATTATGCAGGACGGTTGTATTAGACTGTATTAGTTTTAGTTAAGTGTACCTAATAAACTGGCACCTGAAGCTATCCACATAAGTAGCAATGAAGTTATTTTAATGTGATAAAAAAATATGCTTTAAAAAATATGACTTAAGATATGGCAAAGCAATTTTGTAGTGTAATCTGACACAGTAAAGTCAGACATGTCTTCAGATATCATGAATGAAATACTTCACCCCCCATATGACCATTTGTTTATCAGTTACTCACCATGTTATGTTGAATGCATGAAGAAAACTTTGTTTTTCTCGCACGTCTCCACGGTGAGCAAAGAATTCAATAACAGAGAGAATTCTTGATGAATTGAAGTCATAGGGGGCCACGTTTAACAACACTACAACTATATCAAAACATCTGTTCACAAACTTTCACACAACTTGTGCAGCATAATCCAAGTCTCATATATCCAATCATATCCCCAGTACTTCCCAAACACATGCACTTTTGCCAAAACCTTGCAACTGAAAACATGCATTCCACTATTCGTCTGTGCCTGAGACTGTTTATGCCAAAGTTTTTTGAATAGTTATGAGTAAAGTTTGTAAAAGGATGTTTTGATATAGTTTTGGTTTTGCTAAATGCAGGCCCCCAAAGACTTTCATTAATGAAGAATTTTCTCTGTTTTTGAATTCTTGGTTCACTGTGGAGCAGGCTTGGGTGGTATCACGGTATTACGGTATACCAGGGTGTTTAGAAATCCCGTCGGTTTCATTTTTAATACCATAAAACATACACATACATGTATACATCTTTCTGGTAACCTCATGCTGAAGAGGCTGTGCTGAGGATAGTTTATAGTGCTGACACTGAGCTGACAAACATGGCAACTTGCTGTGAGTGGTGGGGATAATGTTAGAGGACTGTAAAAAAAAAAACCTGCCTCCAACAGCAGAGAGAGTGCGCAGGGGAATACTGTCACACATTATCGTCATAATACCGTAAACCCTGGTTAAATTTCAGAAAAGCGGGTATGAAAAAATAGATACCGCCCAAGGCTACCACAGAGGCATAGAGAAAAACAAAATTTCCTTCCCGATTCAACATAACACGGGGTAAGTGACTGATACAGAGATGATCATTTGGGGGGTGAAGTATTCTTTTAAACCAGTTTCTTAGAAGCTAGTCTAAAACACGTATTATCATGTGGACTCCACTGTCACCAGAACTTAACCCAGTTTAACACCCATAGCAGATTTTGAGCAAGTTTGCTGCAACCATCATCAGAACACCAAATGAGGGACTATCTTTTGGAATACTTACTACAACATTATACACTATTTTTTTCTTTTCATTTTTCACCCATCTCTACGTTATAACCACCTTGGTGATGATGGTAAATTTGTTATACTGACAAACAGACCAAACTGAGAAAAACAGGCTCCTTTTAAAAACACAAAAATCTAGCCTCAACTGCATGGTAATCTTGAAAATAATCATCATCTCCAAATGTCATTATCTGTTGAATTTTAAAAGCATCCACATAAAGTAGGAAAATAGCCCAACCACTGGAGGAGTTCTGTATGTAGTGTCCAGGTACTGTGGAGTGGACACGTACAGTACATACAAGAGGGGTCAATAAGTATAGTGGAAGGGTTAAAACCAAAGCTGAGTGCTGGTGATTAGGAAGAAGAGTTGATAATTGTGGATGAGAGTCAGTCATTGAGTGTAAGAGCTGGTAGTCATGGATAAGAGGGGGAACTGGACCATAATGGATGGAGGACAGTGGCAGATTTGAAAAGCACTGAATGGTAACCATTACAGATGATATCCCTGCAATTTTTAAATCAAGCCTAAATGCTATAGAGGAAAACACCAGAAGTGTTTTGACAGTAACATATTTTTAATGTTTTACCTCTCCACTTTTATCATTCTGAGTGTCACGGTATGTGAAAGTGAGGGCTCAGGCAGTCAGCTTTAATCTTCGGAGGACTAATATCAGATGAGCAGTTCAAAATACATGGCACGTTTTTGTGTATGCTTTAGTATCTCAGACGCGTGTCTCATTAGACTCCTTATAGCAGTGCGGAAACGTGCAAGAGAGGTATAATTAAAGAAAAACCAGATAAGATGTGTTGATTTCACATCTGCATTATATTACAGAATGAAAACTGAAGAAGGGGTGACACTGGTCAGACACTTTTAAGATGATTAAGGTCATTTATAGATCACACAGTCAAAGGAGATGTTCAGAGCAAGAAAAAGTATCATCTGGAAAATGAATCGGAGTTGTGCAGTCAGAAGAATGAAATCACAGCCCTGTCAGTGTGTAAAAATAGGTGGTTTATACATGGTTATAAACATCAATAATCGGCACTGGAGCTGATAATGCACTGCTCAATTTCGCTTTATTTTCCTTTTGTGTATTCAGTATTGGTGAATACGAGAAAACTCTCCTGAAGCAAAGCACCAAAACCCAAGACACTTACCTGTGACCTCCTCAAGGTTCATTCTGAGTCAAGTGAGATACTGTGGACAGGTAAAACCTCAAAATACAAATTATTTATCTGTGTTTACAGTCTTCAAGCCAGGAAAACCATCACTGATACAAAATAAAAATAAAATCTGAGCTGTAATAAACCGTTGTTTTTATTTAAAGCTACCGTTTTACCACCTTCAATGGAAAGTTTACACCCAAATCAAAAAGGCATATTTTTCCTCTTACCTTTAGTGCTATTTATTAATCTAGGTTGTTTTGGTGGGAGTCGTAGAGTGTTACAAATATCGACTTGAAGATGTCTGTCTTCTCTCGAATATAACTGTATCGCTGCACTGACGGAAGCATTTTAGTTTGGTACTGCTAGCACCACTGAGCTAGCTAATGTTACAGCTCAGCCGAGAAGGACGCCATTAATATTTACATCTTGTGCTGTCATTTGCATGAGTAGATGCACGCTTCCCTCTGTGTGGTGACAGGTTGGCGGGTGTAGGTCAGTAGAAAGGAAATAGTTCCCACATGAAACTGCTCACGACAAGGTGTGTGGATTATCTTGAGTAACTGGGTCATGATTTCTGGAAAGAGACGTTGTCGAGTTTTTCAAGTATATATTTTTTGGCACTTTGAGCACCACCAGCCGAGTGCCATCTAGTTCTATTATATTCAAGAGAAGGCAGACATCTCTGCAGCCGATATCTCCAGCACTCGGCAACTCACACCAAAACAATCTAGACTGATTTAAAATACCACAGGTAAGAGGGAAAATTTGTGTTCTTAAGGTTAGGGGTGAACTATCCATTTAAATAAGGCTATCCTTTAAAAAAAAAAGAAGCAGTAATTACCGACATTTAGATTTATGGAAGCATTCCCATTTCTAACTAGCCTCAGTTGCTCTTACTTGTCCTCCTGGTGGTTGTCCTCCCCCTCACTGAGCTCCTCATCGTCCACCAAGTGTCCGAATGGCTCTGAGGAGATGGACACCATATTGGAGAGGATGAGGCGGCTGTCACTGCTGGCTGTCAACACCAGCTGGTCGTGGCTGTGGTTGTAGCGGACGCTCCACACCCTGGGAAAATGACGACACGTTACCAGACATGCATTAAACATTTATAACAAAGCATTTCATGCATGGATGCATTAAAGAATCTGCAGCCATGTATGCATCTTTCATTGTCCCAAACAAAGCTCCATGTGTAAAAGCACTCAAACATATATATATATTAGTACGGGAAGACCACACATGCTGAAAACACACAAACACAGTCGTGCAGAGAAACTGTCTGTCTCTATCTCTCTTTCACACACTTGTGCCCACACAAATCATGCAGAAAATGCAGCGTTCTCACAGTGGGATTCACAGCGAATTATGCCTTTCTGGGTGTATACTCGCATGCCAATAATGAGGATTTGGTACCTTTCAGTCTATATTTGGGCTTAGTTCACGAGTTGATGATCATTATCATAAACTCCCTGATCCTGGTTTTATTTGTTGCTCACTTCCACTTTTTCAATTCAATTTTTCCTCACCTTCCCTCCCTTCCTCTCAACATTTTTGTCCCTCTCTTTCTATTGCTCTGATTGTCAACACTGTCTCCCTCTCTTGCTCTTTTTCATCCTCATCCTCTCTCTCCCCTTTTCTCTTTGTGTTTTTCTATGTCTCTTTCTCGCTGCGAGCCCGGGGCACAGCTCAGAGTGCGGTCCCAGTTCCCTCACAGGGAGGGATTCAGGGATAACGGAGGCTGTTGACAGGAAATCAGCCTCGGCCACGCCGTTCCCTGCGCTCCCCTAATCCGCTTCCCTGCTAAAAAATAGTCCCTAATACCCCCAGCAGCCCTGAGGCCATATCCTGGCTGCGCTCCGAAAAAAATGAGTACGCACAACAAACACACACACACACACACACACACACACACACACACACACACACACAGAGGAAATCATACAGCCACACACCCACACATTTATGCGTCACACTAAAGATAAGTGTACACACAGGACAAATACACACAGACATATGCATATGCATTATAGAAATGCTTGAACACACATAAATGCATGTAGCCACACATAGAGATAAAAAGAGAGCCCTTGCAAAAACACTGATTAGATGGTGGCACACACACACACACACACACACACACACACACACTTATCTGCTATCTGAAGAGATCCCATCTGCAGCTATCTACAGTTATGGATATGTTTGCCAAGTCTATCTTTCTTTTGGAGATAACACCCGCTCCTGTGTGTGTGCACGTACGTACACAAAGGCATTCGTGTGTGCATATGCTATGCTTGTGTGTGTGTGTCTGCCTTTATCAGGTAAGGATTGGTGTGCTGCAGCAGTAGCCCAGTTTGGCTCGCAGACACACTGATCATCTATTCAGCTCACACAGGAGGGAGAAAGTGTCTCCCATGCACGCGCACGCACGCGCACACACACACACACACACACACACACACACACACACACACACACACTTCTGCAGTACACTATGTTCAGCTCTTAGCAGTGCCTGAAGCCTCACAGAAGACAAGCTAGAGCAGGACTGGGCTGCGTTCGACCCACAGCGATTCAATCCTTACTGACAAAACGAGTAGCTGCCTATTTAATTAGTAATTAGTGTGTTACTACCTTTTATTGCACCAGCAGTGGTTAGGGCATTTCATTAGTTAGGAGATAAAGCCATTAATAAAACCAGAAACCAATCAACAGTGGAGCGACGGAGTTATCATCATGTTTATCATTATTGTTAGTGAGTTTTACTGAATGTGCCTGAACTACACTCTAATGCTGTGAAAAAGGCTAGGCTTTTCCCCATTACACAAATACAGTATAATTATATTAGACACTGGAAATACAAATTCAAGTTGTAAAATTTAATGAAATGATAAATCACTTTTTCCACCTATTTTGGTCAAATTTTTTTAAATGTCCCCAACTCCAGTTCAGTTAGCTGTGGGGAAACAGTGGAATTTAACCATTATCAGGCACTTTAAAAAAGGGGAGTGTCTCTTAACTTTCAGAAAATTTCCCCATTACATTTACAAGAAAATCCCTAAAACTTAACGCCTCCACTCCTATCATCAAATGAGACTTTTACTAACACAATTCCCACTTGGCACATCCAATTTGCAATTTCATCTCTTACCCCTGGTATGTAGCCATGCACATAGTTCACATTTTTTTGCCCAGGTTTTGAAATATCCATCTCTGAGATGTCTGTCTCCAGCTCAACATAATGGAGCTGAATGGAATTTTGTTTAAACTGGCAGTTATCTCCGACTATGAGTATATCAGGGGGCAGCTATGGCTCAGGAAGTAGAGTGGTCGTCTACCTATCCAAAGATCAGAGGTTTGATCCCTGACCTTTGCAGTGTGATCAATTGTGTCTATCAGAATCAGATGAATGTTCATCAGATATGTTTATCAAATAAA
This sequence comes from Epinephelus moara, assembly GCF_006386435.1. Classification (NCBI taxonomy): domain Eukaryota; kingdom Metazoa; phylum Chordata; class Actinopteri; order Perciformes; family Serranidae; genus Epinephelus; species Epinephelus moara. The sequence continues at coordinate 33,739,194 of NC_065519.1, forward strand.
CATTCACAAGGGTGTGAATGTTTATCTGATGAGCTGGTGGCACCTTGCATGACTGTAGTGTGTGCATGCATGTGTGTGAATGGATGAATAGTGCTTCTATTGTGAAGCGTTTTGAGAGGCTGTTAGGACTAGAAAAGAGATATATCAATGCAGTCCATTTACTATCAGCAAAAAATATCATTATGACCGGCTGGTAGTTCCAGTTCTCCTGTGTCGAAATGAGGCATGGGGTTCCCATAATTGTGACCAAATTGAAAGTTGTTGAAAGGTTTGTTGCACAGCAAACAGCAAACTGCACTGTATATGCTGAGGTGAAGAGCCAAAAGTTAGATAGAGCAGTAGAGCAATAAAAATCATCAATTTTTGAGTGCATTTAAAGAGCAGTGCTCAAGAAGATATCATGCACTATGTTTAATTTGCTACAAAAACTTTATGGCAATAGTAAATATTATATTTCTAAGGTTTCCTATGACATTAAATTTATAGTTAACGTAAGACCCAAGTACATGGACCTTTAGGAGTGGCATGATAAGGGCTATAATAACCCTCAGTGCAGTTACTACAGGTTGTTTAAGACAGATTTTGTATCTGAAAACAAAATCTGCTTTTTGCTTAAAGGTATACTACGCAGATTTTCCAAAAACAAAAAAACAATTTATAGATTCATATAGAAATAATCCGTCTCAATCATCAGTTATGACCAACTCTCAGTGTGTGGCAGTATATAGATGTTGCCCTCGGCCTGGATTTTATTATTTTCTGGGTTCACCATGTTAGGCGTGGAGCCCCACGGCGCTCAGGTGAGGTTGTTACTTTATAAAAAGGTAGCGACCAGGTGCCAGACTGTAAGCAGCGGGCATCCAAGAGACACAGCACAGGAAAAAAAACAAATGTAGTGGGGTGAAAGGCCAAACGAGAGTGAATCTGGGGTTGGCTTTTACTTTCACTTTGCTGGCGAGTGTGTTAACAAACTGGAAATCCTGCATAATATACCTTTAAGCTTGTGTATTGTCAAATCTTTAATTTAATTAAACTTAATAAGTTTCAAGATTATGAATTTACTGTTTAGGATATCAAGTAAAAAAGTCTTAAGAGTTTACTGCTTTAACTTTGCCCAGAGTTTGATTTGAACCACCAGGTGACCAGTGTCGCTGTCCACTTACTTTATTCTAGGGCTGTGTGGTATACCGGTTCGTACCGAAAAACAGTATTTATTTTCGTTATGATACGAATTTTTCATATACCGCAATACCAGTGTATAGCCCAAACAACGTCCGGAACGTGCACGGTGGGAAAGTGTTTCAGTGGGGACCCATTTTACTGCTGCACACCACAGGCGTGCTAGAGCCGGCTAGAGTGAGAGCACAGAGAAAAGTTTAGAGGCTAGAATGGCTGCCAGAGAGAGTCCTGAAAGTGAAGCAACTGTACACGTTGCTGAAAAGAACACGGTGACCCAGAAGAACTCATACCAACAAGAACAGTGTTTCCCTTATGTGCAACTAGCAGCGGGACACCACTGCTGAAATATGACTGCCGCTGCTGATTTTTTTTTTTTTTCATCTTAGCACGTTAGAAACTACCTGAGCGCGGCTTGACCAGCATTTTCCTGACCGAAGCCGACCCGAGTCTGAGACAGTTATAACCGAGCACGGCACTAATGGAGAGGAGCCTGTGTTGCATTCAGGCGTTGTCACGTAAATAACAAATTCCAGCACTTCAATAGGCCATAGCACAACACAGCAGCATGTCAAGTGCGCTGAACCTGAGCAAAATACCGTCAAATACTGTGAAACCGATATGATTTAAAACAAAAATGTGAAATGAAAATTTTGTCATACCGCCCAGCCCTACTTTATTCCTCTCTGTACATGATACTTTAGTGGGTGTAACTGAAAAGTCCAACCTGTAGAGCCATTTATCCTGCCCTTTCTGGTCATCCTACCAAATCAAACAGCCACTCCCATAACAGCTAGTCCATAGCTGACTGTGTGTCACTATATCATGTCCAACATTAATGCAGCAAATGCATCACATTAATAAAAATACTATTTCATAGGACCTTTAAATCAATGTCAATTATCCTTTCTTGCATTATACCCCAAAGAAAAATACCTTCAATTACGGAAGCTAATATTCAAATTATATTGAATATATATCGAACAGCTGATACTGTATCAGCTTTTAGAAGGCCCACTGACATTGGCCTTTAAAAACTCTTACTACACCCCTAGTTCAACAACATCATACTTGGTTAATCCACGTACAAAAAATGTCTGTTTGCCACCCAACCATGGAAAGATAAGAGTAGGTTCTGATTTAGTGTAACACTCAGGGACACTTGAGCAAGACAGATGCTTGCTAACACAGGAAATTGAACTCGGATCCTCTGGTTCAAGGACAGTACCCACTCCACTGCCCACCCCTGCCTGAACCTCCCTGTACACCCCCCCACCAATCCACCCACCAGTGTGAGTGCTCCTCCAGGGTCTTGACAGGCTCCTGGACATTGCGGACGTCCCAGAACTTGACCTTGCAGTCGTCTCCACAGCTGGCCAGGTAGTACTGCCGGTTGGGGTTGAAGTCCAGGTCACGCACCAGCTGGCCATGGGCGTTCTCTATACAGTAGATCTGACTGGAGAGGGAGAGAGGAGACAAGAGAGGTGATTAGAAAGAAGGGAGAAGACAGGAGGCATGGAGGGGAAGACAGATGAGAGGAGAGGTAGATAGAAAAGAATTAGTATAAAGGGATAAGAACGAGAGGAAGCAGCCTGGGAGAGAAATAATGGAGAGGTATGGAAAAAAAGGAAAAGACAGAAAGAGAGGGAGAGAGAGAAGAGGATATGACAGAACAACAAAAGGAGATATGGGAGAGAGAGAATGATTCACAGGGTCCACACACGCGAGAACGTTCCCAGGCTAAATCAAAGCCTCCTCTGTGTCTGTGTCTGTCAGTGAAGGCCAGGCTCAATAAAGAAGCCGACACCGGCGGTGGTAAATTATAAAGGCAAGCCTCATAACCGCACAGCCTTGAGTTCCTGCTAGAGTGAAGTTAACAGAATGACATGACAGAGAAAGAGAGACGCTCTGTGCATTGTGTCACTTTCCATCTTTTCGGCCACCTCCACCTCCTTTCATCTCCTATACACTTTCCCTGGCTCACCTTATCTTCTCTCCTTAAATATATACTTTAAAAAACACTACCGCTTCCTCTTTTATTTGCTTCCTTCTCTGACCTTCCAACCATGACTTTTCTCTATGTATTGTCAGAGTTTCAAGAGCCAGATTCAGCTATGGCAATCATCATTTCATCATCAACTAATTACTTTTATAACTTCTTACTTAGCAAAGTAAAGTCGAGGTTTCAGACCAAAACAGAGCTGAAAGGAGAATGAATCTGGTTATGGGAATGAACATATTTTAATTGACAGTGAATGGTATGGATACTTGTTTGCCAATGACTCCAAAAATGACACATATGACTGTTAAAGAATACCAGCGACAGGTGCATGTACTAATGGTCGCAGTTTTAATCATATGGTTAATGTTAGGAAATGAAAGCAGTTAGGCACCAAATGTACTAAATAGGTTTAGAAAAAAAAAAGTGGTTTGGGTTAAAGTAGCTGTTTAAGATATTCAGAGCACATTTATGGTTCAGAGGTTGTCGGCACATGGCTCTGAACATGGTGATGGCTGAGCTGGTGGCTAGCAGCTGAGGGCACTAACAGTGCTAACAGAGCTCATGGTGTTAACCAGGGGGAACCAGAAGTTGGCCACTATGCTTCTGCGACAACACCATCCTATAACAACAGTAATTGCCATATGAGCGCAGTGCAGAGCGGTGGTGATTAGCTAGCCAGTGGGATACACACAGAGACTCACATGCACTAATATTCCATCTCAGCTGGACTGGCTACCATAACAACGTACAGCGAAGCTCGGATTACAACGCGCACAGAGGTAATATAACTTCATTCTCTACTCAAGATGCCATTACTGCACTATATCTTTCTATAGCAAATAGCTGTTTGCTGCTATATTAACACTCTGGATATCATGCGGAACTTCTTTATATAAGTATGTTTGTTACATATCTTTTGTTCCATAGGTGATGTAAGTTAAGTATGTGACATCAGTCAAGGTTGACTTTTGGTTCACATCGGACATTACCAGTGATCTGCAGGGTGAAAGTCCTGTTGTTTGACCCATCCATCCACCCTGAAGTCCTCCATACGCAAACTCCGTCGCTCTTTATATTACATCACCTACCTTCCTCCTTTGCGCCTGTCGTAATTACTACGGCCACTAGAGGTTGGTGCGTATATAAGCATTAATATGTTATAATAAGATGCTTGCACAGATGACTCAAAAGCCCGTTTTTTGGAGAGAATGGTCTGGATATTTGAGTTAATCACGTTCAGCAATCGCCCCCTATGACAGGTAGGTGATTTGTGTGAATGTAGAATTTATTCATTTTCAAAACAATAAAAAAATGGTTATGACAAGCTAGCAATACATAACAATACATTTTTCTCCAACCTGCACAGTGAATGTAAACTAGCATTACATGCTATCTCATGGTTATTAGGGATGTTCCTGGCAACTAATATCCCTGTCGACTAAACGAAAATTTTAATTAAGACTAGTCGACTAGTCTAAAAAAGGGAGAACACTCAGAAAACAGTCAAAATTTAGCACAATTTATTGTTAAGTATTTGAAACATTGTCCCAAAAAATATTGTGTGCATCAAGAGCCCTTTGAAGCCCTTAATCACAATCTTCAACAAACATGTCAGATTTTAAATGCCGCTGAAGTATGAGAAACTTTGCACTGTGCAGTATGAATGTGAACATGACGGCAACTCAGGCTGATGTTTTATCGTTTAAACGTCTAATTGCGTGCATCCCTAAAGGTTAGAAATCAACAAACTTTCAACCGACCATGATTTCTTGCACTGATCAGATGTAAAGTATATTTAATAAAAACATCATGGATGACACTTGACATTGTAAATGTGACATTTTGGCCAGGAAACATACGCAGAGAGTGCCCAGCCTACTAGACAGCAAGAGATCAGCAGTACAACACAAGCAGACTCCATTCGTAAGTCCCGGGTCAGTCCGTTGTCAACTTATGACATTCTTTTCAGAATTCAAACACAAGGATGTAATGGAGATGAATGAATGAATGAAAATTTATTTCATGTAGTAGGACCTTTTGAATTTTGCCTTCTGTTGGTTTTTTTTTTTTTTTCCAAAGCTCAAGTTTATTGTTGTTGGTTAACGGCACGAATCAGTTACTGCTTTGCAGGATATTTAAAATGAACCTAATGTTGTTGAAGTTTTTAGTGTTTTAAATTATAATCTTTTCTTTTATTAGCATTTGATTTTTAAAATTAAACATATTATACAGGAGGTCCTAGACGCAGTTCAAAGTGAAATTCTTTGCATAGTACATTACAGTGTTATTCCATAGGTTTTCCAATGAGATGCAAGCACAGTGATGGCGGCTTGTTTACCTCTGCCTTCAACCTGGATTTGTCTAAACAGTATGACAAAATATCTTATCAACATAAAACAACATAACATGTCATGAAAAAAACATTTCTGCATAAGCAGCACAACACAATAACGATAGGTACTGTATTAATGGTTCTGTTGCTAATATTAGTAAGCTGTCTTTGTAGCCTCCTGATACTGTTTTCTAAATAAAAGAAGAAAGCGGCAAATCAACTGTGTGTCAGAGAATAGAAACCCATTTGAATAAACTAGTAATTAATTAGATCTAGAGCTCTGCTTCCACCATAAATGTAACATAAGACCGCAGAAAAGCAGTGCTTGTTTTCTTCAACACCATTTCCTCTCCAGGCCAGCCTAGCAAAGCTCAGCTTCGCACGGTTTTTGTTCAGCAGAGTGGAAAGCCTCAGTGTTATGGCCCAGCTGGATGCCAACAGCAGCTAGCCAGCTAGCTAGTCACCCCGCTGATCACGTTAGGCAATTAACATGCTAATTAAAAATCTCATTAAAATAAAGGAGGTATAAGAGAATGACCTCAGGCAGACCGCTGGGCTTCAATTAGGTCAAGACAACTCAGGGACTGTGTGTGACTCTGTGTGTGTGTGTGTGTGTGTGTGTGTGCTTGTACGTGCTGTCACTGCCACTGGACCGTGCCGTTGGTGTTGGCATATGGAGCTTGACAGAGAATGTCAAAAGACAAGTAAGAGCTTCCACTGAGAATGCACATTTTTCATGAAGATTGAGCACATACATGTTCTACAGGACTTATTCTACACAAATGAGTGTACATATATTGATATCTGGTTCACACACTGAACATGTTTGTCCACGGTTTAACCTGGACTAACCCACATAACCATCCTGTGTTTTTACATTGTGTGTTATGTATGCACTGTTTTAGTTTTTAACACACCTGAGCTATTTGCATTGTTTTAATATTGCCTGATGCTGTCGAAAATGTTCTAATTTTATTGCCAATGTATTTTCTATTGTAATTTTTTTTTGTACCTTATTCATTATAAAATTGATATGAAAGCTGCAAACTGAATCTCATTGTACTTACACAATGACAACAAAGATATTCTTGTTCACCTACTAGCATGTAATGTATATGCACTTAGATCACGTCTTGTGTTCAAAGCTGGAAACAAGCAAGCATGGTGGTGGTGTAGCTCTGACAGCTCAGGAATATTGCCATTTGATAAGTTCTGTAATTTCAATATGGCATTATTGTTTCAAAGTCACGTTTTTTGTTGATAAATGCCTGACTGATTCCATCAAGGTATAGTTTTCAAAGCATTCAAATATGTGTGAATTTTTCGCTGAGAGGCTCAAGAACTACATCAGACAGGGTTTCCAAATGCAAGTTCATGTTAGCTACATTACGGTCAGGGTGAAATGACAATATACACTGCAAGCTGAAATAAATATATCTACAGCCAGAGTTTTAGTGTTTTTGCTATGGTAGCATTTATTAAATGGGTTTACTAAAACACAAATAAAAATGTAGGTTTTGATAGCATCTATAAACCACTAGCTAACAAAGCTTTATCAACGCTTCTAGTTCTCCTCACTATAATTTTAAATTAACAAAATTCAAAACATTCAGGTAATGCTAGCAAGCTCATTTTCAGATGTCACTGACAGTCATTTCTGCCAGGTAAAATGACGAACTTCGCTGGGGCGTATCATATCAGCTGTAAATAATAGGTTTTAATGATGTAATTATTTCAAGCCGATGTCTGTGTTTAGCAAAAGATGATTTAAGGGCTGTGTCATTTATGAGAACCACTCTTAAACATCCCTCTACAGTTGTGAGTTACCAGTGTGCTTCTGTTAGTTTAACAACACAAACATAGTGATGACTCATCTCAGCTGAAACTGCTTCTCATTTAATAGCCCAAAAATGTTACTACAGTATATCAAAATATGTATCAATATTGCAACACAAATCTATGCAAACTGTGATAAAGGATTTCATCCATATTTACCAACTAATATTCAGCTTTACAGTTTACATTCAGTTGCCTTCTACGTATTAAAAGAGCTGTATGCGACACTTAGAGGATATCTATAATTCAGAGTCTGGGATTGCCTGCACACAGCTCTCAACAGCTGCTAGCAGCTAACAATGCTAACAGATTTAGGACTTTTTAAGACTTTTTTGATGCCACTTGGAATTAAATTTAAGTCCAATTTTACAATAACCAAAAGTTAAGATGAAAATTCAATTATTTTAAGTTAAGAATAATTTTGCCCAAATGTTTATTTTAACATAAAACATGACTTGGGGAATTGAAGTTTGGAAAACTTTTTGCATAAAATAAATCAACACCTGTATGTGTTAACTTGTATCATTTCAACTAGGCAGCAATATCTTGGTTAAATAGCCATTTTTTAAAATTAAATTTACACTTCCCCATGTTTTTGGTTCCACTATCCTGATATGTCTGAAATTAATTCAAGAGGCTTTTGGTAAATTATTTACCAATTACTTTGAGATTTTACAATGCAATATCAGAGAAAAAGATTAATAAATTCCCATCTCTTGGCATTTTAAAGACTTTTGAATATTTGATGTAAGAAATTTTAATGCAATTTATGGCTTTAATTTTTAGATTAATGAAGGCTCCACAGAAGCCCTGACTAACAGATGAACGACCACAACAACAAACAGAAAAGTTCAGATGACAATACAAACACAGGTAGTGTGAATTCATTCTCTGCTCAGGACAACATTAATTCACTTCATCTATCTTTACATAGCAAATAGTGGTATATATATATATGCTATATTTATGGTCCTAATGTTGTATAGCTACAGCTCCTTTAACAGATTTATGAAATATGTATTCATTCTTTACATTTATGGAACTTGGTTTTAAGGAACGTAGGTCAAATTGTGACTTTTGGTGAACTTCAGTTTCACTCAAAATAGCAATTTCATGTGTAATCTTGAGCACATGATTTATTTACAGTGCTCCCTCCCTCTCCTGTGTGTGACTCTGAGGTAAAAGGCGTGACCCCGGGCTGTAGGGTGGCTGGTGTTCAACCCGGCCCGCCGTGGAATGGGACGCGCCCGCCGCGTGAAAAGGAAATGGAGCAGGAAATTGGGTTAGTTTCGCTCTCTCCCTCTCTGGTGTCTCTGAGCAATCCCCTCCACGCACGCACACACACGGACACACATACTCACGCATACACTCCCTCTGCCCAGGCTAATAGTGGAGAGACCTGGGACTTTTTGTATGTGCGCGAGTGTGTGTTTGTGTTTGTAAGAGTGCGGAGGATTAGAGTTGTGGCCGGCCTAAGCCACCAAACACACTCAATCTCAAGTCATCCAGGCAGCTAGGCTGAGAGTGTGTGAGTGTGTGTGATGGGGGGTTGATGAGGGGACAGGGGACCTATTACACACACTGTTAGGCGCACACAGATAAAAACATAAAACTGGGAAAACACACTGCCTAAAATACTGTTGTGTGTGTAAATACAGAGGAAGATATAGGTGTGTAAGAGGGAAGCTACAAAGGTAGACAGACAAGCACACATTTGGCCATCACACACACACACACACGCACNCACACACACACACACACACACACACACACACACACACACACACACACACACACACACACACACACACACACACACCTCTGTTTCTATGACAACTGCTGTGGGGCGGGAGGGGGAGAAAAGAAAAATCGAAAGAGGAGAGCAATCATTTCATCGCTGATCAAAATTAAAGCCTGGCTTTGAGATGGAGCTGGCAAAGAAAGAAAGATGGGAGAAAGAGAGGCAGGTAGAGGGAGGGAGAGGAGGAGACAGGGGGGAAGAGAGGGGGAGAGTCTGCCCATGCATAAAAGTAAGGGATCATTACATCAAGCAGCCTAAATGATAGGGGGGGATCTTGATGGTTAGCATGAAGTGCATACAAAAGTCGACAAGAGAAAAACTAATTTCTCAAATGACTAAGTGCAAATGTCCAAAAAATAATTTTACACCTCCTACACTTCATTCAGCTGTAATTAAAGATATCTAAATTCAGTGCTTGTCAATAATACTGCATAAAATATCATTATATCTCAATGCCGTACATCATCATCTAATAATTATTTTGAATTGACCATTCGCTAAACCAAGCAGCTATTGTCCAATCATAGCTTAGCAACTGAAACTATGCACGGCAGGTCTGACAGACATGACGTTTCTCCATACATTACAGTGATGTGTATGGGGCTATTAATGTAAGAGTTTTAAGAGTGGTCTTTTTTTTGCCTTTCCAAAACCTTAAAGAGAGCAAAAGTGTAAATAACGGATTAAACAGAAAATTTATCTGCTCAAGTTTGAGCTGCAGAAAACTTCAGAGGCCAAGAATTAATTTACTGCATTAGCTTATGGGGTTACAATTTTAAAAAAGCCCCATTCACAACTAGCACATCCACTGTATAGGAGTCAGTCTTGAATGCTACTATCAGAGCTTAAGCTAACGTTAGCGAGTCTGTCCTGCTCTTCACTGGATTTGTCAGACTGTCCAAAATAAGACCAGATAGAGCCATGGATGTATAAAGAGACCTGGACTCAGCATTGGTGGCAGGGCCCGAATCATTCATGAGAGATGCTCAGTGGTGTATGAAGCCAAAATGGTTCAACTTCCACATATAAAATTACCCGTATGATCGGGCACTGCTTGCCCTGTGCAGCTCATAGAGCAGGGGTGCACCAAAGACTTCCACCAGCCAGCTCCTTCCAGTGTGGTGCTTCGTTAACTTGAATGGGAATAAAATAATTAAATCCTGTGTCTCTTCTAGACTTTCCAAATGTTATCAGACCAAATAGATTATACCCTGAAAATGTATCCACTGATTTACAGAGGTCTCTTTCACTACATTAGTCAATGGGAAATGGTCTTTTTGGGCTGCAGGGCATAACATGACGAACCAGGAAGTTGTAAATCCACTGTTTGGCCACTACGAAAATTGGCTTCAAAGTCTGGCACAATTCCTGGGTGCCTGGATAGAGTCTTTTTACAAGCAAAAATTATGACCCATATTTGTTTTTTGTTCAATGGCAACTTCTAGTGGCCATGATAATTATTACAGGAGCAAAGAAGGAAGTCAGGCGATGTAGTACAAAGAGTGAGAAAGTCTGCTTAGAGTGGGAGAGAGAGGAGGTGGATCGGTCGTGCCCTATGTAAAACCAAAAGTCAATCTAGAGTTATTTTAACAACTAAACTTAGCATGGTGACATATTTCAGGAGTGTCTTCATGTTTATTTTTTTGGGCTTGGTTATAATCTATAGGACAGTATTAAGTGTTGGGGGGCAGGGGTGTGTGTAACATGCAGCAAGGGGCCGCAGGCTTGAGTCCATCCCACGGCCGCTCTGGCAATGAAATCAACCCACTGAGCTACTGGGCGCCCCAGCAAAGGTATTCATTTTAAGCCAAACCATGATTCTCTTTCTAAACCTAATCAAAGAGTTTTGTTACCTAAACCTAAGTTTTTGTGTAACTTCGCTCATTATATCAAGTTACCCACGTGTTTAAATCTGTGACCATTACCAGTCATACAAGCTAATCTATAGTCCACTGGTAGGAGAGCTAGTTTAGTAAACACTCCAATGGGTCCTGCTCAGAGCTATGAACATACAACTTATGTGGTCGTATGGGTTGGAAGACTTTATGGAATTTCAAGAAATTTATATTCTAGCAACCCTAGCTAACTTTACATGTTAGTATTCATCCTAAAAGCCTTTTTTATTGTAAGGTTAATTTGTTTTAGCCTTAGTGTTTTAGCACAATATTATGTATAGCAGACTGATGAAATAAGAAGCCTGCTTTTGTCTACCTCAGTGCCCACTATTTCTAAAATTACTAAGAATCTTGAGTGGTAAATCTGCTACAATTATCGTTGTAAACTGCATGTGAGCTGTGCAAGAATGGAAAGCTTGACAGGCATAGAAACTATAGCTAAGAGAGGTTGTTGGCTGATAATACAAATCTAAAAGGTATTTTTATTCTTAAATTTCAACGTTTGCATAAGGTCATGAATACACCATTATGAGAGTTACAGTATGATGTCTGGTTCATGTCTACTGAGGAGGGGAGGACTTGGAGCGCATGAAAAGGTTACAGATGATCGATTTGACAGTAGCTGGGTTCAAGAGGTCACCCTCAAATCGACGGCGGCATATGGAATACCACTATTTCAAATACAGCTGACATCCTTTTGCATAATGGCATGTATTAGAGTCCGATATATGATACTCCTAATAGGCAACACTTTTTTGCATAATGGTGCTATATTTGAATATGTGAATAAAATATGATGGAAAAGTCTTTTGAATAATGGTTTACCTTGGGTACCCTATCATTATGGCACGCCGAAGCACTGCCAAATCTGTTGAACAGGTGGAATGAAAAAGCTGATTTTGGTCGGGAGGCGTGCAGTGTGAACCACACTGTCTGGATGATGAGTTTTGATGCTGTCTGGTACTTGTCTTTGTACCAACAGACAGCTGGCTTTTAACCTGCACTGTGAAGGAGCAAATAGCACCACTATCAATCATTTCACCTCCTTTTACGCTCTCTCTCTCTCTCTTTCCATATCTGCTCATTGTGCTCCAGCTCTCCTTTTCTTGCTCACTCTCTGTCAGCCTCTCTCTTGCTCACACTCACACATGCACACATACACACCACAGGGGAGGTGTAGAGAGTCCATGCTTCACTGCAGCACTGCACTGCTTTTCAGTATGCACCCTGCAGTGCATGGTATGGCCGCAAGCCTGACAGCTATTACACAGCCAGCTCTGTGTGTGTGTGTGTGTGTGTGTGTGTGNCACACACACACACTCACACTCACACACAGAGCTTTATGCCCAGTGGCTAGTACTACATGCCTGTTAGCTAGCCTAATATTATTCAAAGGCTCAAAGCACCCCAGCGTGCCAGGAATGACACACAGTTGGTTCCACACACACTAACACAACACTGTTTTTTCATAATTTCCTACAAAGACATTTTGAAGTTACTGACAGGATTGTTACTATAGTACACATATACATTATGCTGATGTATCCATGCTTGCATGTACAGTCAATTTTTAAAGTCAACTTGATGCACTGTTATAGAGCTGTTGATTAAAACATCATTTTCTGCCACCAGGGGTTTCTCAGTCAAAACAAAAGCAAAAGATGGAGCAATGCCGTCATTGCAGTCAGTTTCTCAAGGTTAGGATTCCTCAGCTGCTGGGGTTCTCACCTGTACCAAGCCCTGGCAGCACATCACCCCCACCCTCATCCAACCTCACTGGCTTCCAGTCAAATCCCGCATCCAGTACAAACTCCTTCTTCTACAAATCCTGCCATGGTTTTGCCCCCCAGTATCTGTGTGATCTCCCTCACCCCTATGCCTCGTGCCGGAACCTATGGTCGTCGGACATGGGTCTGCTCTCCACCCCCCACATCAGCCTGCGAACTTTTGATGACAGAGCCTTCAGTTTGGCAGCCCCCATCCTCTGGAACTCTCTCCCAGCAGAGATCTGCATAGTCCCATCTCTGGACATTTACAAAAAACTGCTGAAAACCCACTTGCTCACCAAGTCTTATGGCCTCTAGCTTACTCATCTCCAACAATCACTGCTTATTATTTTATTTCCATTCTTGTTCTATTTCTTCTCTGACTCTTGAAAGTGGCCTTGGGTACATTGAAAGGTGCTATTTAAATCCAAATTATTATTATTATTGTTGTTATTTTTTTATTCAGTGTTCATTGTTCAGGAGGTTTTCACCGGGAGCAAAATTCTCCACAGAGGTCTCTTCCTCTCCAAAACAAATTAACCAGGTGACTGAAGCCAGTAAAAAACCTGAATAAAGCAGTTTCACATTACAAATCAGTCTTTCTTTGACGTTGTCTGGCTTGTCATGGAGGGGCTGTTGGCCCAGCTCCTGCTAACATTTGCTCACCATCTTTCTCTCCAATTTAAAATCCAGACATTAAGGTTTTTAACAGAAGCCAAATTATCTGCAGAGGTCTCCTCCTCTCGAAAACAAAATGGATGTGGTGATTTTAACAGGTAAAAATACTGAAAAAAAAACGCAGTTTCACATGAAATCAATGGTTTCTCCAATGCTGTTCGACAAGGCAGGGGTCAGAGCTGAGCTGCTGCTGATGTTTGCACAGCTTGTTTCTTTGATAATTTACGATCCAGATGTCTGATGACTGAAATCTTTCATCCGGTTAAAACACGTAGTTAAAACAGACCAAGATCTAAAATGTGTATAGTAAAAATGTGGCTTAAAACTAGATAAAACTCTAAATAATGACAGATTCTGGCAGACACACAACTCTGATGCTTGCACAATGCATAACGCCACTGACAGGCAACAGGGACCAAATGACATGGATCGTGACCATGATTATAATTACATATTTCTCTGGGTTTGAACATTGTTGGAAACCTTAGGGATTATGGAACATTGGTCTAGTAGCTTTCAGACATTCTAATGCAGGAAAGTTATATATATTGTACCACAAAATATCCATTTGTGATGGTGTTGTGCTGGACTGGAATAATTTGAGAGGTGTTTCTAATACTCTGCCCCCCTCATGTATAATATCATGCAGTCCAGTACAATACCGCCTTTAACCACAGTATGAGCTCAGTAATAAACATATAATTGTATGTATGAATGTATATGAGTGTATATATGAAATCAAGTAAGTGTGTTTTATTGCACAGTAAATCATCTTTTTATTTGTATTGTGTCTTAATGCATTTGATTATGTTACAAACCTCAATCATTTCTCCCAATTGGAAACTCTGAGGTTTCATCACTTTAATGTCATCAGTCTGTTGTGTATTTAATCAGTACTGTGTAATACTTTCATATTTGTTACAGCCAACACATGCCTTATAGAAATGTCAACTTTTTACAGGTGTTTTTCATCAAGGAAACTCTTCAAAATGCTGCCACGCACCCTCTGACGACCTATGGCACAAGTGAAATATGACCTTTAAAACATGTATTAATGAAAAAGACCTTGCCTTACAATCACAACAGCAGCCCTGTACAACAGGGATTAGCTTCTGAATAATGTAAAAGCAAAGGTACAATGAAAAAGACTGAGAAAAAGTGAAAATGTGTCAGGATTTTCCATTAAACGCTGCTTTCTGTCCCCAATATCGGAGCAGAGTATTCCATAATTTACATAATGCTGCATTTTACATCAGTACAAACTAGAACAGGATCCATATATGTTTTATAATCAGTGTTATCTTTGTATTTTTTTTTTAAACACTGTGTGTCTGAGAGACGGGGTGCTGTAGATACCGCGCTCTTCTCCAGGGTGTTAGATGACTAACTAGAGGCGGCTGCTATGGCTGGGCTGTTCTCCCTGTCCTTATTTCAGAATAGGGCAGCAGTGATTGGGTTGGCAGAGTGGGTGACGAGCATGGATGTATTATTAGAACTGGATACCAGATCCAAAGATGGTGTCTGTTCGGTCCAATGAGAATTACTTGCATGGTGCACACACCAAAAAATGTTTAGCTTCCACTGAATAATACCCTGAGGAAAAGTGTTAGGGGGTAGGTACAAAAAGTTGCCCACAGTGTCATATTCGTGAATCCAGTGATTACTTGTCTAATATAGTGGTTAAAAACAACAACGAAAACAACAATTATAGGATCAAGAACAAAGGCTAACAAGCGACCATTATGTGATGCCTTTGTGTCATTTATAGTTTTCCCTTTAATTTTTGTACATGTGTACAGCCTTTGCTTTGACATTGCAAGCATCCTTGTTCCTGAAACACATCATGAACGCACACAGCGCCATACTCATATAGACAGTGGTGATCAGAGGTTGCGTTAATCGAACATCTTCTGTTTTAAGTATGATGGAAAATCTAAAAGCCATTTGTCATTTTGTGAGATTAGAACACTGAGGGTGATCTACTGCAACTCAATTCACACTCCTGTCCAGTTGGTGCCATGCGCATACTAATTAGCTATTGTCTTGTCTTGTCTTTGATCTCAAGTGCATGACCACATTGTCAAACTGGTTTAAACCATCGCATTGGTAAGCCATATTGCTATACGCCATTGGAAAATGTCATGGCAGCTGTGTGTTTATATTGACATGTGTCGATGGAATGATGTAAACTCATGCACTAAGTAACACGCAAGAAAACATTCCACCGTAAAAGTTGCCGGTAGCTGCCAGTGGTGGTCTTTGAGCAGCACAATAGCTTAAATAATTTTTTCTTGGGCTGAGGCTGCTAATTGTTAACTAGTTAAGATGAAAAGGCAGCAAAATATCCTTTCATTTTATAGTAATAGCTAATGTACGTAAACTAGCCACTGTAGGAACTAGGGTTGGGTCGGTTCTCGGTAATACCAATTTGGTTCGGTACTCCGTCTTGGACCGGGTTTCTTTTTTTTGAGACCGACTGGACCGCGGAACGTACGCGCCCGGACAAAAAGCGGATGTCCGCAAGCCCTGTGTGCGCAAAGCTCAGATTTTACGACCGCGCGGACTCCGCTCCACACACCAGTGTCACACAAAAGACTGCTCGGCATGTACTTTTCACATCGCGGGGATTTTTCACGGACATTTTTACAGGAAACTACAACGCGGAAGTGCACTCGACTATGGAAGCCCGAATGACTGCAGACATTCCTCGCGGAGTCCGCTCCGCTTATAGTATGCCCGAGTCTGTGAGCACCTGTCTGCCTCTTCGCCAAGCGCACAGCGAGCAGGAGAGAGAGGGGGGTGGGGGTGGGGTGGGGACTGAGCTAGGGGGTGCAAGTGCGCATGCGCCGAAGCCTCTACTGTAGCCTGGAGTTTGTTTAACAGTGACGGAGAGTCGATAATGCCGGACAATTTAGTCTTGAAGAAATCAAAGAATGCGCCAACATGGCAACACTTTGGCTTTGAGCCAGACGAAGGAGGCAACCCTTGTTTGCACTGATTGAGTAAGCTAAACCTGCAAATTTATTTGTAAGGAATAAAAAAAACAACGTGTTACTGTCACTCTGTTGTCCTATGGTCGGTTTTTATTTTAAATGAGTCAATTGCGCCCCCAAGTGGTGAAAATCCGGTATTCCTGACTTGATGCGGTTTTTCACAAAAACCGGACCGTTTTTTTTTTCTCATACCGACCCAACCCTAGTAGGAACAGTGGTTACTGACCAAACGAGCCTCAACTTGATGTGTAAGCACCATAGCTGCACTCTTGTGTGTAAACAAATAGCACTACACCCTATAAATGCATTATCTATAAGCTTGTTCTGTATATTAATTGTTTAAAAAATAAAAAATAAATAAATGAAAATCAATTGCTTTTAAATATGTCTTTTTATTATTGAAAAATTAATATAAAATGACAGGTAGATATAGAGGATTTAATTTTTTTCAGCGGATTGTAAAGAATCCGTCATAATGGCTCAAAATGATGTCAACAAAAAAAACTAATGCAACCGCTGGTGGTGACATCATTCAGAGAAAAAGAGACTTTTCCGGGCATAATAGAAGTTTTACAAAGATGAAACCCAGATAGTTTAAAAATATACAATACAAAGAGTGATAATTGACCACTATCTATCTATCTATCTATCTATCTATCTATCTGTCTATCTATGTTTAAAACCAGAGGTGTCCTGGTAACAGTTTTACAGATGTGTCTTATACAATGGTGGTTACTGGGAAAATGCTTTTGGGCCGTGGGAGATTTTTTTTGTTGGAATCCTAAGAGTGGCCACTGGGACAGATTGAAAGCAAGGCTGAGTGGCTGCGCTGTATCCAGTTCTAATAATACATCCATAGTGATGAGCCCTGGGAATGTGGGGTGGAAGAAGAGAGACAAGAGTGTGCGTTTGTGTGTGTGAGTCTGTGTGTGTGTGTGTGTGGGTGTGAGGGGACACCTCAGAGGTCGTCTGAGGAGGCAGTGGAGCGTGCTGAGAGGCTGCCATCACACAGCTGCCACACCAACTGGACACACACACACACACACACACACACACACACACACACACACACCACATTTATGTAGAGGCATGAGCACACAACACTGCACGCACAGAAAAGCAGAAAGGTACACATAGCAAAGAGCAAACACAGGCGAGCACACAGTCGCTTGTCACATGCAAGTCACTTACTCAAACAGACACACACACACACACACACACACACACACACACACACANCTGTCTGTCTAACACACACACACACCATGCCCTTGGTTGCTGACTGTCTGTCTAAGGCCCTGTCTACACTGATACAGTTATTTTTACAAAACAGATATTTTCCAATAGTTTTGGCCTCCTGTCTGCACACAAAGTGGTTTCACGTCTCCTAAAACATGCATTTTTGGACATTTATGAGGTGGAGGTTTTTTTTTTAAACTTTGGTTATTTTGTATGTGTTTGAATGTGTAATACAGAATGTTTGGGAAATGATGATGTCATCTCCTCAGTCTGCGCATATCTATTGTTGCAATGTGTAATGAGCATGCACCAGGAACAATAACAACAGCAGACTAACTTACAGGTTTGTGTATGTTTTGTTAGCATTTACTTACAACTACTTTCCACTTAAACTTGGTATTGCTGCACACCTTCATGGATGAACGGAGCTGTCTGCTGCACCCAGTGTTATCTGGCCCATCTCATCATCTGCGGTTTAAACGTGCAATATGTAATTTTCTGCTGCTAGGAGTCTCAAACCAAAACAATAACAGAAGACGGAGTTGGATGACGTCACGAAGTAGCGTGGGATCATGGGAGTTGTAGTTATATAACAGATACAGATGTAACGTTCCTCACTCCGTGTAACTGAAACCGACCGTGGCACAGAAATGCTCATGGACGAGGTATATTACTGAAGTTATATTCACTTTATGTTTCACTTTATGCAAATGGGGTCCGTCGGCCGGTGTAGCAGCCCGAGCCGATCTGGTACCTACACCGGATGGTCAAACTCTGATCTAACTATCAGTAGTAACGTTACTTAGGCTGACCAAATGTCCTCTTTTGCCCGGACATGTCCACTTTTCACGTCCCGTCCGGGGCGTCTGGGTTTTTTTTTATAAACTGATTATAATGTCCGGTTTTCCGCGTGTTAAAGTCATGGCTCTCTTTTTTAGTGACTGTCTCGCTAACCTCAGTTATTTACACTCTATTCAGAAATGCTAACAGTTACTTACGTTAGCTGAGCGGTTAGCAATCTGCTAGTTATTTGAGCAAACTGCTAGTTACTTAGCTTTACAGTTAGCGATGGCTTCTCCCTCTCTGCTGCTCTCTCTTGCTCAGTGCGTCTTCTGTTTAGCTATTCCTCTGCCTCTTTTATAAATGTAGTTCATTTACCGGCATCAGCTCAGCATTATAGAAACCTATCGTTAGATGTTGTGGCAGCGGAGGCCGCTGGCCGGAGCGCTGGTGCCCCGGCGGGCAGCAGTGCTTGCAATACACTGGTGGAAACGATTAATATTTCGATAACATCAGCCAGATGTTTGCTTACCTGTCTAGTAGAACACACGCGAGGTCGGCGTCGAATTGTAGTCCTAGATTTTCAAGAAGCTCTTTCCATCTCGGAAAGGCCACACCAATATTTATCCTGGATTTAGCTCTCTTCTTATCCCAGATTCTTCTGGGATCGCTTGGTTGACCCGTACGTTTCCGTTTTACCGGGCTGTTTACCGGGACAGCTTCGGTGTCAGAAGGTGCAGCAACCGTCAATGCATAACCATGATTCATGACGAGTTAGCTTAGCCTAGCAACAGTAACGTTCATTCTCTGACGTCTCATCCAGTCTGCTTCTTCTTCTTCTCCTTCATTTAATGTTTATGGTAACTGGAGTTACGCCGCCATTGCGACCTAATGACACGGTCCGTAACTGTTATTAATATTTCATATTTATCTGGGTTTGAAAAATTGTTGGAAACATTTCTGATAATCAAAGTACACAACTAAACAAAATATATAATATTGGTTTAGTCGTTTTTAGAAATTTTTATATGGAAAAACTACATATTATACCTTTAAAGTCCACCAGAAATGGATCAGACCTGGTCGAACCAGCAGATGGTGGAACAATTCTGATAAAGGGATTGTTGTCGATGAGGTGTAAAAGTAAGACTCTCACATATTCAGGGAATCACTCAAATCTTTGTGTGAGCTCCTTCGTCATATTGAAGGGAACTCAACAGTGATGAGATCATCAATAGGTGTTCACACTTTACTGGTGTTGTGATAAAGGGGGACTACGGAAGACAGCTAACACAAGCTAGTATTTACAGTCGTTTTTGTGTTTTAGTGTGGACAGAGACACAGTATGTTGTAATATGAAGGTCATGTGGACAAATATCCGCTTTCAAAAATATGTGGATACGCGTAAACAGGGCCTAAATAAAACCTTGGATTGGAGAAGTCAAGAAGTGACAGGGATTCATTCAGTCAATTGCTCCAATGGTTCAGTCTTTCAGGTAAACTAACAGTTGTTTGTTCTTATCAATGACTCAATCAATAGATTGAGCTATGAAATATAAAAAAACATCAAAACCTCCCATAAGGCAGGTTGACGTTAAAATTGCTTGCTTTGTCTGACCAGCAATTCGAAACCCAAACAGGTTCAGTTTATTTTCACAGAAAACAAAGAAAAGCATCCAGCCTCCAAAAAGCAAAACAAAATTATCAAAATTGATGCAGATTATTTTTCTATCAACTAATAGATTATTTGACTCACTGTTTTAGCTTTATATATTTTACTTGTGTATATGTTTCTTATGTATTTGACATTCACCTGTGTTTTAATATTTTTGTCTTTTTTTGCTTTTTATATCTGTACAGCACCTTGTACACTTATGTTTAAAAATGGTAAATTAATAATGATGGTATTGGTATCTATTAATTTTTTACTGTAAATAAAAAGAGAAAAATACGGCTAACAACCACTTACATGCAGATATATCAGTTCTGTTTTTCTATACATTAAGTTATTTCTTATATAAACATTCATGTCCATATGAAAGTAAAATCTAGTTGTTGTTTTCTTGGCTAAGCTAAATTGAAAGCTATCTACCCTGTAACTAGCAGTGACCTAGTAATGGACCAGTCATTTAAAAAAAAAAAAAAGGTTAAACCCCACAAAACTTTATTTGAAATTTTAGATCTCAAAGCTGTCAAAGATAACAGTTTAATTTTAGGGAAATCTGTATAAAATAATGCACAAAGGTATCTTTCAGTGCACTGTGATATCAGAGATGATACTGTGGTCTCTGCTAACAAGCCCTGTGCTGCCGCCCCCTCCTTCCCTTTGTGCCGACGGCCAAATCAGCACTGTTGCATCTTTCAAAATAGCACAGCGGGAGGAGAACGGCCAAAATGGAGCGTGCAGGAACTCTATAATTTGTTATGGGGCTGACGGAGAGCGATATCAATGGTTCAACTATCTTATCTGGGTCTGTGATACACATCTTGTAAATATATTCTCTCTCCCCCCGTCTCTCTCTCTCCTTCACCCGACACACCTCTCAATCTCTTCGCCGTGTTGCCGTTATCATTGCGATGGATAGCCGGGTGATTATTATTCCTCTAGCAGAGCCCACACGTACACGCCAGCTGACCTCACTCATCACATACCTCAGAAACACAGCAGACACAAACAAAGCACACACACAATGCATCGCATGCACACACACGCAGCTAGAGGTTGTGAGGTGGGTCGCTGATAACCTGCAGTTACAAGGTTAATGTGTGGTAGTACACATGCTCCATGTCAAGCAGGAACATTAGTGGTCTGTCGCCTCGCACTTTATCATGAGCTGAGGAGAAGCTTACACTTCATTAGATTCATCAACAACTACAGGCAAAGAAAACGTATCATAAAAAGGAAATTCACAGAGATTCCCTCTGCCAGTCAGTCCCAGCGTCTCCACAGAGAACATCATGCCAGACAGACACACACTCCTGAATGCACATTTCACATATTTTTCTGGACAAAAACAGAACTCAGAATTTGGATCAAAGCCGTAGCAATGTGCAGCTTTGTTCTTTTTTTTCTTCCTGTCTTTAATTTTGCTGCTTAAATTATAACCAAACAAAACTGCAGTGTTGATAGTATTATTCTTAAAAGAAGTAAATGTGGTAAATAAAGATTTACTGTGGGTCATAGTCAGGGCTGAGTATCATTTGTAATTTATGCCAGTAGGATACCTGACTTTTATCTCACGGCACTGAAGAATATGAAAATTATGAAAGGATTTTTTTCAACAACTTTTTTTCTATTCAACAAGCCAAACCTTCGAAATGCATCAGTGTTTAATTTTGCCTGACACAATGCAGCTTCAAAATGACTGTACTTTAATTAAATACAGCATAATGTTTTAACAATATTATCTAAGTGAGGGAATATCAAAGAATAAGTGACGTAAGGATCTGAAATATATTTAATACCAGCTGTCTATCCTGTCACCAGATCCAGCCCATGTACCTTTACACGTTCAAACTAAAGATAAAAGCTATAGGTTTTTATCAATGTCAGGCATTAACAGTATATTGATTAAGTCTAAGTAAGTTTAAGTGTCTGTTCGTCTACGTACTCATGGATTAGAGAGAGGCTCATGCTCATGACAGCGTGGGTGTTCGGCCTAGCAGTAGCATAGATTTGTAATACTGGACTGAATACTGGATGCCAAGATGGTGCCTGTTCATTCCATTGGGGTTGCTCTCCTGGTGAATATGCCAAAAAAGTCTATCTTCTGGCTTTACTTTCGTGGTATGCAGCCCACCGAATATACACAGGAAGTGTTTCTCCTGGTTGTCTTGCCCAGTTCATAGACTTTACATTGTGATAATGTCAGTTAGAGTTGTAAATTGTTTCAAAAATATAAAACTTTCATGGATCAAAAATAACATAAAAAGACAGAAAAAGTCATAATTTACCTAGTTTGCAGTGTTGTGTCGAGTCTTACAAATGTCTCTTTTACAATGGGGAAAATGCTATTTGGGCTGCAGGGGATTTTTTTGCTGCAATACTGCAAGAGACCACTGGGAAAAATTGGCTCAAGACTGAGCGCAGTTACTGGGAGCCTGAGCAGAAGATGCATGCTTTCCTCTGTGCGGTGATATGATGGTAGGGTTGAGTTTGGTAGAAGAAAAAAAAAAAAAAAGTTCCCACAGGAAACAAACCTCGGACTTTCAAGTGGGAGACCGCTGTTTGTGTCCCATGTGAAAACAATAGTCAATGGAGCTGTTTTAATAGCAACAACGTTTGCTACCATAACGTAACGTCACGCAAGTGATGTGATGTTTCATTACATTAGTAACAAGCTTACTTATTTTAAGACAAGCCATGTTTTATTACCATGCTTTTGTTGCCTTAAGCTGGGGAAGAAAACCCAAGGTCCTGTGTCCACATAGCACATAACGCTTTTTTTTTTCTTGAGGGACGGCATATTTTTTTCAATTGAGCTCCAGCTTTTTCATGTGGCTGCTCCTAGCATTTCTTGTTGAAAATATGTCAACTTTTCAGGAAGGCGTTGGCAACGTCACTGCAACTCCTTAAGCTACTGTCTATCTAGGCTGTATAAAACTATCACAACAAAGACAGAAAAACCCATTCGTGGGAGCAGATCAGCCAGGCAGTGAATGTTGATGATGAGTGTTGTGCTTTCATCAGTGTACGTGTTAGAAGCTTGAAATTGTTTTGAGGAGAAAATAATGCAACATGTGCATCAGCCCCTCATAACAATGAAATTTAATTCATCAATTAATGCCTGGATATGGTTCAACATTGTTGATGAAATAATGTTAGTATAACTTTTAATTAATGAATAAGAAGCAAACAAAACATTTTGGTCAGTACCAAAAAGTATTCAATTCACCTAGATAGATAGATAAATGACAGAGGTTTTCAGTGGCTGGATATATTGGGTTTTTCTTAAGCGTTTGCAATACATGTGCAGTAATGATGTCTATTGGAGGGACAGTGGCAAAACACATCTGCAATACTTTAATTCAGCATGATAAGTCAAATTAGATGCATATTTCTGTATGCTGCACTGGAATATCTTGTAATTACATGTAAACACACGCTGAAATTATTAAGCTCTGAGAGTTTCACTTACATGACTCTTACATGACTCACTTCTGTCAGATTTAAATGCAGGCTGTTGGAAAACATCCGTCTGGTTTTAAGTCAGGTGCATGTTGAAATTTGCCATGTAAAAAAAATGCCTTAATACTGAGTGGCAAAGCTTACAGAAAACATGCCTCATGTTACTCCTTTTAAAATTTCAATCCTCAGTGCCACCAAAGCATTGCTTTCAAAGTCTTCTTCCTGGCACTGGCTTATTGTCAGCCATAGAATTATTGAACATATGTGGTTTTATCGGCTCAAGTAGCTGTACTTCCTCAAATTTCCACAAAAAATATCAATACAGTGACACATGAGGAGAGGTCTTTATAAAATTAAAGAAGGCATATGGCCATTTAAAGTATCACTGTCAGGATTTTGAGAAATGGCTCACATGAAATAAAAAAAGGAAACGTGTGTTTGCAAATTGTATTGAAAAATTGTTTTTCAAACCAGCCCAAGAGCGCAGCGCTCACCTCATGGTGCGAAGGTCCCAGCCTCGTATGGCCGTGTCATTCGCTGTGGCAAGCTGGCTGCAATTGTGGTGGGGGCTCCACTTGCCCGAGGTGAACTTCAGCTGACCTTTGCCCTCCAAGGTGGCGGTGCTGGAGACCTGCAGAGGACGGCAACACCTTCATTACCATCTCTGAGCAGGGACGTGAATTTCATCCAAATATCTGTGACAGGTTCAGCCAGTACGGTGCACTCAATCAGCATAATAAGGCGTTATTAGAAGTCATTTTCTCTGCAGGCCACACTCAAGACTACAATCGTTCAATATGACTCTGTAGTAATATTTTGGGCATTACTGGCACACCAACTGCCTGCAGATTTACACCATGCTGAAATATATACACTCTTACTGACATAACTTCTACCTACTTTGCAATAAATGTCTCCCTCAAGATGTAATTTTGGTCTGATTCAGTTTTAGTTTTAAGACTCAATACTCATTTAAAGCTGCACTAATCAATGTATCTTATATTAACAATTGATCAAATTACTGTGTGCAGTGTGAAAGGGGTTGCTTGAAGAGAGAAACTCACAGAAAATGTAACCCAACTTTGCAGTTCTTCTCTACAGAGCTTTTAGTCCTCTTTTAGCCCATTGTTTTGCTGCTAATTCTGCTTGCATCAACCCCTTTTCACCGGCAGGCGGTGGTTTTTAGAGAAAACCCCACTGTGTACTACCTGCCCAGCACAAAATTGTAGGCAAAAAAGATTAGCTACAAGCTGGTAAACATTAGCCTGCACACTGCGTTCATGTTTTAGCTGGAGAGGAGGTGTTCATGTTAGCCCATGTCTTTTTGGGAGAGGGGATTTTTGTGTTCTGTTTTGCCCTAACAAGTCATTGGTGGGTGACAAATCTATCACACTATCCTCACTTTCAGTTGACACCAAAGCTGTAGTAAAGGCTGTTAGGATCAGTTACCTGACAGTTTTTCTCGTAATTATGTCTTAAAGTTTTGGCTCTTTTTCTCTAACTGGAAGAAACAGAACTTTCTGAACTATTGAACTGGTCTAAGACAGGCCCTCAGGAAGTATGCAAGGCTTTGATGGCAATTTTCGTAGTGGCCAAATAGAAGAATTACATCTTGGTCTGCTAAGTGATGCCATTGGACCCAAAAAAGCTTTCCCCCATAGACTTACATAGTGAAAAAGACATCTACAAATCAGTGGATTCATTTATTTGATTGTCACAATACCCGCAAAATGACTAATCTTATTATCTGGATTTGATCCATTTGGTCCTATTGCATTTCAAAAATCTAGAAGGGCTATGCGATTTAACCATTTTATCCCCATTCAAGTCAGCAGAACGCTTAACATTGAGTTAGCCGCCTGGCCAGTAGAAGTAAGCTGCTCGGCCGGCCACAGTCTGTAGTGCACTTGCTCTATAGGCCCAACAATGTGAAAGATCCAGGAAATTTTATACCCCGTAAGTCAAGCTTTTTTGGCGTCGTGTGTCACAGGGCAACTTTCATAGGAATGAATAGGGCCCCTCCTCAAACACTGCATCCAGTTCTCTTTATACATCAATTGTCTGAGATGTGAGTGGAAATTCTGGAACCAGGCTAGGTAAACACAGCGGAGCATTTAACAGCTATATATTTTCCTCAGGAGTTGGTGGAGAGCAAAACAGAGCTGAAAGACGGACTGAGGAGCAACTTCTAACGAATGCTAATGTTGCTCCGTCTCTGCTGGGTGAGTAAATT
The DNA here is from genome assembly GCF_006386435.1 of Epinephelus moara. NCBI lineage: Eukaryota > Metazoa > Chordata > Actinopteri > Perciformes > Serranidae > Epinephelus > Epinephelus moara. The sequence goes on from NC_065519.1 coordinate 33,765,053, forward strand.
GGCAACTGTTTGCCAACAAATTATCGATATCAGATTCTTATGTGATGTCAGATGTTGTGTTTCAGCTTGCTATGCTTTCCCCAAATGGCCAAAATATCACTTAATACAGCTTTGAACTACTTGCTAAGATAGACAGCGTGCAGTGATGAGACTGCATAATAAAGTAACATCAAACTCAAATTCCATGTTTCCAAGTGATACCACTTTCACCAGTAGTTTTAATATTTTCTAAGAATCTGCTCCGCACCTGTAGCTTAAATAAAAAAGTAGCCTCTCTCTATGCCTGCAGGGTGCTCCAACATATGGATTAGCATGTTCTGTTCTCACTCCAATGCCCAGCAGCAAGACAGGACCTATACAGCGAGAGCCCTCCAGTGTGGGCGCTGGGAGGCAACAGCATGCTCCTATCTCCTCTGTAACCTGCTGCTCAGTCAGCAGACCTACTGACCCCGGGCTCTCCTCGGTCCCATAGCAGGGCTCTATACACTAGATCGCTCAGTTACTTATGGATCAACTGTCAAGTCAAAGATGAGCCCTTGGGGGATTCAAGACTGATGAGTGTTGAAAGCTGAATCAAAGTAGCCTGTTTAGGCTGGTTGAAAAATCATTCAAATTTATTGTAATTTCTTCGGTGTTTCAAAAGAAAAACATTTAACTGACAAAATGTCACTGGATCCAAAAATTAGAGCAGTTTAGCTGAAAGGCAGTCAGGTTAAATTGCAACATTTAAGGCTTTTCAAACAAGACGACATGCTTGTCATTGGATATTTATCAAACCTGCTTCGTATATTTCACAGGGCAACAATGAAGGTGGAATTAATCAAAGTCAAAACACTTCAAGGACTTTGAATTATAAAGCATATCACTTCATCAGGCTACTTTAAAAAATGGAATCCAATTAATTCAGCAGGCTGGCCTTGAAAATGATTATCTTTCCCTTAAACTATGATGCATCTAACAATTCTAAAAAGCAGCATCACACTGCTCCATTTTCCTCTGCTCTCTGACTAGCTGCGGGTTTTTTATCCTCATCTTTCTCTTTCTACCATTTCTCTCTCTCTCTCTCTCCCTCTCTCTCCCGTCTCTGCCTGTTGGAGCAGGGATCATCGATCGCCCCGTCACCGCACAGCTCCCTGGCACACTCTCATTATTTCAGCTAGAGAGGACAGAGGGAGAGCGAGGGAGAGAGAGGGAGAGAGAGACAGGCCGATAGAGCAGCAGGGAGGGAGGAAGACTGAGAAAGAAAAGCAGATAGGATAAAAGGAAGGAGAACAAAGAGGGTAAAAAAAGAAGAAAATAAAGGAAAAATAAAGGAAAGGAGTGAAAAGAAAGGAGCTGAAGAAAGGTGGCAGAAGACGGGGGACAGATAAAATCGGACAAGAAGAGAAGCAGGGTTTCCTCTGTGGCCTTGATGTAAAATTCCATGACTTTTCCATGGATTTTCATGATTAAATCAGAGTGCCTTCTCCTTTTTTTCCATTTTATATGTCAGGTTATGGGTTACTGAGCATACCAATCATCACCAAATCAGATATGTTACAACTTATCTTATTAAAGGCACTTTGAAGTGGCAGTTAGAACACCTTTACATTGCTGATATACATGTTTTTAACAATGTACTCCTCCTCACAATGGCTATCCCTACAAATCATTCATTCCCTTAAAGCTTTGGTCTACAGAAGTTAGGGCTAAAGGTGTTAATGTGACCCAATCAAACTATTTGTTAGATAGTCGAAAGGAGTCTTAAACCCCCGACCCCCACACCTTTTGGACATCAGAATTGGGGGAAACTACGTGTGACAATTTCTGCAACTCTACAGAACTGACAAGCTGAGAAGTGTGCCCACTTCACACAACCATTGGCCTGCTGTGTGGAGGTGAGAAAGTAAGCAGGGTACTAACTTCTCTCTCAAGCTCTCTTTTTCATTCTTTACACATCTTATTCTAGTGCTTTAATGTGTAAAACCAAGTGCTACTATGAACGCCTTATCAACAGTTATCATGATTCAGCCCTCTCTATTGTGGCAGGCTTTTCAGCCCAAATGCAACTGTGGCTGTTAAAACAGCTATAAACACTGACCAGAAAACTTTGTTTCAAGCACACGTCTACTTAAAGCATCACATGATGTGATTAAGCAGATGAACAGTTTGGTGGGTACATCAGGGTATGAAGTAAGGTTATCTGAAGGCTCTTACACACTGGCGACAACAATGGTGGAAAGTTTTGATGAAAAAACTAATAAAGAATGTTGCTGATGCTGCTATTTCTGGTCTTATGGTAAGATTAACATTTTGGTAATTCCCACAGGTGTTGCTATGTTTATGTATGTGACAAAATAGTCCAAAGTTAAAGTTTTTCTGGGGTTTGTGACTGTATCCCATGGCCTTCATTAGCAAATGGAACTTGATCAGGTTTCACATATGTCACATCTCTCTGAGTGAAATAGAATATAGGGGTATGAATTCTTTAGGGCTGATTGTAGGCATGACTTGGTGAGCATTGTTACTATGAACCAGAAAGTAGAGGAAAGGGGAAAAGTAGATTATTTAGATATCAACTATGCTCTTTTGAAAGTGTAACCATGTGCATTGCCAACTAACATCTAAACACATATCACTTACCTAAGGGGCAACCTCCAAGGCTGAAAAATGAAGGCAATGCAGATGTACCAAAAACTGCCCTTCCTCTAATGGCCACTTGAGGCTGACTCCAAGAGTGAGTCAATCCCCATAGACTGCCATGTTAAAATGTCAAACTTTACAGCAGAAATAAACATGTTCACAGTCTGGTAGAAAGAACAGTTTTGGTCTCTAAAGCTAATTTTAACATTCATGATATTCATGACAGGGGTTGAATCTTTATATATGAGTGACAGGCTGTCTATGAGTCATCACCACAATCTATGAGTCAGATCCACCCGTCGCTCCGCCCTCATCCAAATATGCTGAACTTGAGGCTTCAAAATGGGAATCTACAAACCAGTGGGTGATGTCTCTGTAGCCAGAGTTCTGCATGGGTCCACTTTAGAGAACCTGCACCCACCCATACCCGTAAAGCTCAGTACCAGAACCGACCTGTTACCTGTCATTATGTCTAAGTCAAAGCTGCACCTGCCCACACCAGAGGAAATGTCTCTTTCACTGGCTTCACTCGATGTCACTTCACTCGATTACAGTCTATGCTCCATGATACTGCGACCCCCACACTAACAGGCTCATGCATTTTAGATTATGGCCGTGGCTAGCTGGTTGAGCAGCACAAGTTGACAAAACTTTTAACAGTGAGAGAAAACGGAGAGATTTTGAAATATCAGTACTCAAAATCATTGACACAAGAATGAAACAACCTGTGCAACATACACTGGTATCTTTTTTACAAAGCAACTCATTTGCCAAATTTGCTGATTGTCCCTGACTTCCCTAAAGAACTGATCAAGTTGCCTGACCTCCTCTTGACAGACCAGAAGCTCTGTAAACTCTATGATCAGTTAGAGGCCTGCAGGACTCTCCCTCTCTGCGGCTACCCTAGTGGTGCAACAGCAAAGCCTGAGCTTCGTGCGTCCCAGGTTCCCAGCTTTATTAAGGCACTAACCAAATTAGGGGCCCTAACAAGACAGTACACACAACACTAGGGGACGCATTCATTTAGGACGCAAGCGGCACTAATGCAAAGCTATCTGTCAAATCGCCATGCATTTATGCTTTCTCTAGACTCCGGAAGAGAGAGTGTGTGTGTGCGCATGTGTTTATGTGTGTGTGAGTGTGTTTGTGAGCAGATGTGCAGGACAAGGTGTGTGGGTGTGCTGTGAGCCGGTGGAGATGTTCTCACTCAATTCCACCAGCGATTCTAATTGATGAGCCATGCACATGCAGACACACACACACACACACACACACACACAAATCTTCTTTCAAACAATGCACACTGGTACGCTTATGCACATGATCCTCTCTTATATATGCATATACACACTCACGCAAACACCCACACCGAACTCACACACACGCACACTAATCTAGGCCAGGCCCTTGAGAGAGAGACACATCCACACTGCAGCTGGACACGGCTTGAGATGAACACATCACCCTCTGACAGATAGAGGGAACGGGAGAGAAGAGAGTGGGATGAAAGGAGAGAGGAGGGAGGGAGGGAAGGAGATTAGCATTCTCATCAGCACTGGAGGAATTTGTCTTGGCTGCCAAGCTCTTTCTCCTCTTTTCCATTCCCTTTCTCCTCATCAAGCCCACTCTTTCCTTATCCATATCTCCCTCTCTTCCCCTCCTAATCTCCATCTTTCCAATCAGTCGTGTCCTCCATCGCTCCCTCTTTCTACATTCTCCCTTTCTCATTATAGTACTTTCTCACCATTACTTTTTACCTCTCTCCTTCTCCCTCGATACAGGATTTAATAGCTGTGTTGTCCAGTGTTGGTGTCAGAGGATGGAATTAGCAGCGCCCACGCTGCCGTGGTCCTACATGACCTCACACTGGGGTCATGGCACAGGGGACGCATACGCTCACGCACAAACAGACACTGAATTGATTACAAGCAGAAATACATGTTTAAGAGTTACAGGCCCTGAATATTGGGTCATGTAATGTTGTTCCTCTAATGTTTTAAATTGTCCACCAGGTGGACTTTTGTGTCCTCATGGGGTTTGCTTTGTATGTAGCAACACTGCCGTATTCAGCTTGTCGGACACGATGATTTGTTCAAGTGTAAATGTGGCAGTGTGGTTGATTATGTTCCCCGCCAACTGAAGATTGCAATGTTTGTTCTGACAAAACAAAAAGTAAATTTTAGAAGTGCCGTGATTGTCGATGCTAAAGGCTCAAGATTTAAAGGCTTTAAGTCACAAAACCACAGCAGAGGCACATTCTGGACACACACAGTTGGTATCTGTAAAGTTTGGGCATTTGCTGGTTGCGGTAAATAAACACAGATTGCAAAAACAGTCTACCAGTTACATTTGCATGAACAAGAGGCGAATGTTAGCTTTGCTTTCAATCTGGATGGACCTTCAGATTCTCTCCACTTTGGACAAAACTGCTTCTAATGCTAAATGCTGATTGTTAAAGGGATACTTCAACCACAAAAATAATCATTTCTGTATCAATTACTCACCCTGAGGTTGGTTGAATCCCTGAAGAAAACGTTTCTCTTGCATGCCTCCATAAACAAAGAATCCCAAAACAGAGGAAATTCTTGATGAATTGAAGCAAAAGGGGGCCTTCTTAAAGAACAACAAAACTATAACAAAACATCAGTTTATAAAGTTTCACACAACTTGTGCAGTTTACTCTAAGTCGTAAGTGCTATATCATAGGCAACTGGACTTGCTTGCTTTTCTTGCAGACGTTACGCCTCTCGAAAAGTCTTCAAGAAACGCAAGCAAGTCCATTTGCCTACGATATAGCACTTACGATTACCATGACCTGGATGACTGAGAACCTTCACAGACAAATATACTCTAAGTCTCCTTTATCCAGTTGTATGCTCAGTGCTTTGGAAATACATGCATTTTCGCTAAAATACTTCCACATAAACAGTCTCATGCACAAAGTAGTGTGCCTGGGCAAGCACGCAACCTGTATGCAGAAGTGTTTTAAATAGTAAGGTTTTAGCAAAAGTGTTTGGGAAGAACAGAGCAAACAACTGAATAAAGGAAACTTGGATTATACTGCATGAGCTGTGTGAGAGGTTCTAAACGGATGTTTTGATACAGTTGTGCTGTTGTTAAACCATCTTTTACTTCGAATCATTAAGAATTGTCTCAGTTTTTTCGGATTCTTCATTTGCCTGAGGCATGTGAGAAAACCAAGCTTTCTTCGCAAATTCAACATAACGCGGGGTGAGTAACTGATATACAAAAGATCATTTTATGAGTAAAATATTCTTTTAAATTGAAATTTCGTTGGTGAGTTAAACGAAAATACCTTTCTGTTTGTGATGAAATGTCTATTTTCCATGCACATAATTACACTTTTCTGATCATTTTTTGAGGCTGTTATATCCGTTTTGCCATCTTTTGATTGCTGTTACACAAAGTTACTGTCAGTGAAAATCAACACTTACTGCACAGATGTTTCACTTCACGCCAAACAACAAGATTTCTGTTAAGAGCAACTAAAAGCTACAAATAATTGTGCTGAGGAAAAGTCTCTTTGCTAAAAGCTGAATTTATTCATTTTATATTGGTAAAGGTAATTCCATCTTTTTCAATGTTTATCAAGCCTTTCTTGCAACAAGCTTTTATTTGAGAATTTACAGCATTTAGTGTATTTTCACCTTAATTTCCCTTCCATCAGATATTGTCACTGTTCCCTGCTTGCACATTGTAGTAATTATTGGATTGGAGAAATGCTTAAATTCTTAAAGTGTTTTTTTACTTTTGCTTGTTTGATATCAGACAGAATTGTCAACTCGTTACAAACCATTTCCATCTTCAGAGTGACATTGCATCCACCCTAACTAATATCAGAGAGGGAGGGGAATTTGATTTTCTGTAACCAACCACTAGTGACCAACGTATCTACTGAATCTAACATCATCTTTAGGTTCACACTGATGTGTAGGTTGCCAACATACTTGGTTTGCTGGGTTTTAACAGTGGAGCTAAGTGAAGTAAAACAAACTAAAATGTCGGCAATATTGAAAAAACATGCCAAATTTTGAATATCCTCGATATTCTCATATATTTTGTCTACGTATGGTGGTCGCCACTGTTGTAATTATTCCTCATTGGTTTCAGCGTACTGCTTGACAACAGCTTGAAAATAGCTTGAAACAACATTAGTCCCATCCATAGTGCTAATTTAGTCCACCTGCGGTGCTCATGACTCAACTGCGGAACTACTGTTTCATGTCATGATGCCAGACGAATCAGTCAGCTCAGTGAAGTGGGCAAATTCAAAGGTCTGAATCCTTGCAAATTTGCATTCCTTTCACTATTTTGTTGCACTAAACTGGAATTTTTCTACATAATGATTCATGATTTGTTAAAGTAACATTAAGCCAAAACATAATCACAAACATAATTCCATTAAACGGATATATGAATCAATGGACAAACAAATAAACAATCACATAATCATGATCCAGGTAAGTTCCAGCACAGTGCACCAATAAATAATGCAGGAGTCAACCCTTGACTCAGCTTTCCAAACCAGGTTTTCTCCCACCAAATTTCCATCTCAATATGAACATGACAGTGCAGTAACATTATGTGTAAAGATTTTTTTGTAAAATTCATGAGTGTGTGAATGAATTATGTAAAATGTGCAAATAAAAGCGCCCTGACAGGGATTCTTAAAGATGCTTATGGTACATATGTAGCCCAAAGGCAAGGGTCTATGTGTGCATGTGGCAATAAATTAAACACACTGTAAAGCAGTTCCAAAACTTTTCCTAACTTCAATGTGCCAACAGAGCTGGAAACTGTCAAAACTCAGCACAGATAGAACAACGCTAGCTTGAAGCTAATATCCATAAACACTAGGCAGTAGGAACAAATGTAGCTCTTAGGCCATGTTCTGAAGAAACAGAAATGAAAATGACAGACTGTTCCAGTCATCTTGGAACATGACAAACTTCTCCACAATTCAGTATTTACACTGCGTATTTTTCCAACTGCCTTGCAGTAATACATACAACTAACAGCTCCATCTGGTGAACAACTGAAATGAATGAATGAAAACCAGAGCAATGTTAAATGACCCAAAACACAAGTCATCATTGTGATGTGAACCTTGGTTGATGTGAATGTGTATGAATAATCAATAATCAATTCATTGAGAACATCCCCAGCAAACACACACTGGCAGAGTGAGGGATTGAGAAAGAGAGGGGCGAGTGTGTGCATGCATTTATCCAAACTGCGACTAGACATTTCTCAAAGGGTCAGCTTACTGAGATCAAATTAACACACATGCCTGCACTCACATGCAAACACACACACTTGTATCTATTAGGTGTGTGACCTGGCTGCCCTTTATGTGAATCCCTCAACGAGTGCATGAATTACCAATGACCCATCTATATTCCTCTTCCCTCATGGCCTCTAATGGAGCAACACACACACACACTCATGAAAGCATGCGCCGACACACCACTACTCTATTACTTCTTCCTCACATGCACACCTGACACACACCATTATCTTGAGTCTTTAAATACATAATGGGCATTTTAATTGCAAAGCCGGCGGGTTGGAGACAGGGAATTTACAGTGAAGAGCCTCTTCACCTTGCATTAGGAAGGACACAACTACAAGTGAACTGACCAAAAGTACTTACACACTGGTAACATGGTGATCCATTTGTTTTTAGACTTTTAAAGGCCTTCATTGTGTACTTCTGTATAATAGGAATAAGAGAGTCCTGAGTATGAATGCAGTGAAAAATGATTTCAGCTGTCTGACAACAGCTTGTATGTCTTGTTCCTGTTTCTTGTTATACTTCTAGCTCACATCATTTCAGATGGAAATGTACTTTTTACTCCACTACATGTATTTAACACTATGAGTTAGCAGCTACTTTTCAGATGAAGATTTGCTAATGGAAAATGATGCAGCAATATGCTGTTAATTTACATAGAAGTATGCAAAGTATCTAAAGTTGGCTCCACATTGACAGACTAATTTATTGCTGATAACAACACAATGCCTAGAAGCATTCTGTACGAGTACTTTTACTTTTGATACTTTATGTACATTCTGCTGATAAACTAATGTACTTTTACTTCAAGGTCCAGTGTGTAGGATTTAGGAGGATACTTCGGCAGAACTGGAATGTAAAATAACGTTTTCTTGAATCACCTGAATATAAGAATCATTGTGTTTTTATTACCTTAGAATGAGCCGTTTATTTCTACAGTGTGGGTCATTTATGGAAATCAACATGTTCACTGCTGTATTTCTACAGTACCCCAGAACAGGTATACCAAACACTGTATATGTATTTGTAACGTGAAACTGCTTTTTCAGTGGGTTTTACCCTTTTAAATCACAGGGTCCCTTTGTTTTGGAAAGGAAGAGACCTCTGTGGATAATTCAGCTACTGGTGAAAACCTCCTGAACATCCAGATCTCAACTTATCAGAGAAAAAAAATTCTTATACGCTGAACCTTTGAGTAACATTTTAATTTCAGGGCTGTGACTTTTACTAAGGTATTTCAGACGATGTTATTTCTACTTTTACTTCAATTCATTAAGAGACTGAATACTTCTACCACCATTGCTGAATGGGTGCAAATCCCTGGAGCTAGTTTCCCAAATCTCGTCGAAAGCCTTACTAGAAGTGTGGAAGCTGGATCCCTTTGAGATTAAACAGTTCCAGGAACTATGAATCCACAGGAACATAATTTGGGGATTAAACTGGAAACTAAAAAGTCTCTTTTATGCATTCCTCTTTGCATTTTCATCACATCTCAAGACTTGAAGATTAGGCAAATTAGCTCAATGACAGATAAAAAAAAAACAACTGTTGTGTTTTAAACAATTTTCACACACAACAAAACAAGCCAGTCATGCAATGTTTTCTTGTTTTATCACTTAGAACGTGACCAAGATGAATCTATTAATCAAGTTAACTACAAATAAATGTTTTATTTCTGTCCTTCACCTTCTCGTTTGCTCAGGCTTTCAGCTCGTTCACACACTCTGTCTTTCTCTTTATCTCTCTTTGTGTCTCCCATTATTTTAAACAGCCTGGTCTCACTCCCAAGGCATCATTTTGGCAAGGGCTGGGCACCAACTGGGTTCTGTGTGAGACACATAATGCTTTCAACCAACTCCAATACAAACCCATCCGTGTCATTACTTGACATTTGCACCAATGGACATTGAGCGTGTAAGTCTGCAAAGGGTGAGTAGGGGCAACAAGCACAGGACTTTTACCCAGGAAACACGTGTCCATGTCTAATGTAAAACTTAAAGTTGACATTGAATTATTTTGTCATTATAGTTACGTGACTCAACTTCAACCACAATCTTTTGCTAACTCTCACCAAATAGTTTTGTTCCTAACTGCAAAAACCGTCTTAGTCACGTGAGGAGACTTACATGACTAAATGCCGATCCTTTCTGCATTAAGATACAATGCAAAAGACTGCCCCCGGATTCTGCCTGAGCATCATAATAACACAAGTAAGGACGAGATCATGTTTAAAACTAGTTGGGAAACCTACAGCATGACATCTTTTTAACAACAACACAACAACAACACAAACTGTCTTCACTTGACTTGATATTGATACTACACCCAGTACTTCCTAATATTTTAAATAAAGCTATACAGAGGTTGTAGCAGCCATCTGTGTTTGACTAATCAGTGATGTTCAGCCAAAGACACTCCAGCTCGGAAATATTGCACAGGAGCCCACGGTTTTGGAATAAGAGTCAAACTACCATGGGTATAATGTGACAGTGTCTACAGTCCTTGGCCATGCAGTGGTTTCCCTACATTTCATGTGAAACACAATGTATGACAATAGTACCACTACCTCAGTGAACTGTGAAAACAGATACAGAACTGTAAATGGCTTTTCTCTTACTTATTAAACAAGACTATTACTATCACTGTGAGAGAGACTTGACCAGAATAATATTAGAGTGGCCACATCTTGGAAACCTGCCCAGATGCGTACTGTGTGTGTATCCATGTGTGTGTGTCGGTGTGTGAGTGTGTGAGACAGAATGAATAGTGGACACTCTGTTGTCGCAGAGAGAGGATGTGTGCGTCTGATAACACCAAGACGATATGGTGGTTATCAAATAATGAGTTAGCTATTGTGTGATATGGTGTGTGCGTCTGTGTATGTACTGTGGCTTACAGTGTGTGTGTGTGTGTGTGTGTGTGTGTGTGTGTGTGTGTGTGTGTGTCTTACTGTGGCCTGTGTGGAGCTCTCCTGCAGGTCCCAGAGTAGTGCGTGATTATCAGCCAATGAAATCACACGCTTGCCATCCCCCATGGGCTCCCACAGCACGCTGTAAATACACAAGGACACGCGCGCACACACACACACACACACACACACACACACACACAAACCACAAAGTCAGAGTCAATTAGAATACAGATTTTGGTCAAACATGCATACAGCCTCATCCACACATGTTGCAGACATACAGGGGAATGAGGCTTGTTGGTCACATTTCACATGACTGCTTAATATAGCATCTTGTACAATATCACAGCTAAACCGATTTTAAACATTTGCATGCAACTTCAGATCATGTCTGGGAATGCACACATGTATGGATGCATGTATACTGCAGTGTAAGCAAGGAAATTGCAAATATAAAATGTTACACATTATACAGGTGATTAAATGCTGAGGCTGGCTTTCTGCTATATTTTTCTTCTTGCCATCAAATTCCATTAAAAAAGACCAAAACCGACAAGCTGTTATTCTGTCTCTTAATACCTTCTGATTTCCTACCCTGTCTGTGACAAAGGTCACAAATATAGGGTTCCATATTTTAAAGGGCTCAATAATCACCTAAAACAGCTGGGCACTATAGCAATTAGCACATGTTACTCTAAGAAAATGCACAATGGGGAATATTTTTAGACATGGAGTAACACACATATGGTGCTCTAGTGACTATATGGGGCGTCAGGATAGTGTATGCAGGAGTCAAACCAAACTACAATGTGTGTGGTCGTGTAATGAAGGAGCATATGTTTTAAATAGTTTTTGAACAACAACTGAGTTCTGTGGCACAGAGAAATAAGATATATCAGGTTTTGATATGAACACAATACTTGTTAGTGGGATCAATTCATTCTTGGTTCTCATTTTATGAAATTAGTTGCCAATTATTAAACAAGACTAAGAGCCCTATTTAAACTATCAATAGAGCATGGCGCAAGTGCATTACTGCGCATCCCTGTGTGTAACAAGCATACTGTATAAAATAATTGATGTAGCTACGTGATGTCACCCATAGTTTTGTGGATTCCTATTTGAAGCCTCAAGTTCGGTATTTTGGTTGTTGCTATCTTGGATTTCTGGAGCCAGAAGTGACCATGTTTGGATGAGAGGATGGGGCTGTAGATGAGCGAGATGTGGATCTGACTCAAAGACTGTGGTGGAGCCTGGCAGACAGCCTGTCACTGAAACCGGCCCGCACTTAATAACGCATAACTTTAAGCCTTAATAAAATGTAAATGGGTGAATAACATAACAAAAAATTCACTCCCTGTGCTTTTGTCACAAATGCTGAAATTAGCTATAGAGACCAGGCTGTTTATTTCTGCCTTAAAGTTGGGCCTTAAAACATGGGGGTCTATGGGGATTGACTGGCTTTGGAGCTAGCACCAAGTGGCCATTCAAGGAAATGCAGTGTTTGGCACTTCTGTGTTTGCTTCATTTTTTGGCCCTGGAGATTGCTGCTTGGTAACAAGCAGAGTGTACGTGCATTATTAACCTGGATAATGCACCCTTTAAATGGCAGGAAAATACTTCTGAGTTTAGACAAGGTTTTCTTTTGGTCAATGGCACACTCACTTTCTGCTGCCTAAAAATGGCAATGAGCAAACAATGTGTCTGACCACACTTCATTTTAAGACCTACACACCTATTGGCACTCAGATGGGCACAAGTATATTTGCTACTTACACATCATGGGTACTGGCCGTGAAAATGACAACTGTGTCAGTCTGAAACTAGCAATGACAGTTGCAATCCCTTGTTCACCGCTTTGTGCCAGGTGTAAGATAGGATCCTAAGAGTCTTTTGCAAGGCGATACACAAACAAAGCAATGCTTTGAGCTAAATGCGAATGTCAGCATGTTCACAATGACAATGCTAACATGCTGATGTAAAGCAGGACTGTTTACCATGTTCACTATTTTTTTGTAACATGTCAACATGCTAACATTTGCTAATTAGTTGGTGAAGATTCTCAGTCATCCAGATCATGGTAATCATAAATGCTATATCGTAGGCAACTGGACTTGCTTGTGTTTCTTGAAGACGTTTCGCCTCTCATCCAAGAAGCTTCTTCAGATGGGGCAAAACGTCTCCAAGAAATGCAAGCAAGTCCAGTTGCGTACGATATAAGATTTATGATTTGCTAATTAGCACTACAAGAAACACAAGTAAGTCTGATGGGTTTGTTTTTACAGTTTATCCTAGTTGAGCACAGCTAGCCTGAACTTGTCCTTGTAACACATTTTTGTTCTGTACGTAAACATATTTATAAAAACATTAATTTGTGATTTCACAGGGTGTTACAAGCTGGAACTTTTCTTAGGAAACTTCTGTACTGGGTACAGTGACTACCTGCGGTTTGTCGTCAGAGTGAGGCTGCCAGCAACCAAACCCAAACCTAGTACCCACTGTATCGAGAAACCTGTAATATACCTAGACATTCTACACAGATGTACTGGGCTTTTAAGATCTTCTTCTGAGATCTCCTTCATCTCACTCTCAAAGAGAGAGTTAATATATTTTCCAAAATGTTTAACTAATTATTTGCGATCAATTAAGTTGAAAACAAGATGTTTTTATACTTATTTTCTATTAACTTTCTTTAGATTATTCCATTCAGATGAGATCTCCCATTCCCACCCCTTTCCCTTCCAAGGGTAACACACACACATAAATATGTACATACAGACAAACAGACAGACAAATAAGTTTACCAAACAATACACAAAAACAGTGATATCTAAATAGATTGTTAATGCTTAAAAAGATATATGTGTGTGTGTGTGTGTGTGTGCGTGTGTGTGTGTGCGTGTGCGTGTAAGATGGGAGCATATAGACTGAGTCATACCATAAAAGTTCTGTTCCTTAATGTCTTAGCGCTACAATGTTGGTAGAAAAAGGGCACAGAGTTAATCTGCTATTGCAAGAAAAAGCTCAATTCAAGCATTAAGGCAAAGTTTCCTCATATCCTGTAAAAGGGGACCAAGTTATATAAAACTTTTTTCCCAGATCCATGTACTGAATACCTGACATTTTCTAATTTCAGAGGTCATTGGGTCTCTGATCCATCGAATAAATGAAGATGGCTTTGTTGATTTCCATTTGAGTAGAATGGGTCGACAGGCCAAGAGATATTTCTGTATTTCTAATTTTTTTTTGTGATTTCTTTTTAATTTCTAATTTTGCGTGACATTTCCTCGGTTACTGTACAATTCTTTCACATTTTGGAAACTTCTGTAACCCAGACTTAGGTGTCAGTGTCACTACCACCACCAGAAGAAAATGTTGTGTCAACGACTACATAAAAAAGTCCTTCAAAAAAGTGTGACGTTGCCTGGAGCATGTTTAACCTTCAAAATGAGGCTGAAGCAGCTAATCATTAATCGCCCATGAAAGTGACAATAGCATTCAAGTGAGTTCTGCACGTTTAATAGAGAATACTTATTGGCAAATCCAGCAGCCCAATTCTGTCAATCTAGTGTTCAAACACAGCAGTGGGATACAGGGTTGCCTCAGTGGTGTTAAAGAAGTGGTAGCTCTTACTGCATACTTAACTTTGATTCCTGCCTGCATATTACATTCTGCAGAGTATTGATTCCTCACTGCATGCCTCTTGGAGCTGTGATTCTCCACTGTGCTCTACTTACAATATGTATTCTGTGCGCGTGCCATAGGGACCTAACCAGACCTGACACACTGGAGCCCAAACTGTTGCTTTATTCTTCCCTTGGTGTTGATTTGATGACTTGTATTCTTTAGTTGTTTGTTTCTTCTTGGTTTGGATAGACTTAGCAGCTCTGCAGTGTAGGCAGACACACCACTACATGGGATAAGAAAGAGGACACAACCCAAGTGAGAAAGCAGTGCTTTTAACTCTGAGTCCTGTCGACTTTAAAAGCAATATGTCAGTGCAGTCAGAGACCCGGCAATAAGCTAAACATAACCTTGGCCTGGAAAAGCTGCTATATGCTTGTTAAGGGTTTGATTTCGTGTGGCTTTTCAGCTCAAGAAAAAAAAATCTGTGTCTAATCTGGGTTAAAGGATGTAAAATGTCACAGAGGTGCAGATGTGGTCTGGCTGAAGGCTTGGATGTCTGAGCCCATCACAGCTCTAAAGCTGCTGTCATTAGGGGTTTACGAAATGATGCCATTCATTTAAGGAGTTCATCCATTAGACAACTCCATTTTCATGGACTCATTTGTCAACTTGGAGCAGCAGCAACAATGCCAGTGTTTGAGAGAGAGCGTGTGTTATAGAAGGTGAGAGTGTTCGCGCGAGATAAAAGAAATGACAGAGCAAGGGAGGGAAGACAAAGTTAAAGTTTGCTTTTGGATTTAGTCCAAGTTTCAAATATGCATAGTCCTATTAGAAAAGGTAGAGCGGGGAGAGGGAGGAGATGAGGGAGGGGAGGCAGAGGAGGGAGAGAGGAGCGGTGTTTATAAGGGCTGTAAATTCATGACTGCTCAGGGATAGCTTTTACTGCCCTCCTGAGGAGCAGGAAGTCATGGGCTTGGGATGCACACATGCACACACACACCCTTTTGTCACTAAGGAGGACAACACGCTGACTTATATTCAGTGCTTGGAGATTTACCCTAACCTTAAAGGATATTTTTTTTTAAAACTATCTTTGCACAGTATATGCCATGTGTACATTGAAAGCTGTTGTAATTAGTTTTGCTGTAATCATTCCTGCTTTCCATACTGGCCATGAAGTCTTGTCATCACTACTACATTATAAAAGATAGAAAAAAATCCAGAGTGCATTATGTGCAAAAATATAATCTTAAATTCAGCTGAGGCTAATATGAAGTGATATGATATCAAGTGGGTTTCGGCACATTTAAATATACAAATAAACGACAACCTGGACAAACAATTTGAGGAAAATATCTAATTGCAATTTTTCTTACAATATTAAAGGGGCGAAATTTCGCGGAAAAAATCTGCTTCACGGCAGGAAACGCATCATTGCGAAACTGGTCAGTCAGCCAATTATGACTATATTGACAAACTGCTGGTGAGTCGCAAATAACAGTATTTTAAAGTCTGACAGACATCTGCTAATGATACAGTTGACAGGTCTACACTATAACTTATTCAGCTAGTGTTAGCTTGCCAGATTGGCAGGACAAGCTACTGCCATACAAATAATCATTGAGGTCCAGGTTCAGAGATTCAGAGAAGATTCTTTTGAGGTGATAAGTTTAAAATGATAATATGATGTGCTGGAAAGTTGGACTGGAAGATAGGGTTGGTTAATGTCAACCAAGATGGCATACAACGATATCTGTCTTACATCATCAGTATCGTGACAGACAATTGTTTGGGGTGACAAAGACAGAGACAGAGAAAGTGAGAGAGAGGGGAAGTGAAGTTGTAAGATGGACTATTAAATGCAGTGTTTCTGTAGGCCTAGTAACTTACATGGAACTCAGCTTCTGTTGCTTTTTGACCCCCCCCCCCCCACACACACACACACACACACCGGAAGCCGTGATATTTATATTTATCAGCGGACAAAAACAACAAGTCACTCAGTCAGTCCAGCAGATGTGAGCAGATATTGATTAGTGACAGAGGCAAATCTTCACAATGGCGATGACAATCATGGTTGATAAAAGAGGTCCCATTTGGGCCATCTGGCAGTTCAGTTCATCTGGTAGATAAATCAGAATAGTTACTTTTTTAAGCATGCAATGAATGCCAATAATGGCACTACAAACAAAGTCCCGATGTTGGCATGGACAGGGAAGTTGGGCTCAGTGGTCAATGACTGACAGCAGTCATCGTCCATCAGCGCAACCCTATGGAAGATTCTGACTACTATTAACCACCTGCCTGCTGTTTACTTTAAGGATCAAATTGCTAGCTAATATTACTCGTCTGAAAATAACATGAAGCAACCAGCTAAGGCTCAACTGTTTATCAATCTATCTTTGAAAGAAAAAAACCCCCACACAGTCCACTCTCTATATTTCTATACTTCAAAATGATACCAATAGATGCTCTTCACAATGGTGCAGTCTAGAGTATTGTAGTGGGCAGACACACCCAAAAGCACCACCAGGCTCACGAATACATAAAATACATGCAATCACAAGTTATTGAGGGCGTTCCAAAAGACTGGGTAAGTGTTATCAGGAGAGGACCTCCTGAAACAATTTATTGTAAGTAACACAAGACTTTAACAGCCAAGGACATTTACAGCCGGGGAGATTTAAACACTTTGGACTCTGAACGGATTTTCCTCTGTTTTCTCAGTCCTTTATCAGCTTATACTGTTTTATGTTAACATTGTAATGCATCTGGACATACTGTTTTTTGTTTTCAGGGACATCTGTTCTATAGGATTATGAGGTCATATTGTTTGGCTTATGATTAGGCTATTTTTAAAATGTTGCTTATGTCATTAATATAAACAATATGATCATGTGTTTCCTATGTTGGGATGGATGAAGGTCTTGTGATAACGGTCATATCAGCTGTGTCTTGAGACTGAGACATCATAAAACACGGAAAGATATGCAAAAACTAAAATAATTTAATTATTCAAGATATTGCTTTTTACAAATACGGTAAGCAAAAACCACTGGAAATTGTTCTTTGGTAGGCCAGGTCTACGGCAACTCATAGCACATCCTATATGGGAATTCAGCTTCATAAGGCTTTACCGAACAGTTCAGAAGCTACACAGGAGAATTTATCTGAGTCTTCAGGAGCTGCAGTGTTTATTCATAAACAAACTGATAACTTCACTGTACATTCACGACCACTTGACAACTTTAATGCTAATTTACGCTCTCTACACACAGAGCTCAGCAGGGCGAGGACGAGGAAAGATGACAAAAGTCTATCTGCTTGCGCTGCAACGTTTGTTCAGTTTGGTGTTAGATCTCTCGACCCTGTATTTGTGAAAACAAATAGTTTGTGAGAGTTACGTCACAAAACAAATGTTAGGTATCCTTGCACACTTTAAGTGGGTATACATAAATCCTGGAGGTTTTATTTTGGAGCTTCTAAATAATGTTGTCTAGTAGCGATGTTCTGACAACTTAATCACTTGAACGGCAAGCATATCGTGTACACGACTTTCCATGTCATAACCATGAGCTCACAAGTTCAATTTTAAGGCAGAATAATGTTACTCAACTAAAGCTGATTAAATGTAAGTTTGACATAAGGCTGGGCAATATGGCCTATGAATAATATTGTGGTATTTTTAGGCAATATCGCAATACACAATATAAATCTTGATATTCTGAAATGTCCTCTAAACAACTGTAGACTACTAAAACACTAAACTACTATATAAACTTATATAAACTACATATACTACTATATTAAGTTAAATAAAATACTGTTATAATAACCTTAAAAAAGACTGTTATAATAAAGTAAAATGAAGTGTTGTTAGAATTAAGTTAAATACTGTTATTTAACTAATTAAATAATTTGCAATACGGAACCAATGGTGCTTTTATTCTGAAGCACCTGGCTTGTCTCAGGCTGCACGTTTTGGTGTTTTTGCTGTGAACTTGACTTGCTGTTAACAGTTATATGCTAGCAGTTAGCAAAAAGTTAAACTGTCACCATGGCACCGTTAAAGATAAGAATGTATTCACTGTAAGATGGAAACAAACAAACCAACAGCTCTCCAGTTCTAAATTTATAATGTTTGCAAGTCACACTGGTGCTCCATGGTTGAAAACGTATCTAAATAGTCACAGTCTGGAGTGGTCTGGATGGGCGGGGAGTACATGTGATTTTTTTTTCTTTTTGTGTCTGTGAGAAGGAGAGAACCGTAGGAGAGTGCAAGAGAAATGAAACGCCTAAGCAAGTGTAATGCCAGTGGCTTTAAAAAATGAGGTGAAAATTTATACTCAGTGTTCACGATAGCCATTTCATATATCCCACGTGGAACACACCGCGATACATCAAGTATAATGGATATGTTGCCCGCCCCTAACTTGACAGGACTGAAAAACCCTCATCTAACCTTTAACCTCGGCCACCGTATGCCCAATCCCAAAGCCGTGCCCTTACCTTTACAACAAAAAACAAAAACAATTTACCCCTAAATTAAATGGTTTAACTTGTGAGGGTCACATTTTTGCCCCCATAATGTCACAGACTGATCAGATTTATGTCCCCACAATGTCATTAATAAGAGTACACACACAGCTTGGTGGGGCAACTCACTGCAGCTCACAAACCTTATAGATGGATAGATGGAGACTGCAGCACATCAGATACCACCTCTCTTTCTCCCTCATGCACACACGTGCGCGCGCACACACACACACACACACACACACACACACACACACACTCCCCAACACATAAATCAGCACACCATAGGACCAATTAAAATATACTCACCACTTTGAGATTTACGCACTGTATGCTTCCCTATAGTATCAATTAATTCATGCAAGGGAGAAAGGAAGAGGGAGAGGCAGAGACAGTAAGGTGTACAGTACTCCTCTCTTATTAAAGAATATAAGTTATGTGCATTTGACCTTGAGCTCTGCAACAAGCTGGCACACTGGCTACTGGAATGGTATGTAAATACTGTGGGGGGGAGCTATGGAGGTTTTACAGCCCCATATATCTCAGTCCGGGACACAGATGCACTTCTCTCTCTCTCTCTTTGTCTCTCTCTATGGCTCTTGCTCATCTGATTGTTACCACTCTTCGCTGTGCTTTGCATCCATATGAGTTTAATCCCAGCCCTTCATATACAAAGCCACAGCCAACACAAACAAAATGTGTGTGTGTGTGTGCGTGTGTGTGTCTCTTTCCTCCTTCTGGGTAAGATTTTTAGCATGGATACAGGGACACCAAGGGCAGCGTATGTGTGTGCTGCAGTTTGTGAGAACCAGCTTGTGTTTCAGTTGTTCGGAAGGAGGACATTTTTGCAAAGTGGCTTTAGGCTTGCAGTGGTGATGGTTGAGGTTAAAAGATAATCACCATGTACTATACTGTGGGTCTTATTTATGCTGTTTTGGCCATTATTTCAAATGGTTATGATAATAGTAAGTAATTATTGGGATCTGGGAACATAGCAAGTCAGATGGGGCAAGAAAAGATTCAGATGATGAGAAACAATTTAGCCAGATTATTTAAACCACTTTATAAGAAGGACAATAAGTACAGTAGGTCAAAGCTCATTGTAGAGATGTTACCACATCCCCAGATTTCAGCATTAACTCAGTGAAAATGGGAATTGTAATTTGGGTCGGGTTCAGATCGCAGGTTTCATTTTAGTCCTGGTGTCGTGTAAAAGTCTTTTGGACATGCGATATGGCAGCCATGTCAAACTCATTTTATGTCATGGGCCACACACAGCTCATTTTGTTCTCAAGCGGGCCGAGCCATTATGATTATTAATAAACTAACCCATAATTAACAACCCCTCCAAATGTTTCCCTTTCTTTTCAGAACAAGTGCATTCTGAACAAATTAATCAATTTACCAAACAGAACAGCCTGAGATATCAAAACAAAAAAACTGTCATTATATATGCATTTTTCCATACACTTCCACCCCTGTATAGTAATGCTGGCATGACAACACCTAACTAAAGTGGAAGCTATTGAGGAAGCAGGTTAAGTTATCCCCTGCCTTACAGACCATTTACACATCTCAAGTTTTGACAGTGTGATATGGTTCCAACCATATTGTTTTAAGATAGAAGTCTGATACAAATTAAAAAATCTTTGTACTGAAGCTGCTGACTGACAATATTTTGCACGTTCAATATCTTTAAATATGTATTAATAGTGTTTATTGTTTTCCTTACAAAACTGTGTTCTGGTCAGGGTGGAAAAGTCTCTGAAGCTGCTTTTTATATGAAGTAGGCTATTCAGTGTTTATGTGAAACCTCACATGTCTTAGCCCTCTAAAGTGCATCAGTATTAGGTGCACAAAATCATAAGTGGGCCAAATTGGACCCTTTGGCGGGCTTGTTGTGGCCCCCGGGCCGCATGTTTGACATCCCTGGGATATTGGAATGTGGTAACATCTCAACAAAAAGCTTTATATGGGGTATGAGAAACACTTTTTGAAGGTATCCGATTAATCAGGCTGCAATGCAAAACTGTTCTTGCTCTCTCTGAAACAACTTTTCATGAGTTGATGAAAACTGTTTTTTGTTTTAGGCTTTGTTACAAAGCATTTTTCAGATAATCACATGGGTTTTCAACTCTTTTATTTATCTTGAGAAGTATCATTTTTTTCCTTCAGTTCATCTGAGAAAAATCAAAAACACCAAATTTGGAGATATATCATTTTCATTTGACAATGGGTGATTGGCAATCTATGCGTTTTAGTTAGTTATAAACAGTGTTGGGTGTGTTAAAAAGTAACACCATTACTTAATATAATCACATTACATGTTTCTGAAATACAGTAATGTAACACATCATTGTTCCTGAATTCAGTAATGTTATTCATTATTTGTGTTACATACTGTACATTTTTTAATTATCTGCATAATGGGTGGATAGAAAAAAAAATCATCAAACGTGCTAACACCAGTGACGCCATCTAGTATACCCTTGGAAAGGCTCTTCAGCCTGGGCAGTCTGTGCTAACTCCAAGGGGGCACAGGTTGTCTGACAAACAATTGGAGGATCTCCTCATCATGTGGTACAACAACTGCTTTAGTAATAAACACATCAAACAAACTGGACGAGTCTGCTATAAAGTAATGGTTTGGTGAGCGAGTGACTCTAGTGAGTTTGAGTGTGTTTGGCTCATTAAATGCAGTTCATACACCATTTACAGGTGTTTTTTCCCCATTTTAAGTCTATCATCATCTAATGGTATTAGGAAGGCTAGCCGCTTATTTTATTTAGGCCTACTGTTTTATTATCTTGAGGCAATTAACATTTGTACTAGATGGTGTGCAACCTCCTTTATATTGTGTTACATATTGACACAGTTTTATTTTCAGGCAGTTTTTTAGTCTACTAAGGCAAAAATCAGGCAAAAACTCCCACACTTTTTAATTTTGCAACATTTTGAGATCCTCGCCTGGCATCATGAAATCACCATCACAAAACAGAACAAGCTATATATAGGCACAAACACATTTCTCATTCAGGTGATTGTGATTGGCAACATTGAGTCAATCTTCTCTCAGATTGAAACAATTTGCTGTTTTTTTGCACTTTCTCTATGTATTTTGCCATATAGTAGTTTTCATGATAATTCCTTTTTCTGGATGAACTATGTGGTTAATGATATATTTTTGACTTAACTTTTGATGTGTTAAATTTAATATGTAGGTACTATTACAAATTTGTGTCAGTTGCAAAAGCTGAACTTGCCTGTATTTCTAAAAACAATCATTCGGGTGAGTAATATTTTACAGTTCTCTACTTATCTACTTTTACTATGTATTTTTCTATATCGTAGTTTTTATGATCAGCGTTTTTTGCTGGATGAATTACAATGAATTATATATATTTGACTTCTGATATGTTATATTTTATATACGCCTCTATAATATTGATCTTGATGTAGCAAGTTCCTTTTCATAAAGACACACTCTGTCCCCCATGTGGGAATATCAGACAGCATCGCTCAGCTCTGCTGTGATTGGTCCAACCTGATTGTCCCTGAGGGTGGACTGACCCTCAATCATGCAGCTCACAATCACCTGAGTGATGAATGTGTTTGTGTCTATATGTTGCTTCTGCTTTGTGATAACACAGTGTGCTGATCGTTTGTCTAATTTTTGCCTTGGTTTGATTTTTTGATCCAGCACTTGTAAAAGCTTTTAAGATGTGCGTACCCTACACCCTGCTTAGGTTTAACCTACTGATAGGGCTGTCTTGATTCTCCTGGGCCTTGTTTTGTGCCTATCTGTGGGCAGATGTAAGGTTGAACATTATATTGTTAACTGGCAATAATGTGACAATGCATTCCAGGCACTGTTGCGGGGTAACACAAACGTAATATAACAAGCAGTGTAACAAATTATTTTCTACAGGGGGTAATTAAGTAAAGTAATGCATTACTTTTTTAAAAAGCAAGAAGAATGTGTACCACATTACTTTTTTTTGAATAACGACCCCCAACAGTATCTACAGCTATGGCTGGGTGATATGGCTTAAAAATAATATCACAATATTTTTAGTCTACATCATGATATACCCTATATATCGTAATATATCAAAATCTCCTTTAAAGTTATGTAGGCTACTGAAATACAAAACTTTTAAATAAACTACAGTCACATAAAGTTAAATAAAGTAGCTACTGTCATAATAAAGTTATATAAAGTACTGTTCTAATAAAGTTATATAAAGTACTGTTATAATAAAGTTAAAGTATTGCTATAATTGAATTAATCAAAATGGAACCACTGGTGCTTTTATTTTGAAGCACCTGGCTTGGCTCGGGCTGGAAGTGTTGATGTTTTAGCTGTGAAGTGGAAGCTTCCATTCAGCAGTCAGCACAAAGTTACACCATCACCACGGCGTTGTTAAAAATGATGATTCATTCACTGTAAGCTGGAAACAAACTAACAGCTCTCATCAGTCCTTACATGAATAATATTTGCAAGTTGCAATGGTGCTCCATGGTCGCAAAATGCAACTAAATATAGTAGTGGTCCGGAGTCCTGCAGCCCCTGAGAAACACATCTCACCTGCTCACACACTATCGCTTGGGAAAAAGTGATCTGGATGGGTGGAGGACTGTGTGTGATGCATCATGTATGTGAGTCTTTCTTTGTGTGCCTGTCTGTGAGAGTGAGAGAGCCGAAATGCCAAAGTGGGTCTCATGTCAGCAGCTTAAAAAAATGACACGACCATTTCTATTCAATGTTCGTAATATAGTCATTGTACATATCCCATTTGGACAATATACTGCCCACCCCTCGTTAAAACCTAAGTTATTTGCAGATATTGAAAGGTAAATCTTATTAGATCGGATAAGGGAGTCTGATTTGATTAAGTGGATTCAATATTCAAGATTACGAAGTTGTAATGAATTGAAATTATCTTTAATGCCCCCTCCACTTGCCTGAACTTCACAAAGATTATTTTTTGACAAAAACCTGTTGGTCATAGAGGAAAAACCACCAGACCTGCACCTTCAGTGTTGTACCTGCATCTTAGTGTTTTATCTAAGATGTGGTTGAAAAGATTGCAAAGGCCCTATAATCGACTGATAGCCCACATCATATGCACATACACACTAGGCTGCGTCTGCATGAGAGCCCACTGCTGGGGTCCAATTGATTGGCACTGGGGGACCCTCACAGTGAAAATCACGCTTAGTGAACACCAAAAAATCAGCCCACACACTCAAAGACACACTTTTCCATGTCTAGCCACATACACAGACAAACAGCAGAGACGCTATCGCACTACAGGATAAAAGAGACTCGACATATACAGCCAGACTTCCGAGTGAAAGCCTTTGAGTCTTTCACTCAAAATAATCATACCATAATACACATGATTGCATTCATGTGTGTGTGCACAAACACACAATCAAATCCACAAACACCTCCTACCCCCTCCTGTCATCACCCCACTTTAGAAAATCAACATTGTTGCCTTTTACGCTTTACCATTCCCTCCTAGGGCCCTGATTGGCTCAAATGGCTCCACGGGAATCGATTTGCTCTACCCAATCGAAACCAAGTGTGAGAAGAAGAAGCAGAAGAAGGAAAAAAACAGCCACGGTACACACATAAGGAACAAAAAAACACATGATTTTTCCCTAGCTTTGTTTAGCCCAGTTTTTTTCGGGTATATTTTGCCGATATTTCCATTCAGAGCACGCTTCACAACAGGACAGAGGCTCAAATGTTTGCCCACCCAAACAATGAGGGGATTTGGAGGAAGGAGAAAGTGTTATTGTTAGTGGGAGTGGAGGGACACCAGCTACTGGATAACACACACATGAAGGATGCTGGCTACACACAGGCAGACACGCTACAGTGGACGCAAACACACACAGGGCAGGTGAACAAACACGAACAAACACACACATGAAACAGACAAAAGCCTCATAAGAGTACGAACTCCAATCTCTTTACTCTTTGTCTGCTTACACACACAAACATGCACACATACCCAGGCTGGTGCAAGCTGCCAGTATTATCAGAGTGAGTGGGGATAAGTGTGTGTAGCTCTGTGTGTGTGTGTGTGTGTGTGTGTGTGTGTCATAGAGAGATGGAGGAGGTGGGCAGCAGACCAAAGCCATCCATCTAGGGGAGCCAATAGTGAACAGCATAGGCTACAGGCTTCACAGCACCGAATTCACACTCCCACCACACACACACACACACACACACACACACACACACACACACACACACACACACAGTGTGGTGCCCTTGTGAGGGTTACAGCTCTCAGGGTGTTAAGATGGAGGAGCCCACAGCCATCAATCTTTACCCAGCAGCCTTGCTTGACCTGCCCTCTGACACAAACACACACACACACACACACACACACACACACACACACACACACACACACACACACACACCACATATATATAATACACATACATGGGTGCAACCCTGCACATACAAAACCCTCCTCTTTTCATATATACAAACACAAAACACGCAATAAGTTGCACAAATGCAATCTCTCTTCTTCTCTTTTGTGCTCTTTTTGTGAGCTTCTCTCCATCTTTCTCTCTCCATCTTCCTCACTCCCTCTCCATCTTTATCTCTCCCTCGCAGACACCTGCTACAGAATGCATCACGCTAACTGATTGGCGCCTCTAAAAATGATAGCAATCATGAGGCAGCCGATGAACAGCAGACTAAAAAGGGGAATGACCATTGATTTTCATTCTCATAGGCGTGAGTTATGGCGAGGCATTGTGCACAGGAGCTCCGACTGTAAGACAAAAGGATCGGGCCGAGACTACAATCTGAGATGTGGGCCAGTCAATAGTCTGAGCCAAAAAAATAAAAACACTCATATGGAGGAGAGATACAGGGAAAGAGAGGGAGATAAGAGAAAGAGGAGATGAGTCTGATGGTGAGAGTGTAGGCTATTTCAGTTTCAGTAGGACATGTCCATCTGTCCCTGAGTATGTTTCCACTGCTCACAGTAGTTTCTAAATGGCTCCCATGTAGTTGATGACTTAAGGAAAATCCTGCCTAAAACTGCCTGTAGGTTGTTTGTTTCTTTGTTTGAGGTGGGCAAATCAAACAGCAAAGTGTCTGGCAAGGCTTTTCAGAAAACTGCTGAATGAAATGTGGTATAACATATTGTATTAAACACCACATTTGGCTCTGTTTGATGTATAAATTGAGTATCACACTCAGAAAACTTAAAACCGCATTATGGGGTTTAAAGGATAGGTTCACATTTTTCCCACACTGTACATGGAAACAGTTGTTGGTCCCTGTAATCAGTCCTTCTATACTGTTCTTGCTTAGAAAACACTGCTGACATGTATGTCATATGTCACACTATAGGCTGACACTATTGTGCTAAATCTTGACCGTCACGCCTCTTTTGACTCTACGATGTCGGGATGCTATGTAAAATCACACACTGGAGTAGAATGATGTCACCCTCATTTGGTTCTGTGTAAAAATGCAAAGGAGGCATAAAGAAGGGACTTCAAAGCAGCAATAGAGCGTGATCTACGTATAAAAAGGGCTTCACTCTGTCTGTCCTTCCATCTTTTTGACAACCAATCAGCTGATCAACTCCACACATAGCGGGTGTATTGCTGAGTACTCAAGGAGGTATAGTGTAGAGTGTGAACTCTTGGGATCGACAGAATATATTCATTAGTAGAGCGCTACGTACACAGTGTGTAGTGTGTTGGACGCCTATTAACTGATACACCACCAACCAGCGTGCAAGGTACAGCTCGCTCTTTATTAGGGATGCACCGAATATTCGGTAATCGAATATATTCGGCTGAATATTGCAAAAAAACACACATTCGGTATTCGGTGGAATAAGTGAAAAGCAAGGCCGAATAATAGCGGCGTGTTTTGATAACGCAATCAAACAGCGTGCGGTGACGGACGGAGTAAAATGTCGGCAGTGTGGCGATATTTTACTGCGTCCGTCACCGCACTCGCATTTGCAACTAAAAATAGTTTTGTGCGGGCAAAATAAATCATTCAGCACGCTGTGTGAGTACAGATTTCAACCAGCAGCAGAAACGAAAGGCGAATCACACCGGTTGTGGGTTGAATGGGGGTCACAGACACAGACAGGAATACGTATTCCTGTCAAATACGGCGGCGCATTATAACGGCTTACCGGCGACGGATAAGTCCGGCTCCAGGTGAATAACTTGTTGTCATGACTGCCCAAAAGTACCTGAACAGCCGAGCCATGGTGGCACACATTATGTGGCGTATAAGAGGAGAAACGAGCCGTTCACATTTCTCTCTCTGTGGCAGGTAACGGTCCACAAACCTCACCGCACTTTAGGGACTGTTCTTTACTTATGAAGGGACTGTTCTTTACTTATGAAGAGGAGGAGGGTGACTGGTTGATTTTTATTTCATTTATNTCAGAACCGTGATACTTTCACTGGTATCGTACCGTGGGTCCCAATTTTGGTACCGTGACAACACTAATCTGGAGGGAGTTCATCTGCAAAAACTAATGAAAAACTAAAAAACGGCATTCGGTATTCGGTACTCAGTATTCGGCCAAGCGTTTAATATTATTTGGCTTTGGCTTCGGTCACAAATTTTCATTTTGCATCCCTACTCTTTATCACTCGCTACAGTGCATTGGACAACAGATGAAGAAAAAGACCAGAGATGTTACATTACAGTAAACTCAAATACTTCATGCATCAGCAATGTAACTTTTGGAACGACACTTTTGTTACCTTCAATAGCAAGGCTTTAACTTCACTGAGGCCGTCAACTGTTTGTGTGTGCTTTTGCACCCAAATGACGCATATATTCTAGCATTGCTAGGTGACGCAATTACGTCACGGCAGGTGTATTGTTCAGGAGCCAAAAAAGCGCAGTGTCGAGTGTGAAGTTGTTTTTAGGCTCTTACTCCAGAATGCTGTGTAAAAAACATTTACTTGTGTCCTTGCTCTACTGAAGTGCAATACAGAACATAGCTGGTAGTTAAGCTGAATGGACTTGATGATGGCCATTGTCTGACAAACAGGAAAACGCAGAGAAAAGTATGTGAGACAGTAAACAGCTTTGTTTTATAAAAAAAAAAAAAAAAAAAAATCTGTGTCAGTCCAGACTCATTCAATGTTCCACCGTCCGTCAGTTCTACAACTGGAGATAGTCTAAGACTGCAAAGAACTTACAGTGATACTCTTTGGTAGCCGGGGTTGCGCGTCAACCATTGTGCAACCTTTTGTTGCACAAAATGTGTCCTTTCTTTGTGCCGTAAATCAAGCCTCCATTTTCGTTAGAGAACATACCCAGTGGCAGACAAAACTGTAAAATGAAGGTGAGGCTTATAGGGAACCAATCTAAACACTGATAGTGTCATTATTCTATAGCCATTACATTGTACAATCAACATTTACTTCATTAGTTAAAGCAAAATACTTGTCTATTTCAACTTTAACATTTATTCTACTTTTTTACTTTTTTACCAAAGATTTGGAAGCTAACAAAAATAATCACATAAATGATGTCAATGATAATTAAGTTGTATTTATATTCATCACTGTATCACATGAATTTTGTGACTGCCTCAACTATGAGAAGGCCTTATTAGACCTCTCATGCTTCTGTTTATAGTCTATTTGGGCCTCATTATTAGGCATCCTTTAATGCAAAAATATGTTAACTACACCCCATCCTACAAATACAATTGTGGATCAAAAGAATAATTGCACTTGCATGACTTGTGCTGTGAGCACAGATATTACCCAGCAACACCTACCAGGCAGCATTGCTGTGGGCGCTGTCATCTAGGTGACAGAGCAGCTCCAGGGTTTGGGGGTTGTGGGCGGAGTCGTCAGGTGACTCATGGCTTCCTGTCTCCCAATCAGAGGGCATCCGCCATACTGCCGCACAGGACACCACCCTGCTGTCACTGGCTGGAGGGGGACAACACACAAACACACAGACGCACACACACACAGTCATTCACAGATTGTTAGAGTACAGTTAGTGTGTGTGTGTGTGTGTGTGTGTGTGTGTGTGGTGGACAGGCGCTAATGTGGTGACGTGGATACACTTTCCTCCAAATCCACATCACAAATGAGTTATTTTGGCACATCCACACCAGAGCCAGAGCTGCTAATTGGAACCAGTGGAGTAAATGTAGAATTGATACAGTAATTGGACTAAAAGTTTGAGGCTGGAGGGCATAACCAATCACAGAGAGGGAGAGAGAGAGAGAGAGGGAGAGGAAAAAAACAGAGAGAGCAAAACAGCCTAATTTCTTTTTGGTGTAGATATTGACAGTGTGTGGGCAGGCGTTGGGCTATGAAACACTGGCGTTAGGCCTATTTGTCAAATTAAAAAGCAGCGTGGTGCGAGTCCACAGGCTCTTGAGTGGTTTTAGACAACCTTGCACTTGGAGTAAGTGGGCAAGCAATCATCTTAAACAAAAGCCTTTTCTTGCTCACATATTAGAGTGCCGGTGGGAGGCGGTATGGAAGCGCTATATGAACGCACTTGTGTATGTGTGTTTATACGTACATATTTTTGTGTGTGAGTGCATAGTGGGCTGTCTGAGCCTCAGCCCGGTCCAGAGTGGCTGTCATCCTGTGAACTCAAGCATGTAGAACTCAGCTGACAGAGAGCGAGAGACAGAGGGGGAAAAGTGAGGAAGCAAGGGAAGAGAGTGGCGGAGGGTTGTAGGGATGGGGAGGGGTACAGAGACAGTGACTACATCCTGTCCCAGAAGTATCTACCCATAAAGGAAGACAGTGCACTCTGCTCCTGTGTGACTCAGACACTGGCAAAAATGTCGTCATCGTCAAGATCTTACATTAACAAAGCAAAAGTGGCATGAAGCTATTCTAAAAATCTAAGACACCTTTAGCCTAGAGTGTACTGTATATACTGTTTATGTATTTAAGGCTAAGATTTGGCTAATAGGCAGGATATTATGAATAAAATCAAATCATAATCTTAATTAGAGTGCCAAGGATACAATGGAATGGCAAATTGTTCATCAAAAAATGTTTCACTAGATACACATCTTGGTTACAGTTTTTCAATATTCAAATTAAATGAATCCTTAAAGGTCCAAACAGTGTTAGTGATGGGGCCCTACGTGACCACAAAACTTTCTGCCTGTGCTCACTGGTTTGAAGTATTCAGAGCTCAGTGTGAAAAAGCTGATGACTCCTGTGCACCAGTCCATTTTTATCAAAATCTGAATCTGATGACATCTGTGGGGTTGCGTGCTTCTGTTGCCAGGTCACTGTTACACTGTCATGATCAAGCTGATTAGTGAGTGTTGAAGTCTTGCAACTTTGACATTGCTTATCTAGTTGTTAATATATTTAAAGCTACGGAGTACTGTTTAATTTTTGAAACTATGCTTTATGTGAAAAAAGGGCAATGCAGTTGTCAGATTGTTTGTACTGTTACATACTGACATCAGTATCAGCCTCAAAAATATTGATAAGGGAGATTGATAAGGGTGAGTCGGAGTGAGACAGAGGCAGCTGCCCCACTGAGGAGAGGCTTTGCCTGGTCAGGCTCTGAGATAACATTATCTCCTGCCTTCTGCTTGGAGTGGTGAATTTCGAGCTCACAGTAACGTAATACAACACAGTCTCTGGCTTTTGTTTGATAGCTAATGTCGGAAAAATATTAGCCAACATTAGCTTGAAGGGCTATCTTGGCATGTTTACTATATTTCGGTAATGTGGCTATCACCCTGAACCTCCCACTAAACCTTTTTCAAACTCTCAAACTCCATATGCAAGGAAAGGAACAAATAGTCAAATATTTGTATTGAACAGCCAAATGTAATGCGACCGACATAATTCTGAGCCGGGTACAGCCTTAACTGTTTTTTCACCAAAAAAAGATGTGTGTCCTATCAGTGACGAAAAAAGTTGTTTCTAGACAAATTTTAAGAGAATTGTGCATATTTTGATAATTATCAAGATTAAATTGTGAATCGCAATTATTTAGGTCAGGATAATCATGATGTAATTTTTTTCATATCGTCCCATGCCTAGTATTGATTATACATATTTATACATCCAAGATATGCAGTTACATCTCGTCATGTGTTCAGAGAGTGGCATGATTCTGTTATAAATGTGTCAACTGAGAGGGTTATGGGGGTTATAAAACATGATTGTTAATCCAACCATTGGTGCTTGAAGCTGTTTCTCCTTGTTCTAACCACTGGGTCACTGCTGAAGTATAAAATGTCAAAGTGAATGTCATGTACCAAAATGTGAATGTAAAGGATGCCATGTCTCAACTAAACCAAATTGCAAAGTCGTTCCTTTTGGCTATAATAGGTTTTACTGCCTTCGTCTGTACTATTATTATTATTATTATTACATTAGATAAAAGCACAGATGATGTGCATGTGACCTTCAAAGCTTTTCTCCTGCCTGTCCGTGACTTTGCAGCTGCTGCTCTTATCCCTCATGTGGGTCATCATGTCCACACATTAGTATTGATTTGATCCGGGTCTGAACATGACTTCTAACACAGTTGCTGCTGTTAGACCCGTGAAGACAGACTGGCTGTTATTGATCACCTGTTAAAGACCAATTATGTTATGATTCTCAACTAAACTGCATGTGGTCTTTAGATGGAAGAGACAAATGGAAAGAGAAAAGAATAGGAAGATATGCAAAAACAAGACAAAGACAGAAAAGCAGAATGAAAGAAAGAAAATAAGAGAGACTTGATGCATAAAGAGGCAGTGAATGGAGCCAGAGACAGAAGGAAACAGTAGGACTCACTTTTGTTATAGCAGGTGGTAAGCACAGCCTTATCTGCAGGACTGGCGCCAATGTGCCATATCTCCCCAGCTTGGTGCAGAAGGACATTCTTATTAATGATGTTATTCTCATCATCAAAGTCAATGATGTGGATCTGCAAGAAAAGCAGAGACAGAGAGGAGAGATGTGTTGAGGATGAAGCTAGAGTTAAAACACTGCATGCACCTCCCTCCACACACACCAGCCACAGTTCAAAGCTCCACTCACTCCTCTGATTCCCCTGGAAGAGAAGAAGGTTCCTCTTTTTAATATGACAGTAAACGTAATTTCAAGGCAGGCATCTCTTTGGTTCTTTTCTTCCCCCCCGTCAACTTCACACGGCTGAAGACTTTTCATCTTGATTTGGCCTTTAAAGCAATGATTAAGACACTTTAAGAAGCCATGTTGGATTCATGGGAGTTCTGCTCATGACATGTTGGAGGAGTCAGAGGAAAAGGTACAACAAAAAGGAAATCGATAAAACTCATTCCATCCTTTTTTTTAGACAAATGGACCTGCTAAAAGGGGCTGGGGATGAGGTGCATTATCCAAGAGAGCTTTTCTGTGAAAAGGCTTTAATTGTGTACTTTTTAAAAAAGACATTCCATGAGAGCAGATGATCATTTATGGAGCTACATTAGGGTCAAATGTTTTGTACTTGAAAAAATAAAATTTGAAACTGAAAATTCATGTGTTGATCTTGAATTTTGAAAAATACAGCAATGTATTCAAAATAAAAAATAAGTATATGAAACGTTTTTTCAGGTTAAATATAATTTTGATTCACTTTGGTAATTCTTTTGAATGAATAATTTATTTTCACTTTTCACTTCCATATATATTTTAACATTTGAGGTCTTATTTTTTTCAGTTGCATGTTTTATCTTTTCAGATTCAGATCTTATTTTTTACAGTTTCAAATCTTATTTTTTCACTTTCAGATCTTTTTTTCACTTTCAGATTTTTTTTTTTCAGTTTCAAATCTGTTTTTTGAGTTTCAGACTTTTGACCCTGATGTGGCGTGGGGGGCGTGGCATCAACTGAGAGGGGTGTGGAATCATGAGTGACAGTGCCTTCAGGGAACGTAGGAACTAAAAAAATTCTGACTCAACACTTACATACACCATATTCATGTGACTGGCAGTGTAAATATTGATGCCAGTGACAAACTTCAATTTAGAAATCTGTTTTAGACAGTGCTGAGCACCAATTGTGGTATAAGAGCGATAAATTATGCCAGATTTTGCAGTTCAACAGCCACATTTAAAGTGCTGATATGTCCGATTTCCACATAGCACTGTGAACGCAGCGTAGTGTCCACTTCGCTTGCGATGATGGCGTCCGGTCGGTCGGGTCAATCTGCTGGAGCCCATACATCCAGCACACAGGTGAGAAATGTTAACTAAGTTTTGGGACATCATAACAAATATTAAGGGGTCGTTTTTGTGACAACGTACTTTTTTTTGTGACGTCTTTTAAGTGGCGAATTTGTCAGAGCTGGAAAGTGTGATTGTCCACAGCTCCATCATCACGGCCCTGTTGATGCTTCCTCAACCAGTAAACGTGTCCCCTGGATGAAACTTTTGAGCTTGGGGAAAAGGAAACAATCCTGAAACACCTCCCTACTCACCTGACCTGGCTCCAGGTGATTTTTGTGGCACCAGGTGAGTAGGGAGGTGTTTTAGGATTGTTTTCTTTTCCCCAAGCTCAAAGGTTTCATCCAGGGGACACGTCTGGATGTGGAAGCATCAACAGGGCCGTGACAATGGAGCTGTGAAAATGTATGTTGTCACAAAAACGACCCCTTAATACTTGTTATGATTTCCCAAAGCTTAGTTAACATTTCTCACCTGTGTGCTGGATGTATGGGCTCCAGCAGATTGACCCGACCGACTGGATGCTATCATCACAAGCAAAACGGACACTACGCTGCGTTCACAGTGCTATGTGGAAATCGGACATATCAGCACTCAAAATGTGGCTGTTGATCTGCAAAATCTGGCATAATTTATCGCTCTTATACCGCAGTTGGTGCTCAGTACTGTCTAAAACAGATTTCTAAATTGAAGTTTGTCACTGGCATCAATTTTTACACCGCCAGTCACATGAATATGGTGTATATAAGTGTTGCACTGTCACTCAAGATTCCACACCCCTCTCAGTTGATGCCACGCCCCCCACGCCACATCAGGGTCAAAAGTCTGAAACTCAAAAAACAGATTTGAAACTGAAAAAAAAAGATCTGAATCTGAACAGATAAAACATGCAAGTGAAAAAAATAAAACCTGAAATGTTAAAATATATATGGAAGTGAAAAGTGAAAATAAATTATTCATTCAAAAGAATTACCAAAGCGAATCAAAATTATATTTAACCTGAAAAAACGTTTCATATACTTATTTTTATTTTGAATACATTGTTGTATTTTTCAAAATTCAAGATCAACACATGAATTTTCAGTTTCAAATTTTATTTTTTCAAGTACAAAACATTTGACCCTAATGTAGCTCCATAATCATTTAGCTGTAGCTAAGCATACTCTAATTTCACAAGTCTGGTTTTGATCTGCATATTGTGTTTCTCATCAGTTAAGTAAAGTATAACAATCATGAGTGGGGCAGTAACAATATAGAAAACATTTTCTTCCTGTGGTATTACAAGAATGTAACTTTGTTTGCAGTCTTAATGGACCATTCAAGAAAAAAAACCAACAACTAAATGTCTACTGAAAATCCCAAATGTTGTATTAACTGTGGTGTTAACATGTACTGTGGGTGGAACAACCAACAATGATCTTGTAGAAAACTTCAGTTGCACCTTACGCAAACATTTTGAAAAAATTGAAGTTACTTTCGGAGGAGAACATGGCATCCCTGATTGTCCATGATAGATGTCTTTGTGTTTCAAACTTGTAAATGTAATAAGGTCTCCTCTTGCTATTTAATACATGTCTTTTATGTTTCATAGCTGAAAACTTTTCTTTTATAATTTCTGTAGAAATATACATTGGCCAGTTATTGATGAGATGAATGAAAGGATATGCTCATGAAACAGGAATGCAAGATATATTGCAAAAATTAGTTTTTTTTGGCTTGTTTTAAACAAACAGTTAAAAATTTTGTGAGATCCCAGAGTAAGATGAGAAGACCAATACCACTTTGATGCCTGTGTGTGAAGTTTGGAGGTAGAGCTAGGACGCAATGAGCCTAGCACCTCTAAAGCTCACTAATGAACACATACCTTAACTCTTAAATCTGTGCATAAAAACATAAATGTAAAATGAGAATTTCTCATTTTAGGGGATGTTCCTGGGATATTCAGGTCATTTTTTCAGCTTTGGAAAATAGCTTGGATAGCTGTTCCCTCTGCCCCTGTCTTTATGCCAAACATGGCCAACTATTTCCTGACTCTTGTGCTATACTTATACCCTTTTCCCATCAAAAATAGCACACATTTGCTGTTTTTTCTTCTTTTTTTAACCGGGAAAACCAGCTAGAATAGGCAATAGACTCCCTTCCATTGCCAGTAGACCAGAGCCCTGTACAAGCCACGTTCAAGGTCATGAACATGCCACAAAACTTTAGGTTACTTGTGTAACCCCAGTTCTCAGAGTAGAATGAGTGAGATGTGTCACTATGGATACGCGGGGAGGTGTATCCCATAGCGAGACATCGAAAGAAATGCTATAAATGAGAACAGGGTTACTAAACAGTAGAGAGCAGCATGGAGCCCAGTGGAAAAAAACAGATGGTATTTTGTGGCAGTGCATCATTGCATCCGTTGGAACTGGGGGAAAAAAATGCATCCACTAGGGTATTGTATTTCCATCACTGCCGATCTGAGCTAGAGCCGATAAATACCTGCGTGTGACCGCTGCAGTATAATTTGTCCCAGGAATGAAGACAGATTATAACCTTTTCCTTTAAATACAAAAGTCAAATCTTAGTGGGTTTTTTGTCCAGTGGGAGAGGGGCTTTATTGACAGACATGAGTGTAGAGTATCAATCTTCTCATCTAATTTGCATGAAAGAAAGCGATCAGATGTATTTCCCAAAATCCTAAACTCTTCCTTTAAGATGCAATTTAACCCATGGGCCCTAGGCGTTTTTGGGGTATTTTTACTGCCTTTACTTTTAAGCTCATATCACAGTCATTATAAAGGCTACATACACATGCTAT
Source organism: Epinephelus moara (assembly GCF_006386435.1). NCBI lineage: Eukaryota > Metazoa > Chordata > Actinopteri > Perciformes > Serranidae > Epinephelus > Epinephelus moara. The sequence continues at coordinate 33,801,079 of NC_065519.1, forward strand.
ATCTTGTTTTTTTTTTCAGGACAATGTGGGCTATCCAGATTTGCCATCATTTCATGTCCTCCTATGTGCCTGTATTTTATATTAATTTTTATATCAATGAAAAAAAAAATCTCAGCATAGCAAGTTGGAAAAAGACATATTCTGCCATATATGAAGAGGGGAGACTCTCTGGAATCTGGCAATATAAGAACCATGATGCTGGGACATTCTGTCACTTCA
>NC_065519.1:33801471-33829686 GCF_006386435.1 Epinephelus moara
GATATTCCTCACTATATGAAGTGACTGATAACAAGATCTGTATAATGGATTGTAAAGAAATTCGTCAGGTTTTTATTTTGTAGACAATTAATCTGGATTTATAGCATGATGGGATGGCAGCATAATGATGTGTGTGGTGTCACTGGAAAGCTCTGCTCCTGCATTTTCATGTGATATACGTGGCATTTCTATGCGAGCCTGCATTTGCGAGCAATCCATCCAAGAGTAATGTGTGTGCAGAGCTGTATGAAAGCTCTGTTATACATAATTTTAGTGTAACTTTATCATTGTTTTTCGCTGTGAAAACATTGGACTACCGACAAGTGGTTGGCCTTGGTCGGAAAGCTATAATTCCGCTGTTTCACGTGATCTGTGTGGCTTCTCGCTATGACGCACGGTCGTGGAAAAAATCAGTAGAGTACAGGTGTGAATTTGGACGCACTATGCGTTGTTCGGGCCCATAGGGTTAACAGATTTTCCCTCAACCCAGCTAATATCAAATCCTGCAGATGCATTTATAATGTGCTCTTTTTGTATGAGGTTTCCATTTTTAAATATAATTTAGTAAAGCTGTGGGCAAATTTTAGCAAGGGCGGACAGTCATTGTTTCCAGTTTTAATGCATCCCTTTTGAATCAAGCAGAATAACTGATGTTAAAACCTTAAAGTATGCGGCACCAATACTATTTGGGATACGCAGGAATTCTATTTTTGAATAAGCTGACACTGACAACTCTTGGGCGGGCTGATGACGACCCTGAACATATATATTATAAGTGGGGTTATTCCAAATAAGGTTGTCATAGGAATGGCTAGCAACTTCAACTCTATTTAAATTGTCAGGTAAGGCACTGAATGCTTGCTGAAACTCATACTCCCTTTTCCCCCCTTGTTCCTTGATTTTTGATATAATTTTAGACTGTGTTTTGCACAGACAACGCCTTGTACAGGTGCATGTGTTCAGAGAACATTTACCATTTAAAGATGCATACCAAGAACTTGTTAACAGTTACACCTAAACTACTATCTGCCGTAAGGTGACGGAAATACTTACAAGCTTCCTTGACCTGGTGTAATGCTGAGGTCTCGGCTGCACTTGAAAACACGTCAACAGCTGTCTAGACTTTACAGCACACAAGTTCAACAAACAAGCTAAACTTTTATCCATAAGAAGTTAATAGAAACTCCTCCTTACCGAGTTCTTTTCATTAGATGGAAATCTATTCTATGAGGGCCCTCTCAACTGAATGCAGTTCAGGGCCTACAATGCAGTAAAACAGTGAGGGTCTCAAGGTTTGATCAGACAATTAATGGCGGTTTCTCCCATAAGAGAGACACTTACAGCACCTTGGGGGACCGTTAATGGGGTTGCACTGGACAATAACTCCTGCTAGGCACTTCCACTCCCCTTCCCTGTACTACTTTTACAGGCTGAAAAAGAGGATGAAAGGAGGGGGCGTGAGGAGGAGGAGGAGAATGGCATCGTAGCGGCAGCATCCTTCAGCCTCCTCAAAGTCAGCTAGGCAGCTATTAACCTTGGGTTGGACTGCATCGAGCAAAAAATTATTACGCAAAGTTATAATTTTATGGTGGTGGGGGAGCGGTACAAATAAATTCAGGCTGGCGGGACAGGGTAATTGGAGGGCCTGGTAATAGGGTCCCCCCGAATGAACCCAGGTGTGAGGGGAGAGAGAAGTTCCAGCCCTCCTCCCCCAGGTGATTTATCCCTCATTCTTCCAGGCCTGGGGAGTGACTCATAGCCTTCAGCCACTTGGGCACCCAGCCCAGCACTTTTAATTATGTGCCGGTGGTGGGAGGAATCAAGGCAGGGAAGGGGAGAGGAGGGAGATTGGGAAGAGGGGGTAAGGGAGGGATAAAGCCAAGCTGGCTCGTGGCCCCCACTTCAGGGGCCTCTCCGCTAAAGCTCTTTAGCTGCACAGATGACAGTAAGCGGGGCGGAGGAGTAGCGAGCGGGTGAGAGGTGCCAAGCTCGGGCGCTTTATCTCGTTAGCAGCCTTAAATGCCATGCCGACGTGCCCTCCTATTTGTCATTCCAGCTATTGGTCTCTGAGGGATTTGAGAGGTGCTCTGCGAGTTAAGAGAGACATTTCCACCCTGCATTATGCTTAATGGGAGGTGGAGAGGCCAGCAGGCTTATGGATACAGCAGAAGCTATCAGGGCTGAAATGCCCATCGAAAAAAGATTTTTCACATTGCAAGTTCAAACTTAGACGAACTGAGCTAACCAATATTGGCTGGCAAACTTATGCAGAGTGAAAAAGACAATGAGCTTCATGAATAAAACGGACTGCACTGACTGAACCCGAGGTTCAAATGTAGGGTCATCTCAAAGAGCAAAACCTAAAAGATGAATAACGATCTCTGTTAGAATTTACGGCTTTGAATGCTCTTTAACAAAATAATGTCATAAAACAAAGCACAAGTCAGAAAAGTATACTTTTAACTTTTAACAACATGGGTTTGAATTCTGTTTGCTCTCAAAGTACACAACTTAAAACAACATATCATAAATGAAAAATAAGGCACCAGCAACAAGTAAAATGCACACATACATACATACTATGTGATAGCAGCAATCTTGCAGATTCTTTGCATACCACACTGAGATACTGTAGATGTGTCTATTAATTTAGAGAGATATCAGAGTGTGCAATGAATGCATGATGAATCATAGCGCTACTATGAGCATGAAGAAAATATGCAAGCAACTCCCATACTCATGTTGCATAAATGCTGCAAAACAGAGAGTTTGCTGTAAAGCTATCAGTGTACCTCCTTAAAAAAACTGATATAAATGGAGTTTACAGTTTTGTGTTGACTTGCGTTTTTTGTCTGCTCTTATGCTCTATTACAAGAAGTCAGTTTGTAGACATGGGCTGTTGTATCAGTCACAATTTTAGATAAGCTTCAAACAAAGTGGGTCATAGAATATGTCAACCACATCTACAGCCAAAAGTCTTTATACCTGTTCCAAATGGTCACATTACAAGCCTGTCGTTAAACCAAATACAATCAAAGATTTCTTTATCTTTTGCTTGTCTTTTGCAGGGTGGGTCCCTGATCATTCTTATGAAAGTTACTCAGTGGTATATGAAGACAAAAAGTTCAACTGCCTGTGAATAAAATTATCCAGATCTTCCACATCCAAAGCCCCATACAGCAAATGCCTTAGAGACTAGGCCTAATTTACACCGAAAGCCATGAGAAGCGGTCCACTAGCATAGCGGCAGCACACGTGTATTCACACCAAAGACAAAAAGACACGTCGCGCAGCGGCCGCTGCTGTCCCATCAAAATACAAACCACACCCAAACAGTTGGTGGCGGTAGTGCACCGTGTTTGCAAATCTCCAATAAACCCCAAAGAAGAAGTGAGTTTGGACCCAAGGCCCAGGTTGGACAGGTTCGTGCGCCAGTGATTATTCCAACGCTTGGAGAATTATTATTTAGCACTACAAATGGGTAAGTACATGAAACGTGCCTATCAGGTCTCGCTTGGTCAAGGGGGAGATGTCTACGGTGGCCGAGAGAGGTCACAACACATGCAAACTCGCAAAAAAACGGTGTCTCTTCTATTTTCGAGCTTGCTCGCAAAAGCAGTGCGACTCGAGCAGCGCGCAGAACGGATGCGGTGTGAATGCTCTAACCTGTTAACATGCTCGCTGAAATGAAAATGCAAGTAAACAGCGACCGTTCGCAAGCACTACGCGAACGCATCGCTTGCGGTGTAAATGAGGCCTAATGCCTGACAAGGCTACTTCTGGTTTAGCCCTCTGCTAACTTGATTAAGGAAAAAATGATATAAATGATTTAATAAAATTTAATCATGTGGCTCTTCTATAATTTCAAAATGCTGACTGGGCCGAAAGTTTAATATTTGGATTTCTGACATTTCGCAAGGTTGTGATGCTCCAAAGAAAAATTAGCAACTGATTTACAGACAGCTTTTTCATAATGTAAGTCTACTGGTTAGAGCAGTTTGGGGCCCGATGGCTTCACATGACGGACCTGGAAGTTGTACTTCTACACTTCGGCCACTATGTCAAATCTGTGTTAAAGCCCGCCACTGTTCCTGGGGGCTTGGTCTTTGAGCAAGAGTGATTAATTACACAGGCGGAAACAGCAGCACACAATTGGGAACAGTGTCTTTACAAAGGAATTCATGGTTTTGCAATCAATCGTATACACAAAGAGTAATAAAGGACGTTTTCTTAAGATTTTTTTATAAAGAGAGTTTGAGAGAGCTTTTCAAACACTGCCTACTTTCACATCTTTATACACCTAGCCTGTTGGTGTGTAAACAGTGCGTGATTGTCCGATTGCTTCAGAAAGTTAACAAAAGTTGATATCGGAGAGGGGTCTGCGATGCTGTTTGTCCATTAGACAAACACTTTGATTACTAAGGCCTGGCAGAATTTTTCTGTGTTTGGTTTCCAAAGCTCTCAATTTGCAGTCAGTGGACGGGTTTAAGAGTTAGTGCCAGGTAATGCTTATTTGTACAACATGCTGTCCAACATCTTTAAAAGTCAAATACATTTAAGGCTGTTCTGAATGGCCACACTCAAAGACAGAGTGAACACAGTTAGGTTTTTGCGTTTTGCTGGTTTGCAGTCTCCACCAACTGCTCCCCTCATTGTGGCTCCTTTGCTGTTATATTTAAAATATGACTAGTTCTGAGGCAAGGCCATTCACAAACTAAAAAAATCAATTTTACGAATGAGAGATTTATAAAATTCTCAAAACTTAATAAATTATATTTTTTCTGAATGTTACCATGGTGCAATATTATTTGCTTCTGAGCCAGTGTTTTAAACGCTTGTTTGTATAATGACATTACAAGTAAAAAACGTGACGAGGACAGCTCAACAAATCCAGAATTGGCTTCTCCAGGAAATCATGGTGTAGAAAGGCAGGATGTGAACAGCACAGAGCACCATAAATCTGCAGCCAGAGGCAGATGGTGTGTTTTTTTTTTAACAGTTTATTAGTATGATAATAAAAGAAAGAAAGAATAATAAATAGTTTGATGAGGCAGTTTATATGATCACTTTCATACAGTATAAATCAGCTGTGGAGAGCAGATACTATAAGAATCGATCATATTAATTTTAGGTGTAAGCAAATTGGTTGGACGGTATTAACTTGAAAACGTTTATTTACTGCATTATTCTGTAATTACTGCACATTTGACCCAAGTCATTAGTTTGCGACAAAATAACCAAAGTGGCAGCTAACAGATGCCAGAAACAGGCAGGGTCAGCTATTCTCATCGCTAAGACATTTTCCACCATAATACCAATGACTTGCTTTGTGCTGCCTTCCCTGGATTAACCTCCCACCTATATACTGTGTGCTCTCAGATGGTCACCAAAATAAAATATGATTTTCAAAGTCAGGAGAATACAGTCAGCGTGCCGCCACAAAATTAGAGCCCACTGACTTCATTAAGTGGATCTGGCATCCACGTTAAATACAGAAATCAGCATCTGAATTCATAGGAGGAGTGGTACCCTACTTACAGTGCGATCTAAGATACCTGTTCTGGATTGAAAATTCTCTGCTAACTTTAGTCTGACACATCACAGAACTGCGCAGTTTACAGTGGTCTTAAAAGGGACAGTTCACCTCCAATCAAAAATACATGTTTTTAATCTTACCTGTTTTGCTATTTATCGATCTAGATTGTTTTGGGGTGAATTGCCAAGTGTTAGAGATATGGCTATAGAGATATCTGCCTTTTCTCCAACATAATGGAACTAGATGGCACTCTCCTTGTGGTGCTCTAAGCACCAAAAACAAAAAAATACATCTGAAAACTCAACCGCAATGTCTCTTTCCAGAAATCATGACCTGGTTACTCAAAAATAATCCACAGACCTTGCTGTGAGCAGTTTTATGGAGGAACTATTTTCTTTCTACCAAGCTACACCCGCTAACTCTATCTCTGCACAGAAGGAAGCTAGCTAGTGGTTCATGATTTCCAGAGAGAGAGAGGCATTGGTGATAATTAAATAGCACATGAGAAAAGAGGAAAAAACATGTATTTTTGATTCAGAGGTGAACTGTCCCTTTAAAGCAAACGGACGAATAAATGAGCAATAGGCATACATTACTACATGAATCTAATAACTGTTCTAAGATTAGATTTACACTGTTTGCCTCTGGTTTTCTTGTGTTTCAGCTCTGTGCTCTTATGCCAGAATGCAGGAAAGTGTTAGGAGGAGTATATTAAGCTACTGACAGAGTGTAATAAGAAATCACACAGATCGACTGGGATGCATTGTCACCATTCCCAACAAGCTCTGTATTAGACTCGCTACACAAGACTTGGATTGAACTACGTCTGTATTCAGTGCCAGACCGTTTTCACACTGAAGTCTGCCAGAAAATAGGCTCATTTTTTTTTCAAGGCAGAAATATATCTCTGTGTCTATCTCTCTCTCTCTCTGTCCCTCTCTCTCTCTCTATCTCTCTGTCTCTCTCTCTCTCTCTCTCTCTCTCAGAGAGCTAATTATTTCTCCCCCGTTTAGAGCCAACTGTTTCTGTCATCTGTCTCTGTAATGACCTCTGCAAGATGTGCATGCATGCACATACCCCCCCTCACTTTTTCTCCTACAAACACACTCACAGCACAAAATCCTGACCAACACTCAGGCATACAGTCTTTCGCAGAGAAACCGCAGACATACACACAACATGGATGCACATGCAACAGATCGGTCTATTTTTTAGGATCGCCTCCAGTTGCAGCTGATGTATGCGGGCCAGACTGAGCCTGAGCAATACCTGTAGTCCCAAAGTAGTGCTGAAACAACTCGTAGGTGAATTATCAATCAACACATAATTCATTCACATGAATTTTGATAACTGATGAACAACTTAGCTCTGACACAATTAATCAGTTGACAAAAAATGAATTCATAGCTATAGTATTTGTGATAAATATATTAATATTATCATATTCAAGCTATAAATAAACATTCACTGGTTCCAACTTCTCACATGAGAATTTACCGCTTCTCTTTCTCTTTCACTGTGGTAACATTTTTCACTGTTTTCTGGTGTTTCATAGAGGAAACAATTAAGTGGAAAAATAAAAGCCGTTTAATAATTCTATTAAGCAAAACTGCCACAAACCTCACATTTGAGATGCTGGTTCCAGCTTCCCAAATGTGAACTGTGCTTTGAACAAAATAAACAAATGGATGATGTCAACTTGGGCCATGAGAAATTTTGATAGGCATTTTATAAAATATTCTGACATTTTGTTAAGAACAATTAATTCATTTAAAGCTGTAACAGGCAATTACTATGATTATTTATTATTCAGTTGATTTTCTATTTGAATTAATGGTTTGGTCTATGAAATGGTGGAAAATAGCTGAAAAAATGACCACAACAAATCATCCCAAGGTGACATTGTTTCTTTCTGCTATAGTCCAAGTCATATATTCAATTTAGAAGAATACAAATCAGAGGAGAGAAAGAAGAAAAAGCTCACATTTAAAGGGAGAGTTTGGTATTTTTCAACCTGGACCCTATTTTCCCATGTTTCTGTGTCTAAGTGATAGGGGTGGGCGATATAACAACTATGTGCTTTATATAGATATATTTTTAGAAAACACCGTTTATATCAATATAGGGTCAAGTTGCGTCACATGACCCATATCAGTGTTCATCTCTCCTCTCTCACACTCTTACAAATGTAATCCCTCTCCATCATCACTTATGACCCACTCTCAGTGTGTGGTGTGAGACTCTGCCCTCTTATTTTCTGTTTTCCCAGTGTTTATGGGTGTGTACCACCACAGCACTCAGGTGAGGTCAGTGCTGTATCAAAAGGTAGCAACCAGCTGCCAGAACGTAAGCAGCAGGCCTTCAAGAGATACAGTGCCAAAAAAAGCAAATACAGTTAGACGAGACGCCAACTAAAGGATATCTTGGGTTGGCTTTTACTTTACTTACACGTCACAATACCAAATCTTAAATCTAACAAACCAAGCAAAAATACAATACAATATGTGTAATTTATTTTCCATCCAAAGAAAAGGAACTAATTACAATGAAATATGCAATTATTGGCAACCTTGGCTGGTGTTGCTTTAGGACTGGTAATGAATAGTATGAATGAAAAAGGAAATTAATGAGATACAGATCACCAGCAATACAAGGTTAACAAAACTGCCCATTTGTAAATACTACACTTGTCAGTCATGTTCTTTAGTTTTCTCATAAGTTGTTTTAATACCATGTCAAGGTTTGTTATTTATTAAATTCTTGAATATTTGACATTTACTGGTCAATACAGATGTTCTTCAGCATTTTCTCTGAGGTAACCAAAATAGAACCAATATTGCAGTTATTAATGCTTATGGTTAATATGCTGATCTTTCCATGAACCTTTGTTCTTCAGTATGAAAAAATGTCTTAAGAAATAAAGTATCCTTGAGACAAGAAGAATTGGACTGCCATCTTTTTACATCCACACCCCAGGAAAACAAAAGTACCATATAAAAACTTGACCTTTTCGGATCTTTGGGGTCTATTCAAGCATTTGTAACCACTCTTTTTTTTTTTTTTTTTTTTCAAATTTGCAGGACTAAGCTGTATTGTATGAAACCCCCCTAAAAAACAGAGCTCACCCTTTCTGCACTCAAATCCTGATTGCCTTGAGAAAAGTCAAAGGCAACCACAAATGAAATCTGGATCTAAGGTTGAGGTCTTAGGTTTTAGGCCAAAATTAAGTGCTTAACTTCTCCAAACTTCCTCCGACTCAGTGAGGGTTGGGCATTTTTTTCAATTGGCCCCTCCAACTTTATGTCATCATGCAGGCCAATATCATGCTCCTGTGCATAAATCTAAGAGTCATCTTTGACTCTCATCTGAATTTTAAAAATGAAATGCGATGCAAGAGGTTATTTGGTCATGCTTTTAACATTTAACAGAAATTCTAAAACAAGCCTGTCTGCCTCTGACCTGGAGAAAGTTATTCGTGACTTTATTTCATCCTGTCAAAATTTCTTTTTGACATGTTATACTAGTGTAAATAGAAACTTAACCATATGCAATTGATTAAAAAGCAGCTTTTTATTTTCATATTTAAAAGAACACAATCCCTTTCTTTTTAACTTGAGATCTCATGAGCAAACTGAAAACTAAAAAAAAAAAAAAATATCTTGGCATTGTTTTAGACTCTCAGCTAAAGTTTGATGAACACAAAAAAGGTGGTAGAAAAAATGTTTGGGCTACTCTTCACACCTTTAGGCAAGTTAGACACTGCTTACCATTTAATAAAGATCTAATAAGTATGCATGCAATGGTTTTTTTTCTCATCTCTCACACTGCATAACCTCTTGGTCTCAGGCTTTAGTCTCTGCCTTCAACTACTATCACTACCCCATTCCAAGCAAGCTATCAAAAGTCTGGACAAGAAACCACCAAGATGTCATTACTGCAACATACTAAAGAGGTATAATCTTCTCACTTTTGACGATGTCATTCATTACTCAAACCTCACATTTACATTTAAACGTCTCCACCATCTAGCTCCACCCACTTTGAACAAGTTCATCACTAAACTTCACCATACTGCTTCTAATACCTGAAGTAATTCGGAAGAAAACTGTATAATTAGACACTGTAATACTTTACACAGACTGCATTCTCAATTAAAGACACAACCCTCTAGAATTCCCTACATGACAGCCCAAAGCAGATGCAGGATTTTAAGACGTTTTCCACAACAATCAAGTCCTTGTTAAAACTTGACCACAACTGTAATCATGACACCAGCTAATCATTATTTGTGTACTTGGGTTAATGCTATAAATGTTTGGCTTGCTGTTTTGTTGATTCATTAGTCTGTTTAAGAGTTGTATGTGAGTTGTCATTAGTGTAAACACAATACTGGGTTTTCTAACTTTGATACAATACCTAGAAAAATATTGACATTTGGTATAGTTTTTGATTCAATGGGGAAAATTGACATTGAGGGCATACAATTTAAGTTTTTTTATTAAATGATAATTATAAATATAAATATAACAAGGCTATAACATGACAACAGTGACTTTTCTTTTCTTTGTTAATAGCAGAGAAGCGTATGTGAGTATAATAGAGGGAGGAAGGGCAGCTGGTACGGGTGTATTGATAATGAGGAAATTGAGTACTGAAACAGTTTCACATATTCAGTATCAATATGTATCTATAAATTAATACATTTGACAACACTAGTTGGTGGTTGTGGTTGTTGTTGTTTTTGATTATTATATGTACTAATCTTAAGATTTTAAACATGTCATTTTAAAGATTACTTAAACTATAAACGCTAATCAAGGACCTCGTGCTGTAAATAAGCCTAAGTTACGTGTGTGCTGTACATCTGACACTGCTTCTGCAACTGTCAATGTTTCTCTGTACTTGTTCCCTACAAATACCAATACAGTGGTGACACAGTGAAGCAGTGGTTAGCAGTATTGCCTCAAAACAAGAGGGTTTCTGGTTGGTACCTGGGGTGGGGGAGCCCAGGGGTACTCAGGCTTCCTCCCACATGCCACAGACTAGGTAGGCTAGGTTAACTGATGACTCTAAATTGGCTGTAGGTGTGAATGTGAGCAAGAATGGTTGTCTGTCTCTATGCGTCAGCACTGTGATAGTCTGGTGACCTGTCCAGGGTGTACTCTGCCTCTCGCCAATCTCAGCTGAGAAAGGCTTCAGCCCCCCCCCCCCCCACAACCCCTAACAGGATAAGCGGTTACGGAGAATGAATGAATGAATGTACATCTGACTCTGTTTCTGCAACTGTCAATGTTTCTCTGTACTTGTACCTTATAAATAAACAAATAATAACAATAATAATAATAATAATAATAATAATGATAATAACGCTAACTCAATCTACTTTTTTGTCAAACCATATTTCTGAAATCTCAATGGCATGTCTACTGTTTGCTCATAAGAAAAAGCTCTACTCTCAGGTAATAATCAGTTAAAAATACATCTTTTAAATCTAGTTTTTGATTGGTAATCACTTTAGATCATTTAAATATTTTATTGTATCTATGCTTGATTGTTTTCTGTTTAGGTGCATTTACCCTACTTATATATATTTCATATAACATTTTCCATGTATAATAGGGTCTTGTCCATTGTTACAATTACTAAGCCGATCAGATGCAGCATCATGTATCTCTCAAAATGAAAGGGCCATGCAGTAACAGCAGGATACACGCACACTGCTTTTTTCCCTATTATTATCAAAAGACAAACACATAAAAACAATTGCATGGGGACACAAACTAGGCTACTACTATGGACTAAAGGAGTAGAATAGAGGGTGCCTGTTGCTTCTTGATGCAGACAACTAACCCTCCTTTCATCCACATTTAAAGCATATGAAGTGTCTGTCATGAACTGTCTTACCTGGTTGTCAAATTTCAATGACTGTGTGCCCACAAGAAAACGAATGGCATCAGTTTCAGCTGTCTGGGCAGTAAGTGCTCGTGCCTGCAAAGTAGCCACAAAATACCATGACTGCCCATTCACATAAATGACGTTTTTATCAACAGAATAAAATATAACTGAATGTTGAACCAGCTAGGAATTACCAATAAGTGAAATAGAACAGAATAGATAGAGCTAGCTTTCCCTCAGTTACATAGTAATGAATGGTGTGACAGTACCTGAAATTCAAGACCATAAATAACAGGAGCGTCGTCCTCCATTTTCTGCGGTGCCTGTTGCCAGAGTTGGAGATTTCTAATCTTTTTTTGAACGTCGTCTCACAATGGAAGCGCTTGAAAAAAAAATATATAACTGTGCTACGTACTGCACAAAACACAACACAGTAGCTGCACTTCCGCGATTAAAAAACTGGGGGGAAAGCGTGTGACTAAAATACTACGTAATGTCGGTCTTGCAACGTGGTGTACGATTTGAAACGTACGTAGAAGAAGTCGAGAATACTAAAAAAGACGTTGGGAGGAATTTTGACTGCTCTGGGATACAGTACATGGAGCTTTCCTTGGGTCTGCGCGTGCGCACTAGAGTTGTAGCTGTCAGACTGCAGCAAGGTAAGAAACATAACCGTGTTTGTGTTTCTGTTTTTATTAGTGGTATTTCCTCACGAAGTGGAGTGAATAGCACGGTGACGTTGGTACGTTACGTGGTTTTTTAAAACGTGGGCAGGTATTAGTCAGGCGGGTAGTTTACGTTTGCAACTAGCAGCTCAGCTAAGTTAGCGTACGACTGTCAACCGGCTAATGTAGCATTAGCAACATAGCCAGAACCAAAGCAACAACAATCCTCCAGTAACTCGGGTTAATGCTCTTTCGTGACAGCACTTTTAGCATGAATAAAAGGCGTGAAACTTACTCGTTCTCTTTAGATACAGCTCAATGCTGACGATAAGAGCTTGTAATAAATAGCGTATGCTTATAATGTCAGGACGTGCTGCTGCACAGTGTTGTCCAATAACGTACAGAATATAAGTCTATCACTGTTGATATTGACTCAAAAGATAATGTCTTATTGCTGTGTTACATTGTCAAAAGCAGTAAGATGGATAGTGGGGAGGCTCCTGCCCAGCGGCCAGTCACCTTGGACATCACAGTGGAAGATGTAACCAAGGAAACCCCAGGCCCAGACCCTCCGGAGCCAGCCACCAGCCAGACCCCTTCCAGAGAAAACATCATTTCCCAGGAGGACAGCATCGACTTGGGTGGGGACTTTGCCACCCCGCAGGACAGCAGCGCTACACCTTCAGAGAGCCTGTTGGACAAGCTCAATGACCAGATGATGGAGAGCGTCATGATTTCTGACTCACCTAATAACAGTGAGGAGGATGATGTAGCTCCCATTGACTCCTTTCTGGATGGAGGGGAGGAGGAAGAGAATGCACCAGAGACATCAGATGACAAAGAGGATCAAAGTGAAATTGGACAGAATACAACTGAGATTCAAGTTTCAATCGAGGAACAGGAGAAAGGTGGTGCTGTGGAGGACTTAGATGAGGATTCCAAGGAACAGACAGACACACAAGAGCAAGTCACAGCCTGTGTTTCCCCTCAAGGTGACACGCAGAGCCCATCTGATCTTAAAAGTGGGGAACCATCACCACAAGAAGCTAAAGGGACAAGCCCAAAGGAAGAACCTATACCTGTATGCACCATATTCAGCCAGGGCACCCAGCCGAAGTCTCTGGTGCCTGATGGCTTCCAGCCCACCCTTATCAAGTCCCCCAGCTTCAGCATGGGGACTGGTGGAGGAACCGATGAAGCAGTGACCCCAAGCAAGCTGACGGCCCCTCTTGTGTGCCAGCCCAGCCCCAGCCTCAGTAAGTTCTTCACTGACAATGGACAGGTCAACCCAGCCTCTGATTTCTTTGATTCCTTCACTGCCCCCTCCTCCTTCATCTCTGTTTCAAACCCAAATGCTGAGATCCCTCCTGGTCCCAGCCCAGCGCCCATAGCTCCCACCCCTGAGCGCCAGCTCTCTTCCACCTCCTCCTCCATCTCCACCCCTGGAGGACCTCTGGACTCTGGTGCTCCCACCCCTAGTTCAGTGTTTAGCCCTGCCCCTACTGTAGCCACCTCCAAGTCCCAACCTCCTCCACCCCAAGCAGCCCCAGCTCCAACTCAAGCCCCCGCCCCGGCTACTCAGCCTTTCAATCAGCTCCAAGCAGTGTTCTCGGGCAGTGATGATCCATTTGCGACAGCACTGAGCCTGAGTGAGGTGGACAGGCGCCATGATGCCTGGCTGCCATCTGAGGAGACCAGGAAGGTGTTGATCTCTGTAGCCACCCAGCAGTACAGCCCAGCCTATGTAGAGACCAACAGACTCACCATGCCTGGACTCAAGTTTGACAATCTTCAGGTAGGACAAGCATTTGGGCAGTAAAATGCTTTTCATACCACATATGTGAAGTTGTTGAATGCCTTTTTTTTTTTTTTTTTTACAAAGGGTACTCCACAAATATTTCATTTGAAGCTCACTTGACATATCATGGGTAGTGCTACTCAGCCTGTGAAAAAAAGTTGCTTGTGCTTTGAGACCACACATTTTTAACAGAAAGCCTGCATTACAAACTAGATTTGTGGAGTTTGAAAGACATACACCAGAACTACATTGTGTCATCAAGTGCCATTCACCAAAGTCACGTCCCCTTTTGGGGGGACAGAAATGGGAAAATGCTGAAAAGCTGACATGAAGTTGGTTAACTAAGGCTTTCCCACTGACATCTGAGGCACATAAGATACATAGATATTTACTCTCAGTGTGGTAACTGGCTAAATAATGCCTGTGACAGTTACTACTGATGGATAGCTAACTCGAGGGGGAGGCTGCTGCAGTACAGGTATACAGTATAGCAGTATCATATCTTATTTATCAGTTGGCTATTAACAGGTTGGTTATTTGCAGACAAGACTAAAGGGGCATGAGGGTACACTGATCGAACTTAATTTATTAAGATAATCAGGATAAGGCAAGGCCACAAAATAATTAGACATGTCTATAAAACAAATGTTTGTTTAATGAGAAATGAATTCTTACAAATTTGTCAAAATTAAAATCCAAACACACAACAAATTGCATTTACAGCAACTTGTGTTTTTTATCCCCAAAAAAGGGCCTTGATGTTTTGCAAAGTACTGTTATGTACTGGTCTGCTGTACAGGCCCAACAAACTTGGAAAATCTATGAAAAGATGCATTGTGTTGCATCATGGGAAATGTAGGATCCATTGTCTTTGGTGCTTGAATCATACTGTGGACTGATATTCAGGATACCTCTGCCTTTGCTGCTTGGTTTTCAAGTATTGCTTTTAAAAAAATATTCTTTTGCAAGGCTCCCAAATATGTGGAAGTGCAGAGCTAAATCATTAGACTAGTCATTTAACACAATGAGAACATAAAGTCTCTGAATAAAGGCGGCTTATTTTTAGTTGTGAATTAGATACAATAAAAGAATGATTTAAAATGTGTTGTTTTAAATTGAAGAAAAAAGCAAACAGGAATTATTATCCTTACAATGATATTTAAGTTATACTACTGCTTTATTTATTTTTATATATATATATATATATATATATATATATATATACATATATTACAAACACACACATGTAGCGCATACAGCGTATGTGAGCAATTTGAGGAATTTATTAAAAGGTAATGATCAGGAGCCAGATTGTAAGCGGCATGCTCCAAGAGTAATCAACACAAAATATGAAAAAACGTGCCCATCACAAGTTTTGAGAGCCCATGGCTTTGTTTTCTTCAACCAACCGTCCTGAACTGAAAACAATTTCATTTAAATTTATGTAAAGCACAGAAAGGTAGCAAATCATCACATTTGAGACGCTAGAACCTCTGACTATTTGCCAATTTTGCTTGATTAAACAACCATATCGGTTGTCAAAATGTTTGCTGATTAATTTTGTGAAGCTCTGCAGATCAATTAATCAATAAACTGTTTCAGCTCTAGTGATTTAAGGTTCGGTAACAACTCTCAGCTCTAATCAAAAAGCTTGGACACATTCTCTATGAAAAGCAGCCAGGACCCAAGGTAACAACCTTCATGCTAAAGATGAAAATGCTCACAAAGCACATTTTGTGTTTTTTAAAGATTGCAGTGATACCTTAAAAAACCTATGATCACTTATGTCAAGACTTGTATCAGCCTCTAGCTCCACCTTGATCATTCAGATTTAAACAAATGTTAACATTCTACAAAGTTCTTTGGTCTATCACAGAATGACAGTGGGTGTATTCTCCTGCTCTGGCACAACAGATAGCGGGAGACACTTGCCACTTGTCTATAAGCACACATACACGCACCCTTGCTTCCCTCCTGTGTCAGCATATCATGTTATTTCTCATAAACATCCTCTGAGCTCCTTCAACAGAAACATTTATCCGTAATAACAACCCTGATGAAACATCAATTCAGTTATTTATTCAATTGAATCTTATAATGTACGTCCACCTCCCAGCTTAGATTGTGTTCATTATCCCCTCAGTGTGTTTGAATGCCTGCTTGAATAAATGAATAAAAATCAAGGATTTTTTTTCCGTCATCTTGGTGTTTTTGCCCACTAAGAGTCAGTTTTCAGCAAACAAATTAGATCCACTCTAAAGCTGGATTAAAGAGAGCATTTTCTGCAGTCTGTTTTTTGCTCCGTTACTGTTTGGGCTGAACATTGTTTTATTGATTGTAATTCTGTCCAAATCTAGGGATGTCCAGATCGAGTTTTTTTTCCTTTTGTCCCAATCCAACTCATTTAACATAGACTAAGTACTGATCTGATGTTTTTAAATCCTGCAGGTAGTACTTAGGTTCCTTAGTGTAAATACCAGCATGACAAATCTCAGGTCTCTTACTTGGACACTTCCATTATGGTCTTTCACATGATGTTAAATTTCTGTGTGTGTACTTTGCTGCAGGGCGACGCTGTAAAAGACTTAATGCTTCGTTTCCTTGGAGAACCAGCAGCAATGAAGCGCCAGGTCCTGACTGCCAACTCTGTGGAACAGTCCTTTACAGGCCTCAAACAGCTCATCGTAAGTCTGTTCATTTGTTTGTTTGTCCATGTTCACCTCTGATGGTTTAGAAAATCATTCACTGTGTGTCACTGTCTTTACTGTTGTATTATTTTAGCTTTGGTGCTCATTTTCCATTTACTTTGTCTTTGCTTGATCTGCATGCAGTCGGAACAACCTCTTAGCTTGACAGTTCATTCTTGACCCTGAAAACTGCTGTGGACAAAACAATCTTCCCTCAAGGTCCACTCACAACTCAATTTTTTCACACAGTCTGCATCAGCAAATAGGTTTTGCTTAGTTGACATGTTCAACATTATTCTGAACATCTGCAGTTCCATGACAACTGAGTTATCATCATCTGCCATTGAAGGCTGTGTAATATGATTGAAAACTCCAAGAACGAGTGAGTAAAGTTGGGCTCAGACTTCAGGAGTTTTGGGATGATTTCCCAATTTACCCATCTTGACAGTCATAGGAGAAATCTTGTCTGGGACTTTGGTCAGTAACAATGTCCAGCCCAGGTTATCTGGTAATATGAGACAGGGCTTGAAATTAACTTTTTTACATGGTAGCACTGGTGCTCCTAACTTCAAAATGTTAGGAGGACCAGCAAAATTTTGGGAGCACCCACCATAATATAAGAAGCACCAACAGTGTAATCAGTTTTTTTATTGCAACAAAAAGTCGACATTATACTGTATACATCACATTGTATGTGTATAGTACACTTATCTTTAACAACTTTTTCAGTGGAAGACATTTTTAGAAAAAACACCACTGAACCACTGAACACCACTGTGAATGAAAGAGAAACCTTGAACACCACTGTGAATGAAAGAGAAACCTTAGATGATGATGATGATGATGATGATGATTCAGTATTGTCATCATCTAAGGTTTCTCTTTCATTCACAGTGGTGTTCAGTGGTAGCCTGGCGTTGCCAGACCCATTTCGCAAAACGCGAATGGGTCTGGACACAGAGTGTACGTTTCCTCTATTCCTGAGGGGCGGTATCAACAGCTGTCACTCAAAGTGCCCCTTCACGCGATTAGAAAGACAGAAAACCAATCAGAGTAAACGAAACGTGTGACGTAGGCTAGCACATCACCACTGTAAACAGACCAGCAAGCTGCAGCGGAGATGAGCTGTAATGATGTCTGGGAAAGAGTGTTGCCATCTTTGTGGGTTTCCTCCTCACTGTGGACTCCGAGTTGCATGGCTGTGATTCCCAGCTTGGTCGCTTCCCTGACCTGCTCCTCCATGAGAGCAACTAGAGGAGAAACAACAATAGCCACTGGGTTTTCACTGAGTCCCATCTTTTTCCCGATCAGCGGACCCAGTTGGTAAATTAAACTTTTACCAAACCCCGTAGGAAGGACTTTTTTTCAATAAAAGCTTTCAGTGCAGCCGTTTGTTCTGCTTTTAAAGAAGCGCCTTTGTGATTGCGTGGCCAGACTGATCTGCGGAGCGAAATAGAACATGAGCTCGCGAGATTAGGATGGTTTCACCAGGCTAGTTCAGTGGTGGTTCAGTGGTGTTTTTTCTGAAAAAGTATTTCAGCGTTCTCTTCATTTTCTCTTCTCTCTGGCATGAATTAGCTTCGGCTTCTAGTTAGCTCTGAGTGACAGAAATGCTGCGGTCGCGGAGTGATTTGAGGCTAATAACCAATCTAAAATCAGCATTAAAGGTCAAGCTCACGTTTGATTGGTCACTGTCAGCTCACGAGGTAGAGTGAACCCTGGGAAAATAGTCGCACCAGAAGAATTATTTACACTGGCACCAGTGCTCCCAATTATATTTTGAGGTCGCACAGAGAAATTTTGGTCGCAATTTCGAGCCCTGTGAGAGGTTTACTGATCCAGTTTTCAACCTCCCGAACTGCTCACAGACTCATCGGGGCTGCCCTGATAATTTTAAACATGTTTGATATTTAACATTTAGATGATTACAGATATGATTACATCAGTACGGAGCAGCTGATGATGTTACCAAGCAGTGGTAAACGGTCCAGCCTTTTACCCCAACTTTAGCTAGCAAACTACTGTTGACAGATATTAAAGCTGACTATTAAAATCTCACCTCTAGATCTCGCTGAAGAATAGACAGTCTGTGCTGACTGCTTTCTCCAGTCATTCTCTCATACAGACTAGTTTAGCCTTCGTCTTTTTTCTCACTACAAAGCATTGCTAACATTACAGCAAGCTGTCGCACCACGTCAGTCTCACCTTTGTTTACATCCGCTTACATCTGGTGCATGCATGCTCCCTCATGATAATCTTAGTAATATCCTGTGATGTGCCATTATTTTCAAATCTTATAGTGTGTCCATGTACGAGGTTATCCGATTTCAAAATCAGTTAGGATTTTAGAACTCCTGCAGTCTGATGCTGGCTCAACAGCTTCTTAGCGTGCATAAGTAAAATTGTGTGTTAAAAGGAGAATTCATACAACATACAAATTAGTGTAAATCACATGAAACAAAAATCAGAGGAAAAAAGCCTGCAGTAAAATGCAGGTTAAAATTAGACTTACAAGTTTTACACAGCAGCAATAGAATTATACTACATACATTCCCTAACAAAGACACATAGCCTACATCACATACACTTTTATTCTATTCACTCAGCCAAAATTAGGGATGGCTTCTAAACGTAGATGATTCAGATCATCAGTCATGGAGTCCCCGAATCAAACATCATTTGCCTTTTTCCACTGCCTCTTTGTATACCGAGGCTGGCAGGGTACACATTTTTACAAAGTTAGTCTTGTCTCAAAATTTTCCTAACTTCATACCCAACTGTTGGAGGGCGCAGCAGCACAATGCACTCCCTGTTTCTGTTTCTACTTGCTGCTACAGTGCCATTTCAACAGCGCTGTCAGCAGCCATCAAGAAGAGACTCTCTGTTGTTGCTTTATAGTTTTTTTCTACTTATTTATAACTGAACTGTTGTAGGACCAGGATTCACACTTTTTGTTTCTTTGACTTTATACAAATCTTTTGTTTTAACTTCACAGATGATGATTAAGGCCAATGATTTAAGGTAAAACGTGAGTCATGTCGGCTGTAATAGGAGTTTAGTGAGGGATGGTTGCTGTGCAGGTGCACTGGACTGTAGTGTACCTGGCAGAAGACATGACAAATAAAGTATTTCTCATAATTCTAGATAAGGTGCAATGATGAAATAATGATAATTAGAGAATTCCCAAGCTGACCCTAAGGAGCAGTATCTGGGCCGATCCAGGCACAGTGTAATGGATCTTGTCAGCTAAAATAAAGCCGATCAGAATCGATCCTTCCTTTACTGAACTCTTCTGTGTTTTGTCCACCTCAGCCTGCTAGTGTTGCAGCCGGACTCTACGGTGCAAGTGGGAGTGAAAATTAGAGTGTGTGAATGTGAAAAATGATTAGGTTGCAAACCAGTGATTGACTCGGTTCTGACACTTGAGTTGGCAAAAATTCACTAAACTGTGACAGTAATGAATCCCTTTCTCATTAGCAAAGATCAGTGTACAAAACAGCAGCTTCTCATTTTTAGTTGGCGCAGACTGTCGATTTCAGCGGTTAATATGACAGACATCTTCGGCAGCAGGTCATATCAGCTGTCGTTAATTAACATTCATTCCGTGAGCAAGTTGATAGCAGGCCAAAACTAAACTTGTTTGTGGTCTGTGGTCACAGCGATGTGTGTTTTCCTTAGCAGATCACTTTTCATCAATTTCAGGAGTCACGTTCTTTCAGTTAAACTTTTCATCTTAACATTTTTAACCAGGGCTTTTAGTATTATGATCAAGTAGTTTGTGAGTAATAAGGTGGTTCAGATTTAGAAGGATACAGCTATTATTTCAGTGTGTCAAATTACATTAATTAACATTTTGGTATATGTAAGTAGAGATTCATCAATGCTGCATTTTTAAAGGCTGATTTGATAGCCATAATTTCAAACAGGGAGAAGCCATTACCTGAATATCAAAGTCAGAGTAATAAATAACTAAATAAATATATACTGTAAATCTGGAACTGAACATCAGTATTAGAGTAACTGATAAATACATTTGGAACTGATCACCAAACTAACAGTGAAAAATCTAGATGGGAGTGATGCTATATTTTTTGAGCTATTCATTTTCCTTAAAGTCAACCAGAGATTCTCACAATGGCATTACCATAACAGTGTGTATGGAGCTTACATGCAAAACAGTGATCAGAGATATTTTGAACTTGATAAAACATCAAAATGTAATTTGAAACAAGATCCTTTGGACTGGAGTAATTTTGTAAATCTTTCTCAATAATTCATAAAACAAAAAAACAAGACAAGGTCAAAACCTAGTGTATGGCTGGACTGTGTATGAAACACTAGAGGGCTATTATTTTGGAACGAGGCCTCTTAATTTTAAACAGAAAATGATGGCATTCATTTAGTCACAGACTCATGGACTTTTACTGTAGCGCTAATTGTGTTACAGTGCTGGATCAGCAGTCGCTGTCCAGGCAAAATGTCATGTAAATACAAGTTAAAATTAAAAACAATACAGGTAGATACAGCAGAGGGGGCCTGCTTTGTGTGGAGCTGTTCCCACTGATGAAGCTCCTTTTTGCTCGTTCTTACACAATCCTCCCCTCCTCAGCCCCAGTCGGTGATGTACGCCCCCATGTGACTGGTTAAGGCTGTGCAGCCATCGACCACAATTGGAGGCAAGTTCTACCAATGAAGATAGTTTGTAAAACATCTTATTGGCCGATTAATTTGCCAGACTAAAACTATAAATCGGTGGACCGCTAAGGACCTGGATTAGAATCAGGGCCAATAAAACTTGATTGGGATATCCTTAATGATAATGCTGAGTATTGTTTTCAAAGGTTAAATTAAAAAAGACAGGAACCACATGCACATAACAACTCAAAATATTTTAAAGCAGTATTTAACTGCTGAAAGATGGTCTTTCTTTCTTTTCTTTCTTTTTTTTTTATAAAACTGGGTTGTCTGTGCAGTGGGAAGACATTTGACATTGGTGCCATATGACCAGACAAAACATGTCTGAAGAACATTTCATGCAAGCAATAGGCATCATAATTCTAGTTTTTTACAATGCAGGAAACGTAAGAAAGTATGGTGCCAACTTTCTGTTTGCAAACTCTCCCATTATAGCTAAACAGTGCACTAAAATATGGTTCTGAAGACGTTTTAGGTGAGAAACAGACATTACAGGAAAAGAATCTTGGTTTATGTTTGATCATCACTGCCTAGTTTTAACGTTTGATCTGAGTTTGGTCTGAGTTTGAGAGAGAGAAAGAGAGAGAGGGTTGTCTCTCTCTCTTGATCTGCTTCTGTACTCTTTGTGTCTGTGGTGGCAGCGGTCATGCAAAGATGAGGAAGTACAATCTAATGTTCAAGTAACAGCCCTAGAGCCAGGGAAAAGATTTGAGCTGGGAGATGAGCAGGGACGTCTACGCACTGGAAAGATAGAGGGAAGTGTACCGTAGTTCATTTACACATAGTACCCACATTGTTATGATACAAAACCAGTTGAAAATCGGCAAAGTATCCCTTTAAAGCAGCTTCTCCAGTCTCTGAATCAGTGGCTTTAGATTTTGTGCATTGTCAGTGCCGCGGTTGCTTTCTTGGAACATTCCCGCTCACTTTCTGGAGGTAAATGATGAAACCACTGGTAGGTTACCACAGCTTAACATCCTGTGGTTTTCGGCAGCTTGTCCGACCTTTTGACAGTCAGCTTGTACATTCACTGACTCTACTGAAACTGCTGGGTGGTCAGGCTTCAGCTGACTGAAAACAGTGAATCATTCGTCTCCTTTCTGTTCATATTACGTTCCTCTGCTATTCTTCTGCCAAGCATAAAAATGCCTGTCTTTCTTTGTGACCGTGCAGTCTCGCCTCATTCCCTTCCCCTGCTGCCATCTATCTATCTATCTCTCCAGCCCTCTGCGTTCCCTCCATCATAATTTCTGACCCACAAATGACCCTGAGAGACAGTTGTTATTTAAAACATATGCACAGCAGCAGCAGACAGTGTGATGGAGAGAGGGGAAAGAGGAAAGGAGGAGGGGAGGGGTGGAGTGGAGAGATGGAGAGGTGGAGATCCACTCGGCTCACAAGTTCTTTTCTCCTGCTGTGCCCATGTATTATGCATGGGACTGCTGTGCATATTTCAAGGGCCTTCTGGACTTGGTGTATATATACACACACACAAGATGGTACTTTCAGCTTGCAGTCATCTGCACTATATGGTGTAGGTGAGTGTGTGTCTGTGTGTGTGTGTGTGTGTGTGTAAGAAGATCATACGCTGTCTGCCAATTGGTGTGGGTGGCTCCCTGGAGCAAGAGGCAAAAGAAAGGAGAGAGACAGTGAGCCAGAAAGGTAATGTAGGCCTACAGGAGAGATGTCAGGGAATGACAAGCAAAGGAAGAGAGAGAAAGCAATGTTGTGTGTGAGATATATGGAGGCAGAAGAGGGCTTCACCTGCCCAGAGCACACGCATACACACGCTCAGGTTTTACCTCGGAATGTGGAGAGCCACTGTGGGTACAAATTTTAGACCCTACTAATTTGATTTCTTGATTACCATCTTGATTTTTTGTAGTAAATAAACATTAACGTCAGCTTCTTCTGCATCACTGGATTATGAATTTGTGACAGTCGCAACAGGTCCGCCATTGTCATGATGTTGTGACATGATGTCCATATTATGGAATGTGATTGAGTAATGCCTTTATTTTCATCCAGAAAAATTACACAATTTTTTTTTTGGCCAGGTAATATTCATGTTTTGTTTGAAAGTACTGATGGCAAAAGCAACAGTTGGGAAAAAACTGACATGAGTTAATTGCATGAAAAAAAGTGCAGTAACCACAATATTTAAAATTAAAATATTAATATCATGTTCATTATAGCCATATGATAATATCATGTAAATAATCCAGCACCTTTTAAATTAATTCCATTTCTTTCCATTCTCACTTTGTCTCCCTCCCCCAGAGCCATCTGGTTCTCTTATTACTATCCATTAAGTGTAATTGCTCTTCTTGTACGCTTTTGTGCAATTGGGGTTACAGACTCTCTCTTCACCTCCCTACACTAGTATTTTGAGTGTAATTCATGTGCCAAAAAAAAGACAAAATTCTCAATAAACAAATTTAAAGATGAATTTGAATGACAGGGTTATTATTAATTCATCCATTTCAAAATATCTATAGATGTGACAGTATCGTTATCTTGAACTCTTTTTGCCACAATAATCAAGTAGTAAAAATCTGATACCGTGGTAGCCAAAGTCCAGACTGAAATATCTGAACTGTTGCCATGGTTTGCCATGACATTTGATCTAGATATTCATGTTCCTCAGAGGATGAGTCCTGAAGTTTTTGACTGGCACATAATTCTGACATTCATGGTTCCCAGACAACATATCCTAATGACTCTTATGATCAACATATTAGCAACATGAGGTTCACATTTGTGGTTAAAATCTCTTAACAACTATTGGATGGATTACCATGGAATTTGGTACAGACATTTATGTTGCCCTCTGGATGAATTGTTTTATCTTTGGTGATCCTTTTACTTTTTCACTAATGCCACGACCAGGTCAAAATTTTAAAAGGACTGCTTCCTGAAACTCAAAGATTTGAATAGTCAGTAGGAGACCCCTCAGTCGACAGAGATTCTTCCAGTTGAGCAGTGTTTATTTTCTTCAATCAGTGCGCAGTGTGTGGGTTTTGTTCGCCAGATGTAGTGGCAGAATGAGCGCTCTTCACTGTCACACTGCTTTCCAGTACATGCAGCTGAGGACCCAGACCCAATATAATTCTGAGTAGGTCAGAGGCAGCTGCCTGGATGAAAAGCGGCTTTACTTCGTCAGGCTTTGAGATAATGTTATCTTCTGCCTTCTGCTTAGAAGTGGTACATTTACAGCCCACAGCAACTTCATATGATAGAGTCACTGTTTTTTTTTGTTTGATATATAGCGTGTCATTAGCGCAGTTAGCATACATTAGCTCAGAGGGCTAACTTATTTATTATGTTATGCGAACATTACTGTTACCTTTAACCCCGTTCACACTCTCAAACTCCATATGGAAAAGGGGAACAAATAGTCAAATTTTGTATAGAACAGCCAAATCCGATTCAACACACATTATTTTGAGTCGGCCCTAGTTTTTTAATCCCATCACATGCTTGCAAAACTAATGGCATTCCCATCAGCCTGAGTGATAATTTTGTGTGTACTGCTAATTAACAAATGTTAGTAGCATGTTAGTCTCTATATACAGACTACATTCAGTGAATGTAGAGTCTGTAGGCAAACCCCGGAGATCTTGCCTCCGGAAGAAGAGCGGAAGAGCCCTGGTTTCCGGTGCTAGGCTGTTTGTAGTCCGCGTGGTATTGATCAATCACGTTTGAGCTGGCTGCAGTTGTTGCCAGGTTAAACGGTCCGTGCGGTGAACTAATGAGGCGGAGCATGCACTGCAAACGTCACTACAAACTCTGAATCCATCGCAATGGTTCAGCATATTTAATTATATATAAACGGAAGTCGGAAACGCAAATTCGCCTCCTAAAACCGGAATTCCAAAAAATCGGAGGCTGTATCGCCATCTGCCGGAAGTCAGACCCCGAATACAGCCGATGGGTTCCGAGAATGGTAGCATGTCAACACCCTAAACTACGATGGTGTACATAGTAAACAATACCTGCTAAACAAGAGCATCTTTGGATCTTTGTGCTTTCATATTAAGCTCAAAGCATAGGTGTATGGAGGTGCAGTCTTGCAGAGCTGCTAGCGCAGTTGTAGACTGTCCTACTTACTGATAAGCAAGTCAAAAGAACCTGATTATTAGTAAATGAACTGCGAAACACGTTATGTAGATACAGAGGACTAAAGTTTTCACATTAGTGATGCCCCTGGTCTTACGTTTCATTGTTAGTAGCATTACAAATGTCTGGAAAAGACTTACAATTTCCCTTGATGAATATTTTGCTACCATAATATATTCCAATTCATGCCTCATGTTGTAAATTAGCACAGGCTGTCCTTGGGCATCACCAAAGACTTATTTCAACTAGGAAAACCTGTATAATTTGATACTTGTGATTCCTGAAAGGAAATTCTCTTTTCACTTCCCTCTTTTTCACTGAGAGTCCAAAGGTCAGAGCCGGCTACAGAGCATCTCTCTGGCTGCTGATTGAGATTCACTGTCTTGTTCAACAACACTTCAATAAGGCTGGTGATTGCTGACACAGAGACTTGAACCCAGGACCTCCAGCTGAAGGACAACATCTCTACTCACTGCATCACCCAGTGTGGAGCCAACAAATCCTGCTCCCTAATAAGGAGCTCTGTTTGGTCTTGATCAGAGCAGCCTCCGTGTGACGGCCTCGCTGACATAATGATCATTGACTGAGTCACTCCCACTGATGAATGAATCAGACACCATCTGCCTTCTCCATCTACTACCATCTACATGCATTCATATGATTTACTTACCAATAAATTATGAAGTATCCAAAGTTCTAAGATCAAACAAACTCATAGATCAAAGCTGCCGTGGGTGATGTAGCTCACTAAGCTGGGAGGGGAAGTTGAAATTGAGAAAATGAGGATGTGCACAAGCAGAACATACACACACATTGACTCACATATATACACAGGGAAGTGGGAATGTCAGCAAGCATGTGGCCATTAAAAGTGTAGCCTGGTGCAGCTTGATGTTGCCAAGACATCTGATCAATCACATAGAATCTGGGATCCTTTAATTGACATGTGAGCATGTGTGTGTCATCCTACCAGTGTGTGACTGTATTCACATGTCAGGGCTATCAAGTACTGTACGTGTCGGGTTGGGTATCATTTGGATTTCAACAATTCTGATTTGAAGTTTTTGAGGAGCAGGGTCAAAACAGATCACATGTTTTTTTTTGTTTTTTTTTCACAGAAATAAACTACACAGTTCATATTCACAATTCAGTTCATACAGTTTATGGAACCTCACAGTTTAAAGGGGACCTATTATGCTTTATGTAAAAGTAATCCCGTGAGCAAAAACCTTCCTACCTATGGGTTCCTACCGCTCTGAACACTCTGTCCCCAACAGTTTGTTCTACTCTGGCTACAGTATGTTGTCATAGTGCGCCATATTTCTTTATATGGTCATCTGCTCCAGGCACACTACTGCTAAGTGTTTACATTACGTAGCCTACACTGCTACATGAAGCTACATACTAGCATCAGGGAAACGTGTAAACTTGGTTGCCAATGTTGTAAATTTCCCCCCATCATGCCTGGTTGTGTTTAGAAACTTTTATTGGTGAATTTTCACGGTACAAAGTGCCTCAGTTCTCCTTTATAGTCATTCCCCAGCTGCAAGCACATTGCTAACACACATGTAGCTACATACAAACAAATGTCAGGAAAATGTGCTATTTTGGTTGCAGATGTTGTACATTTCTTCTTCTTTTAGACAGAGGGTGAATACAGGCATTTCAGCACAGGCAGTATGAGGAAGAGGCAACTTGTTCCAGTAGATACCTAAAAATACAAGTATGAAACTGAAAATAAAGAGAATAGGCCCCCTTTAATTTGGTTGCTGTTTTGAAATAATATGATTATGTAATCATCTGTTCATTCTTTTTTCATTCACTGTACTGATGGGCGTCTTTGCCTGGGGCCCCCCAGAGTCTACGGTCTCCACTGTGCCTGTCTCACAATTCCGGGACTGTGAGAGACGAACGAAGACAGATGCAGGCAGGCTTGTTTACTTCATAGATGAAATGCCAGTCAATCCATAAACAACATATAAGTTGAAACGTAAAAGAAAAAACAGAAGACTGGGTTGAGAATGATGACTGGTGTTATAGGAGTATAGCTCAGTGTGTAGTGTGTACCGTAGTGAGTGTGGTTGGGCAACAGAGAGAGAGATGATGGCTGCATTGACAGGTGCTGGTGGTTGGAGCACAGAAGAAAACCTGCGGTCAGCGGCGCACAGCCTTATCCAGACTCATGTGGTTGTAACTTGTATGATTTTCCCATTGTGCCTAGACAAAACAAAGACCAAATGTATCACTTTGCGTAGCATGGTCCAGTCTAGAAAGAGTACCAATGTGTAGTTGTTCAGGAACAGATAAGCAGAACTGAAATTCTTTTTGTTTCTAATTTAAAATTGAGTTTCAGTTTCCAACCCTATGCACATGTATGTTTACATGCTGTAAACACGTTCTATGCTATGGTATATTTGTTGTCAGCTGTGATCATCCTTTCTGTATGGCCTTTTGCTCAGATGAAGATTGTAGTCAGTTCAAAGAGCAGTATTCTGCTGTGTGGCATCTGTGTGTGTGTGTGTGTGTGTGTGTGTGTGTGTTATAGAGCTCTGCTATGAGCTGGCAGAATGAGTCATGCTGCAGAGTGTGACTGCACCCACTGCCACCTCACACTCTCTCTGTTCATACATACAGTGGGGCAAAAAAGTATTTAGTCAGCCACTGATTTTGCAAGTTCTCCTACTTAGAAAGATGAGAGAGGTCTGGAATTTTCATCAGAGGTACACTTCAACTATGAGAGACAAAATGAGAAAAAAAATCCAGGAAATCACATTGTATGATTTTTAAAGAATTTATTTGTAAATTATGGTGGAAAATAAG
>NC_065519.1:33830619-33930998 GCF_006386435.1 Epinephelus moara
CAGAAATCTTGCTTGTTTGTGGGTGACCAAATACTTATTTTCCACCATAATTTACAAATGATATTCTTTAAAAATCCTACGATGTGATTTCCTGGATTTTTTTTTTTCATTTTGTCTCTCATAGTTGAAGTGTACCTCTGATGAAAATTACAGACCTCTCTCATCTTTCTAAGTAGGAGAACTTGCAAAATCAGTGGCTGACTAAATACTTTTTTGCCCCACTGTACATCCACATGCATGTGCACAGAGTGCATAAATGAGACTCAAGAGGACTCTGCATTTCCTTAGTCTTTCTGTTTCTTCGTATGTCTCTCTCCATCATCTGGTAAATGCAGACATCACTCAGTGTCGTAGGAGAGCTGCCATTACAGACATAGAAACACACTAGATACTTCTTTCTAATGAGTCCTCGTGTAGAGTTAGACTTCATGTGCTTTTTTGTCAGGCACACTACACTGCTGAGAAGCAGCTGTAGAATATCCTCAGTCCGTTTTTTGTAAAATACTTGAACCGCTGCACTGTGAATTCTGCTGTCACATCATTTTAAGGAACTGTATGAGTCATTCATGTAAAAAAACTACATTTGCAACTAAGTATCATTTTCAGTATCAGTTGTTCTGTTGCTAAAACAATGCCCATCAAGTAGCATCTGTAAATTGCTTGTTTTGTCGAACCAATCATCAAAAGAACCCAAAGATATTCAATTTGCAATGATGTAGAATAGAGGAGAGCAAAGAAATCTTGAAGTTTGAGACCTTAAAATCAGATAATGTTTAGTATTTTTGTTTGGAAAAAAAAACAGTTTTAAATTATTAATCAGTATCAGACCTGTGTAAACATTAGGGATGTACTTTCCAATCTCAACGTTTTTTTTTGTTTTTTAACTGATCAGGATTGGCGATAATAAACTGTAGAGAGATCCGAATTCAATGCTTTGTTTTAAGTCAGCTGTATCACAGGTGTATTTACTCACAAAGCTTTCACGCACAGCAACGCAGGTGCAGCCTCATCAGCTCTCCAACTCTCTGCTGTCTGTCTCTCCACTCTGTGTGTGTGTGTGTGTGTGTGTGTGTGTGTGTGTGTGTGTGTAAAAGCCCTGACACACCAAGCTGATGGTCGGCCGTCGACTAAAGTCGGGCCGTCAGTGAGCGTCTGTTGGCCTAGTTTTTGTGGTGTGTCCCGCACCGTTGGCCCTTCGGCGTCGGCGGCTTTTCGGCCGATTGAGCATGTTGAATTGGCGGCGGAGCTAGTCGGTGAAAGAGATCACTCTGATTGGCTGTTTAGGTTTTATTCCCTCGCCCCTGTAGCAGTGAATCTGCCTGTAGTGAAACCGGGGCTAACCGGTGCTTCCTCCTCAGGCTCCACTTCACTCAGCTGCCCGACAGATCCGCTGCTTCTTCCCACTTTAACCTGAATAACAAACTGGAGCTAGCTGGGAGCATGACCGGAGGGAAGCACAGCCAGTTAGCCTCCGCTAGCTTCCCAGCTAGCCCCGGCTCTCCGTTTGGATCCAACCGGAGCACCGAGCCCTGGTTTGTTATTCAGGTTAAAGTGGGAAGAAGCAGCGGGTTTATCGGGCAGCTGAGTGAAGTGGAGCCTGCGGAGAAAACACCAGGACCGTCTGAATGTAATAGTGGAGGTGTTGCAGTGCTCGGCTGCACAGATAGGTAACACCTCGGCTGACAGGATGTACCACTCTCTCACTCCGCTTTCTCTCACGCAGGCGCAGAACGTACGTGCCACTTGGCCGTCGGATGTAGTCCGTGTAGTGTGTTCAAATGCAACTGACACAGGGTGACGTGAGGCGAAGTAGACGACGCAACAGTTGGCTTTCGTCGCCGCTAGTTCTTTGATGTCGGTTTGATGTGTCCGCACCTTAAGAGCAGGGACTGAGCCCCTCCTGCCATTAAACACCACAGGTATTGATTCATGTTATTTACCAAAGTTATGTGCACTTGGTTTATTTCAGCTCAGTGTAAGAGAGTATTTTGTGCTTTGCTAGTTTATTAATGTAATCTGCACAAAAGGTGTATAAACGACAAAAATAAAAACTCAACAACAAACATTTGAGAGTACACTCTTCAAGGGGTTTGCTATTTTAAACTTAAAGATTTTGTAAAATATATAAACAGAAATTATAAAATGTAATATTAAAAAAACACAGAAACAGTGTGGATGGAGGCTTTTTTTTTTTTTTTTTTAGGAGCATTGAAGTATCGTATTGGGACTCGTTATCAGCAGATATTCTATTAAATGACTCGGATCAAAACTTTGGGACATCCCTAGTGTATATACGTCATATATGTCAGTTGATTAATCAACTAATCATTTCAGAACTAAAAAGAGTTCTCAGGAAAGGGAAAGGGAGCTGTCAAATGCAAAAAGAAAGAGAAAAAAAATCATATGCTAAATATGAGTAAAGATAAACACACTCAATGACATGAAGAACAGAAAAAGCGCTCAGATCGTCAGCTACTCTGGACTGCAACATGTGTCAGGTTTGGCATCATTCATGATGTGGCATCAAGACGTTGATGCTGACATTACCTTTAAGATAGTTATAAAATAGCTCTAACAGGCCGACATAGCCTACATGATTCCCAGTCTGATTTTACACTGATTTTTGTATTTGATATCTCAGGTGGAGTTATCTTTGTAAACTTGGTAAGCAAAATGTGGCCATTTTTTACTCCTGGCCCAGTTTGCATAGACTGGTTTAAAGTGATACCAAGTTTTCAGCTGTTTTACTCCGTTAAGATTACTGTATGCATGCAGTGAGTCCCTCTAATTCAGTTAATCTTCCTCTTCTTTGAAAGAAATAGTAATTCAAGCTTCTTAGAGCTTCTTCCTAACTTGTGTCTATTTTAGAAAATGTTGGTTATTAAGGTTGGATGTTATATAAACTGAGTTTGGTCGGCTGTCCTAGCGTCCCCTCCACTTCTCCCTTTGTCTTCCCAGTGACCTCTGTGGTGTGGTCAGCAGTGAGCTAGTCTCTGGCTCAGCACCACCCTGGGCTGGCCTCATCTGTCTCTCTCATTAGCAATCGCCCCCCCTTCTCTCCTCCTCTCCTCCTCTTTTCCTCCTTCTCCTTCATCTCTTTCTCCCTCCCCTCTGTACTATCCACCAGAGACTCTAACCTCTCTTTCCTCCCACAGTGTGATGCCGTCTGGGCTGGGGGCCAGCATATATGTGTGTGTGAGTGTGTGTGTCTGTGTGTGAGAGGGAGAGAGAGAGGGAGAGAGAGAGACCCACCTTGGCTGGGTCAGACAGACACACCCCCATAATCACTGCAACGACCCAGCTGCTGCATCGCACTTTGATATCATTGCTGTAACCTTTACTTGTCATTATCGTAACCTTTTTACATAGCTGTCATTTCCTCCACCAGTTACACTTGCGAGCCAGGGTCTGGGTAATGCACCGTCAGCTTTTGTAGTGCTGAAGGGCATGTTTAAACCTTAGTGGTGGTTGTTTTCACCTTGCTCTGTTTATGTTGGCATCAGCCATATGCTCAGGCCTATAGTAAAAGTACAGAGGGTGTTTAGCCTGTTGGTCTGCCAGCATAGAGGATCATTCCAGTTTATTACAGCTCGGGTCTTGTTTTTGTATTTTTTGCCATTGTTCCTGTTGGTGTTCATAATAATGCACTTACCAAGTTATTACAGTTACAGTGAGATCTAAAAGTAGTTGATGGCATGCTTCATTTGTTTTATTGGTATATGCCCCTGCAGTTTTACTGGCTTATGGCACCTATGGCACACAAAGGTGTGTCACTGTAGTTCCGCAGGCACATAACCACTCCCAAATGGCAAATGACAATTCTTACTGTAACATGCCTCTTCTGACTGTTGGTGTGCAGCTGCTCTGAGTTAGATGAAAACAGCATGCCACTCGTGTTCAACAGGTGCCACTTTTCACCAGCAGGTAATGTGTTAAACTGGTAGGTTCTTTTTTGTAGCCACGCTGTTAGTCCCATCACCACTTTGGTCCAGACTGAGATATGACAGTATCAGCACTGGATGGATTGCCACTGAATTTGTACACACATTCATGGTCAGCAGAGGATAAATCCTGTTGACTCTGGCGATCTTCAGAATCTTCCATGAGCTCCACCATGTGGTTAACATTTTCATTTTACAGTGAAATGTCTCGGCAACCATGTGATGGATTGCCATGAAATTTGGTACTGGTGTTCATGGTGCCCAGAGGATGAATCCTACTAACTTTGGTCATCCTCTTACTTTTCATCTAGTGCCAGCAGCAAGCCAAACCTTTTATTATAAAGTGATATATGATTTGCACAGATAGTCAAAAACGCCCACTTTGCACAGCGATTGGCCAGATGTGCAGAGGTGAGAACTTATACAAAATTTGAACTTTTCTCTCAAGCTTTCTTTTTCATTCTTTACCAAGTGTTGCTTTGGTTTAGTTTATGCACACTAGGAGACAAACAAACTTATCATTGAGTCTTTGTGTGTGTCATTGCCTCTTCTTATGTCCAGGTTTTGTGTCCAGAAGGGTCCATGCGGATCCCTTTGTGAATGCTACATGCAGCCCAACATTTGTGACAGTGCATACTATACACATTGCAAGGGTGCCAAGTGTGCATGCTCTAGTTTGTTTATGCTTTTCGATGCTTCTCGTCTCGTGCACAAATGTACTGTATTTCTCGTCCCAGGTTCTTCTCTTGCTAAGCAGTCGCACATTATAGTTCCTGTTTCTGCATTTTTCTTGTTGTTTAGCCAAAACACTGGTGCTCTTCTTTCAGTCGTGAGGTCATCATTTTTGTTACTGATGTGCATGCTTTTTGATTTTTATGATGGTTAGCAAACAACATTATAGTACATTACCGCCACCAACTGGAATGAAGTATGGAGTAAGTGTGCATGGGTAGAATGCCGATGGACCCTCATTAAAGAATGAATGGAACCATGTGACTGCTAAAAGTCTGCAGCTGTCCAAGGACATGAAACCTAGAAAGTATTTCCAAGCCTTCAGTTGTCTGACAGGTAATGTTTTTTACCACATCTGACCTTGTTGCAGTGATGTCACTGTGTTCCCAGATCTCAGCAGTTACTTTTGAAAGTACAATATTATAAAAACTGCTAGAAATGATGGCAAACCAGTGACCTTACCAAATCGGTCAGTGTCAACTTCAGGTCTAGTAGTACTTTAAAAACATACTGTGTGTGTGTGTGGTATTTTGTGAGTCGTTGTATGTGAATCAGGCCTTAGACAGAAGTTCTCTTTAACATAGGCTTCAGCAGCACTCTCGGAGGAAAAGGGAAGTGGGACATTCTGTTATTGTTGACAACCAAACCATCAAACGTTATCCAGTAGCCCACTAGTCAATCAGTGGTTAATATTGCCCAGAGGAGCATCACTTAGAACTTGGAAGCTGTGTTGAGCCATCTTAGGGAGTGTTATGTGGAGTTCTCTCACAAGCCATGAGCTAGTGCGGTGTCTTCACTTAATATATTATGCCAGTTTGTGTCTCGACGTCTCTCAGTGATACTGTTTGAAGAGTCCAGCGATTGCCTGTGGGAGACAAAATGGCTGCTGTGTGAAGTTCATATCAGTACAGTAGCCAAGCAGGCCGTCCTCCAGCTTGAGGGCAATATTCTGTAAAGTGTCTGTAGACCAACTACAGAGGCATCAAAGTAAAGTTAGCCACTGTTGCAATGACTGGCATGCACTTTTAGCATATTACAAATGGGTTTTTTTTCCCATACCCTCTGTGTAATCCAAAATGCCAGGGCTTAATTGAAGTAGCACGGGAGCTCCCTGTGTTAACCAAAGCTGGTGTGAGGAAGCCTTTTTAAGTCTGATTCGCCTGGAGGCTCCGGGTCTTGCGAGAGAACAAGTGGGCGTTCGTTTGTTCATCAAGCTTTGTTATGCAGGTTTTTTTTTTTTTAACTCACCAAAGGAAAGGCGCACTGAACTTCCGATCTTCAACACATTTTAGAAGCCTCACCCCTTTTAAACTCGCGACGAGACTAATTATGTATAAGTGTTTGTGTGTGTGCGCGAGAGATAGAGGATGTAATGTGTGCACATTTTCAATGCACACATTTGTCTGAGTGGGTGTGAGTATGTAGGAGTCTGCGGGAAGCATTGCAATACCACTGAAGTCGGATTTGTCAAATACCATCGATTAAGTTTTCTGTAGTGCTAAACATGCTTTAGGCATGTGCTCTCCTTCAACTTAAGATAAGTCTAGGTGAATATTATATAAGTCATTTATCCACATCTCGTTTATTCGTCTGTGAGAGTCTACAATTCGCCTCTCTGTCGCTAAAAATTTTGAGCTGTCTCGGTGTCAATGGCTGGCGGTTTGGAGCACTAACCTTGGGAACCATCTTGAGCACCACATCTCTGTGGGGTCATATCTGACGTGTCCCCTCTTCCTTCTATCCTGTCTTCCTTCCTTTGTCTGGTCTATTTGTTCTGTGTGAAACAAAGGCAGGTGTGGTATCCACCGTCCTAAAAAAAAAAACCAAGCAGCAGCAAACAAAAGAAAATGTCCCTTCCCCACTATCCTGCTCTAGACATGCCTACACAATCCCCAATAAACGCTTCTTTCACCAACCCTCTGTAGTCAATTCCTCATTTAATATCACTGGCAATAAATCACCATGGTAATGCCTCCTCATTTGATTTGGGGGGATCTGATTATGCCTTATTGCGGAGTCATTTGAGCTGAGCTAAATTATTAATCACCATCAGCCTATTGTTTTTCTATTTTTATGTCCTCCCAACGCCCTTTCAGTGTTAATTGAAATCATTCAAACCTGGGGAGTGACAGCGTGGTTTATATGCATGGTAGCATTCATGACAACCTATCATAAAGCACTTTGTATGTCCTTAAATGAAAAATAAGACCACCATCCGACAGCCTTTCTGCTAGACGTACTCTAGGGATGGTGATGTCGGTGGGTTGTTCCACCACTTTGGTCCAGACTGAAATATCTCAACAACTAATGGATGAATGGGCTTTAAATTTGGTACTGATATTTATGGTGCTCAGGGGATGAATCCTAATGTCTTTGGTGATCCCCTTTGCTTCTTGCTCTTCAAGTGGTTCTACTAGATGGATCGGCACCAACTTTTGTACAGATGTTCATGGTTTTCGGACAGTGTATGTTAGTGTTGAAGGTAGCACCGCCATAAGGATGAAGTTTTGTTGTGGGTCAAATTTCTCGATAGCCATTGCATGGGTTGACATGAAATTCGGTGTACACATTTATGTTCCCCTCTGGATGAAATGTAAGAACACATGTGGAAACACATATAATCACAGATTAGTAAGGCACAGTGTGACTAAAGCAGGCTACACCAGGTCTTTGGAAAAACACTACTAGACAAAAATTGAAACAGTGAAACAAAAAAGATATGAGATTAGATTAGAGAATGGATTTCAGTCATTGTATGCTGACAGATGGAGTAAAGACTGTACATTCTACATGTTAGATTGGCATGTTGAACACAGTCTGGTCTGCAATAGCTCTCGCACTTTTTTCATCAGTGGAGGGTCAGAGCTCAGGTTAAACCATTTGAGGTGACAGTAGAACAGAGACAGCCGTCATTATCTGACTCAAGGGCGCTCACAATCACATTCTATCTATAATGGAGACCGACCCTGTGACCTTCTGGCCACAGACATTCACCTCTCGAAACACAGAGCCTGCCTGCTGTCTGCCCTAATCACAGCTCCTGTATTACTGTATGCCTGTAATGTTTGGTTTGGATTGGTATGGTTCAAGACCTAAAATTATAGGCTGCTATAAGATAATATCTGACCATAAAGCTATGCGTAGCAGCGATGCGGCATCATTACATAAGGCCTGAGCTGAAGTTCACTTTTCCAGCTTTGTGGGTTTTTTTCACTTTGGCTCCTCGCGGTGCCTCTCTGCAGCTCCCTTGGCCCTCAGCTCTCTTCTCCTCATCTTCTGCTCTCCACTCTGCTACCCACTGTTCCTTTTTTCTTCTTCCAACTCTTTTGGCCCAGAGTTGCTGCTTTTTTCCACTATGGCCAACTTTGACTTCTGTGCTCTTTCACTACATGTGGGCCAGATTCCTTCCATCCATATCCTGCTTATCCTCTGTTGAAACTCCTTATCCCTCTGTGCCCTGTCTCAGCTCTGTATATATATATATATATGTGTGTGTGTGTGTGTGGATGCAGCTACTGTACATCACTGCTGACTGTTCTCATTTTCCCTTCTCACGCCGTATCCCAATCTCACACAGACACCCAGAAACACACACTCACACACCTGTCTTCTTATGCCCCGTGGCTGGACAGCGGTGTACTGTAGCATACTGTAGGATATGTGTGTGTGTGAGTGACTGCAGCTGCTTTTGGCCATCCAGGCTGCCTCCTCGTTTTCAGCTTCATTTCCCCCCCTAATGAAGATTCAGAAGCAGCGCAGCTACTGGCACAGGGCAGGAGAGGAGAGGGGAAAGGAGGGAGGGAGGGAGGGAGGAAAGGAGCAATAGAGGAGGCAGCAGCAATGACAGCGGGAAGAGAAGGGAGGCAGAAAAGAGAGTCTGAGGGAGGGGAGGAGATGGAGGGAGAGGAAAGAGAAGAGGAAGCATCAAGATGGAGGAAGAAGAATGTATGGGAGAATCCTGAGGAGGAGAGAGAGAGCAGCAAGGCAGGCATGAGGAAAAAGGAGGAGGAAAGGAAGGAGAGAAGATGAATGGGGAAGAGAGGACAGCTACAACAGAGAAAAGAGAGGGAAAAGGGTGATGAGTTTTGTGATAAAGATGACTATAGAGAAAGTAGCCCTCTCTCTTTCTCTCTTCCTCTCTCTCCTAATTAGCTCCCTGGCTGTGATGAATGGCACAGCACTTAGGACCCAATCGGCGAGCCGACCTTGTCATGTGTGTTGATGGGGTGGGGTGACTCTACACCCCCTCCCACACACACATCCCCACCTCCCCACCTCTGTCCCCCCTCTTACCTATTGTACCACCTCCTGTGGAAGCAGATGCTGCTAATATCGAGGTGTGTGCGTGTGGTTTTGTGTGTATAAGAGTGTGCGCACGCTCACTTGTCCACCGTGTTTGTGTGAGTGGGCGCTTTGTCCTCCAGGCTCAATGGCTGACAGTTCCACACATCGGTGTAAACACTCTCGGTTGTGCACTTACCCACACCTGCCTCATTTCATATGTAGTGACTTTTGTTTTGCAGCATTAGATTAGTCACATTATCAGTTTGGAGTTGACACTGTCATATAAGATGATTAGTAAGATGATGGAACGTCCCTTTATTTTGCATCTGAGGTGTTTCTAAATGTTATCTGCTGTAATTTTGGAGGTGCTTGCCTTATTTTTTATTTTATTTTTTTGTCTTAGAAGTCCTGCTTTTTTCTTATTGCATAACCATTCCATTGAGAATTCCCTCTGTTCAAATACACCCAGTGTTTTTTCCCATTGGGGATTTGCAGTTTAAAATTTGACATTAAAAACTTTGGGAAGATAAAAGTATAAAGTATAGATGAATATAAAGATATAAAGACTTGGCCATCAATCCTTGAATTATTTTACTGGTTGGGTCTTTTAGAAGATGTGCCTCTGCAGTAATTGTCTGTGGCGTTAACCTAAAGTTCTTAGAGTTCCAACATTGAATACCCACAGGTAAAAAGGTAGCACACACAGATATCTTCAGAACAGAATTTCACCAATTTATTCTGGCCATGTCAAACAAACTTGCTAAGGTTTCAGTGTGTACTATTTGAAACTGGGAATGCTGCAACATTGCAAAAAGGAAAAAAAAAAAAAACACAGGAAAAGAGAAGTGAACATGGGGTTGATAGAATTAGTTATAGTTTAACTCATTTATTTATTTATTTATTTTTATTTATTTAATAGTTGGTTCCAGATTTTCAAATGTGACGATTTTTCTGCTCCTCTCTGTTTCATGCCACTGCAAAGTAAGCATCTTTGGGGTTTGTTGTTGGTTGGACAAAACAGGCAATACTAAGGTGTGGCATTGGGCTCTGGGAAATTGTAAGGGGTATTTTTCACTAGTGTCAGACAGTTTACAGACTTAATGTTTACTCTTCAAAAAAAGAAGGGGTCTGGGGACCTCCAGGGGTTCTGAGGGAGCTCGAGAGGTTCCCCAAAAATGGGAAATAGTTACTTTTTACTATTTAATTCACTATATAAGTGAGCCCAATGTGAGCAATAGTCATAAGAGTGTCTATTCTGATTATAGGTTTCACCTCCTCCACGCTTATATTTTCAACCGTAGTTGATATCTATAGAACTCTTGTGTAATAAGGAATTATTTCTGACATTTTAGGTGTGCTTGCATTTGGGTTTACCTCCAAATAAAGTGGTTCATAATCTGTCTGATTATCTGACAAGATGTAATCCAGTTGTAGACTACCCAAAGCCCACTTACCCACCTATTCTAGAGCTTTTGATTGTATTTTATCATCTTCATCAACGATGAAGCTGGCTCAGTTGCCCTGAAACTTTACATTAGGCGCTTCAAGGATTTCTTTTAAATGTAAGCTTACCACGTGAGCGCAACAATTTATGAGACCAGGCTAGACTGTGTCTGTAATCATTCCCTTACTCACTCATTCACTGTTTCCTATATACAGTAACAGATACTGGAACTTCCATACAAACACAAAAAACAACTGCGTCACACGAGACAACGTTTGAGTTAAAAAGAAAAGACTCAAAACAGGAAAACTAAAATTCTTTCAAAATGGAAGCTTTAAGGTTCCTTAGAACAATCATAAATATCAGGTGTTAAAGGTTTCTGTGTTTGCAACTGAAAACTCCTCCTCCCTGTCTGTCCAAAGTATACTACCTTGTGAGGTAGACCACGTGTTGAATCAATGGAGCAAGTGAGACTTGAGCCCTGATTTGATTTTTTTTTTAAAAATGGCATTGCATTGCAGTGTGGGATTGTTTACAAAACGTAATGTGCCACTGTGGTTCACTGCTTTTTTTTGCTCCATTGCTGGAATGTTCAAGGCACTATAAGGAGCATCTAAAATGGTGGATAGTAAATATAGTGAAGTCTGAGTGATTTCAGCCTCAGCCTCAGAGGTTTATGTAATGTTTGAACATCTGCATGTCCATAGCACTAACCAAACTCAATGTGGTGCTGAGGACTGTGTGAATCAGCTGAAAGCTCCAGAACAAGCCACTAAGTGGCCCTTAAGTTGAGATTGTTTTGGAACTGCTGTTTCCGAGGTCAAGACTGAACTGTCAGGCTCATATTGTAGACAAATTTTTGCCCTCTTGGATCTTGTTGTAGTGATTTTGCCACATTCCCAGAACTCTGCAAATAATTTGGTGAATAAAATATTATCATAACTGACAGAAATGATAGCCGAAACTGTGAATTATAAATAAGACCCAAGTTGCAGGAATTATTTATCAAGCGATGTGTCCTTTTGAGTGTGTTTGTGATTATGATAGCTGGAGCCACATTGATATGTTTTAGCCCCAGGTCTTCCTCTATGTTTCCGTCAGTCAGTCGTGGTGTGTGTTTCAGATCCAGTGTGCTGTGTCTTTTCTCCCCTGCAGAGCAGTAAAAACTGGCGGGCTGCGGTGGATCTGACGGGCCGGCTGCTGACAGCTCATGGTCAGGGATATGGAAAGGCTGGCCAGCCAACCTCCCACACCACCGACTCACTGCAGGTAAGACGCCAGCGACTTTCTCTTCATCCGTCCATTCATCTGTCTGTCTCTCTGAGTGTCGGTGGGTGTTGGAGAGTCACGCCAAATCATGTCTTCTTCTACATATTTAATGTATTAATTCCCAAATAGCTCTTGAAAATGAAATATATTTTCAGTTAGTTGAAAATAAATCCAATAATGTGCCTGCACTTAAAGAATTATATAATGAAACGTCCTCACTGATATTGTGTAACAGTTTCACTGTTTATTTAATACCCTATCATTTGGTTATCAGGAGTTCATTAGATTTTTTTTGTTCTTTTCTTTGTGTTTCCAAACTGATGGTAGAATTATTTTTGACATCTGTAAGAAAGCACACTGAGATGTTGGTTGTTAGTTTGTTGTACTGTCCTTTGAAATGTTTTGTCAGTGTTGCTGCTAGCACTTTTTTATGCATGTGTTTGTTGAGCTCTATCCAGAAGATGAATGGCTGCATAAGCTCATTAAGAAGGCCACCCCAGTGGTAGGCTCTGTGCATGAGACTTTAAGTTAATCGACCATGTTGTTGCCTCATGCTGCATATTACTGTTTGTTTTACCTTCTTAAACATCATGGCTCTATTTTGAAGTCCAGCTTTTGAATTTTTTTTGTTTCTGTGTTTAGTTGTGGTCTTCTTAATGTAATTAATAGCAATATGCACCATGACAAAATGATGACTGTTGGGCATCTATGGTAACCTTTTACCACCCACTGTTCTTCCCATACGACTATAGCACAATGCTGAACTTTCACAGACAGCATGTACTGTAGAAAGTTACATAAATATGGACATGTTATATATGTATAGATAGATTAGACTTCCGTCTTACAGATGCATGCCAGAGTGTACAGCTAAAATCGTAGAAATATTGTTTCTGCCTACCTTCATCACCAGGGTCTAAGCACTGGTTCTCAAACTATGGTACTTGTACCACTGTTGGTACATGAGCTCCCTCTAGCAGTACGCAGAGCAATCTTTAAAATATTTTTAAAAATGAAATTGATTAATTTAAAAGCATTTAATACTAATGTGTTACTACAAAATTGTGATTATAATTATTTCCAAATGTTTTGCTTTTCCTGTAAAAATTTTCTTTCGATGTCAGACTGCTGCATTGTCACCTTAATGAATGAAACACACGCATAGGTTCTTTATTAGTTATAAACTAAACTGTGAGGATAGTGAGCAGAGGTATAATGAATGGTTTAAAAACACTGCAATCATGGCTCCAAATGAGAACAATTAGAAAGAGAAGCTCAGATTAGGAGGAAAATATTTTTAGCAGCCCTGATCAAACTGAAGTGGATGACACTGAACCAAGTGCAAGTGCTAGTGACTACTTCAGCAGCGGTAGTGGAGTCTTCACACCTGTTAGCATCAAACAGTGTAAAATAGCAAAAAGATATCACTAGAGTTTCCTCAATCTTCTCAGTTTACTCTGCTTGAACCGTCCGTAGCTAAATATGGTAGGCCTATGCCGTACATTTTAACGTCAGTCATAATGGTGGTACACGGTGTTAAAAGTTTGATAACCTTGTTCTAATGCAAATTGCTGTCATGCCTTGTAGAAGTATTTTTACAAATGATAATGCTATGTTTATAACTTCTTGTCTACACACTGTCAATGGCCCTTTAAAATGATAATGGAGGGTTCCTGTGCAGTATGGAAAATATGGTGTTTGATTTTAGCAACTTACAGGTTTGGAAAAGTGTAGAAGAAACAAAAGAAAATATGGAAAAATATCTGTGTTTCTAGACTATTGCCCCTATTCTATTCCCCTATACCAAATCCAGAAACCTATGATCAAATTAGTTTGAAAGAAAATGTAGCCATTTGAATTGCATATATACATAGTATCACATTTTTGAGTTATTATCAAAAAAATAAACGGACTATCCTTTCTGAGTAAGGAAGCCATACCTTTATGCTGCGTTTATCATCGTTTCCATGGACACAGTAAATAAACAAGGCTGCACAGATGCTGTGAATTTTTTTTTTTTTTTTAGCTTTTTTTCAACTGACTTTTAGTGCTTATTTATCATAGTGACTAAAAATGCGGGGGGAATAAAATAATTTATTCAACATGTTCAGCGACAGTAACTAGCTACAATCTTCAGGCAATTATTTGGCAACATATCAGCATACATAGTCAGAATGTAACATACATGTTAACAGTTGGATTTTAAAACCATTTGTTAACATAAGAAACATCTAGCTGTTTGCACTCAGATGTCCAATATGCTTGGAAAAATCTATACACAAATCCCGAAATTTGAGTTCGGAAAATCTGGATTTTTAAATATGGAAAATGTGTTGGAACCCTGAATATGTTGTAAAAGAAAACTGATACAAAACTTGCACTCAAGAAACAACTACATGCTTTACACAATCAGTCAACATTTTCTTGAGGCTCCCTGTTTCTCCTAAAGTTCTCCCATAGTTTCTACTGTAAAACAAGATGTAAAGATGTTAATCTGTAAACAACTAACGCCACTCTATAAACTGTGCCAGGCTGTGTCATCACCACTACCAGCGCAGCCACAATCCACATCTGAGAGTGGGTGCTAACGAGGAGACAGTGTTGTAGTGTTACAAAGTCAAGTTAGGGGTCGAGAGAACAGCTTCTTTGGAGGCTCCCATGCTGCTCAGGAACTTCTGGATCTTTCCATGTTGTTGTCTCACTGGGAGGCAGTCCATCCCCACTCTATAACTTCTGGGCTTCTGTCCAAGTGCATATTGCCTGTGTGCTGTCAGAAGCTCATGACAATTTACACAACATGATCCTGGAAGAGCCTCTGCCCTCCAGATGTATAGAAGCTCTACACAGCATATACACACAGTCATGTTCAGTCTTTAAAATGGGTTGTTTTTTATTTGACAAGATTATAAATATGATTCAAATATAAAATGTTCAGTACATACAGTATCTTGGTCACAATTCTTTAGTCACCAAATTTAAGGCATCCTTATCCTTTGTTTATGTTTTAGAATTAGTACTGGACATTATACCGTATTTATTATTTAATATCAATAACAGTGTTGGCCTCAAAAAATCCAATTACCAATCAGTTGTTCGGGCTATGGAACGAAACATTGCATCAGGATTACAACCACATAATGTAATTTTTATGCCTCTACGCTGACGATAGCCATGGCCGGAGGCAGTATGTTTTTGGGTTATCCATCCATTCCATTCTCGTGTAGGTAATATCTCAAAAATGCCTTGAGGGAATTTCTTCAAATTTAGCACAAATGTCCACTTGGGCTTAATGATGAACTAATTAGATTTTGGTTGTCAAAGGTCAAGGTCACTGTGAACTCATCTGTCTCATTCTCATGAACGCGATATCTCAAGAACGCCTCGAGGGAGTTTTTAAAAATTTGGCACAAACGTCCAGTCAAGGATGAACTGAATATATTTTGTTGGTCAAAGGTCAAGGTCATTGTGACCTGACAGAACATGTTTTTGTTCAAAACTCAAGGAGAGACACTTGATTAGATTCTAGTTTTGGGTGCCCACCTTAAAACTGCTGCTGTTTTCGTAGATCTTTTGTGCTGCTGGGTTGAAGATGTGTGTGAAGCATCCGTGTTTTCACACACATGGATGTAAATTTCAGCTGCAACTTGACAGGTTTGTGGTGGTATACAACCGCGAGGCGGTAATTCTAGTTTAATAATGTAAGAACTTCAGATGATTTAATAAATACTGCACCAGTGTAAAGCCAGCACTGCAATGGTGCATTGCATTATAGATAAAAATGTTTT
The DNA here is from genome assembly GCF_006386435.1 of Epinephelus moara. NCBI lineage: Eukaryota > Metazoa > Chordata > Actinopteri > Perciformes > Serranidae > Epinephelus > Epinephelus moara. Next base: position 33,846,075 of record NC_065519.1, read on the forward strand.
GACTGTACAATGAAAGTCAGTACATTTTATTACATTATTGAGCATGTTATTGCATAATTGGATTCTGACCAAATTAACTGGAAAATATTTACAGCTTTGGGACTAATTAAGACCGTTTGATTCAAAAGGCACAGACACACACAAACATGGAGACAGTCTGACTGCAGTACAGCTGTGAACAGACAACATAAGAGAATTTGCATGATGTGTCTTTTTTTTCTTGTTTCTTTCATACTTTAAATGTCTTATTCATTTAACAAACAGAGGGAGGTGTGTTTGTGTGTATTCCAGCTCTGGTTTGTGCGGCTGGCCCTCCTGACCAAGCTGAACCTCTTCCAAAACGCTGAACTGGAGTTTGAGCCCCTTGGCAACCTGGATCAACCAGACCTCTACTATGAGTACTACCCCACTGTTTACCCGGGGAGAAGAGGTAACACACACACACACACACACACACACACACACTCATTTAGGGTCACTATTATTTATATATAATGCAGGAGGAGCACTTTTGGTATTGATCACAAAAACTTTTATCCAGAAACTCTTCCATTGTAAAATCATGCATCATTTCTTATCTCTCTTCATATTCCTTTTGTCCAAAAGCTTCTCTGAATTCTCACTGAAAGCAGACTGAAGGTTGAATAGTAGTATTCATGATAGTGCCGAAAAGCTGCTCTGAAACTCTTATCTGTGAGTTTTGAATGTGTTATTAGCCTGCTCTCCAAAAGGATTTTGCATTTTACCCACGTTTTTTAGGATACACAAGCATACCACCACTGTCCTATTAAATATTCAAAGGAAAGTTTCTGCCAGGAGCTTGATATTAGACTGTATCGTCGAGAAGCTCCAACAACGCTACTTGTCTCCAGCAGTTCTTTGGTTTTGTTTTTCCTCTTTTTACACTGCATGAATTGCTCTCTAATGTATTCCCATTACTTTGGATCTGCTTCGCCCCTCGGGCTACCACAGTGAAGGCAGTAGCAGAGACACAGCTGCACGCACACACACACACACACACACACACACACACACACACACACACACACACATCGCACACATTCGTACAAAAACTTTCCATTGCTCAATTTAAACGCTTTGTGCCCTGCTAGGTGCTCGCAGACAAACTGGCACAAGTTGTGTAGCCTGGCATCAGAAGTCGAACATTTCTCCGGCCCAACGCCCGCATCGACTATCTATTACCCATGATCGCACTCTTTGAACGCCTTAAGACACGACTGCCCATGTATCACTCTCGGAAAAATTAGGATCGACTTGGCGCTCGAGAAGGAATCAATGTTTGTCAGTTATTACTTTGTTTGCCAAATGAAAAGTTGAGTCCAATTTGGACTCAGAAATATTAAGACCTGAACGCCACATGCCTGACAAGTAGCATGTCCCTTTTTCAAGCCGAATCTTGTTACGTTACTTTCAGTCTTGATTCCTTTCATGCTGTAATAAATAAAGTAAGAGAGACATGTATCAGTCTTCTCACAGGTTGAATAAAATGAACTTGTGGTCAAATGGTAACCCTCCCAGCTGCTTTGAAAAGAGCTCCTTACTTTTTTTTCCTCAGCTGGATGAAAGAATCTTAGCCTCTACATTTGTGCTCTAAGGAAAACAGTCAACTGGTTTAATATCAGCCAGACAAAAAGACGAACATGCATACTCAACTGGGACATTATAACAGTTTTTTACAGTTGGTAACCCACATTCCTCCACACTGAGTTCACTTTTTTAAAACTCTCCCACAGTTGTCTTTACTAATATGCAGCTCAGCATAAGGCTGGGTGATTATGCAAATTTTATTTTCAATTATGTTTTTGTCTTCCAAAGATTATGAAAACAAGATCATTGAGATGAAAGATTATTGTGCTGCTTTCCATTTTGCAATGATGCTCTTGTTTTGTTTTGTTATAAATCCAGCGCACCCCTTTCCTTTACAGCACTGTGCTCAGTGTTGTCAACTTGGCAACTTTCTTGCCAGATTTAGTGACTTTTCAGACCCTCTTAGTGAATTTATTTCTACAAAGCCACTAGCAGCAAATCTAGCAACTTACTCAGACCATTGGGGAAAATATGGAAATATATTCCATTGGAGACCGACTTAAATGAATGTTGGCCAGGGGTGAAAAGTGGGGGGCCATGGATCTGTATCGACACCCTAACCCTTTACTTACAACCCCTTGCTCAGACCACACCAATTTTCATACTCTGCCTTAATTTTGATCTTAACTACATACCTGTGAAGTTTCATGTCTGCATCTTGCACGGTTGTGACATTATTGCATTGGCAAAATCTGTCCACGAACAGCCACACAAACAGACATATAAACACCTGGCAAAATACTCAAAACAGCTTCTGTGGTAGTTCCTTCTGCAGTTGGTGTCACTAGGACCACATTTTACCATGATGACACACACACAGACTCAGGAGGTGAATACAGTACCAGCAGTCACAGTCATGAAACTTTAAAGGTGGGTGGTTCCTCCTCTCTCGCCCTTTAATATCTTTCTCACTGTCACAATAAAGCATAAAACATGCCAAAAAACTATCTTGACAAACAAACATAAAAGATATGTAGTTGAGATCAATATAAAGGGTGAGTTTGAAGATGGGTGTAGTCCAAGCATGAGTGCCAGAAGTAGGGGAGTAGAAGGTAGGGAAGGGGTCATTGCCCTCTACCCGGTTTATCCTCCTGGCCAACACTTATTTTAAGTCACGGATCGCTGTATCACAGCTGCATTGACCTCATCACAAGATGGTCTCTAGTATTAACTTATTTATTTTACAAATACCAAGGCAACAGAAAGAGGGGCACTTCTCTATTACTAACCTCACCTGCTCCCACCTGACACAAGTCTTTCATAGAGGTTATCAAAGACTGAAAATAGGCATTCAGTGTTACATATCCCAGTTAGGATATGTTTTTTTCTTTTTAAGATGTAGATGTAGCAGAATAAAGCAAACTGCAGTCTAGTTTAGTCATTTTTTGTTATGTATGGTTCTGAACATAAATTTTAACAGTTTTTGCAGTAGTATATTAACATGTTTAGTTGTAATGAAAAGTGATCCATAATTTAGTCCACATTGATTTCTGTTGTGCCAACTGCACAGAGAGTTTTGAAAAGTATGTATGTATGCTGAGGCAGACAGGTAGTCCAAGTCCAAGCCCTCAGAATATTTAAATGTCTGAAATTGAATCTAAAGGTCTGAGATGGCATTTCACGAAATCCCTAATGGTGCGTTATATAGTTTTCTGATACACAATAAGCCACCAAATTCTTACTCGCGGCACAGGACAAAGGACAAAGGACAAATGCTTTTTGGGGTATTCTGAACAGGTAAATTTGGTGTTGAGTTGAGATAAATAATAAAAAATTTAAAACAAAACATACAGAATGTTCTCTGCTGTATATGCAGCTTCTTGTGGATAAATGAAATCAGTACCACCTGAGGACTCTCCTCTATACACTCTAACTACAGGTGCTAAAACACCTGCTGCTGAAGGCCTCACAAAGAAGTATGCTAAAAAAGTAAATGCAAATATAACTAGTTTATTCTTGCAACGCAAAGAGCCCACAAAAATTTACAATTCACAATCTTACATTCATAGTCTTGTATTGTTACAATGAATGTATAGAGCTTACACTAACATATGAACAAACAGCTTGGTGGTGGACGCTACACCAGTTACATGGGTTCCTCTCAAGACTACGCTCTAGACACTGTTTGTATCTGTCAACATCAAACAAATACAGACTCATTAGTATGCAACATTTCACTATCACTTTAGGTATTACTTATAAATGTCTGTCACTTGGTATTTTGTACTCACAGTCACATTTTACAAGATATCTTCCTACAAAAACAGTTCATAATACCCAGGCAGAAAGCACCGGGTCTAAAAAAAATTAAAGCTAATGCGGAAACGCCACAAACCTGCATTCTTTCTAATGGCCAGCAGGGGGCGACTTCACTGGTTGCAAAAGAAGTCCAATTGTATAGAAGTCTATGAAGAAAAGGCTTCACTTTTTATTTGATTTATTATCTCAGTAAACATTTTCCTAATTAGTTTATGGTCTTAATCACTAGTTTCAAGGCTTTTTCAGTACCACATGATTTTTATTCATGTTTATTAATTAATTTAATTTATACATTTTGGTCCCATTCAGAGTAAAATAGATGATAAAGAAGGGTATGTTTTAGGGCACGGCTAACTTGTGACTGACAAATCACTAACCTGTCAATCAGGATAGAGGCATAGCAGTGTGTATCTTCCCCAGCTCCCTCCTTTCATCCAAATATGATCACCTCAGGTCACCTGTGGCTCAAAACAAACCAAATATGGCAATGTTGAAAATTAGGGCCAGAATAATGATCACAATTATTTTGATAAATATTGAGATCATGATTGGTTATCAAGATTATTTATTGTTTTTAGGGGCAAAATATTGTATTGCACATTTGAACATTTAAAGGAGCTATATGTAAGAAATCTAAAGCAAATAGTCGTAAAATCCTCCTAATATGTCACTGAGACTAAGGAATAATGTTCATATAACATACTGATCTCACCGACAACAACAGTACAGCCAGAATATTTGCAAATAAAAAATTTTTTTGCNGTGTCCCGGTACATAGCATTAGCAGCCGGCTCCTCCTCAGCTGTATCCTGGCAGCAGCGTTAGCAGTGTCCCGGTACATAGCATTAGCAGCCAGCTTCTCCTCAGCTGTATCCCGGCCCTGCCACGGCAGCCACCCGTGGGCAAACAAATATGTCTCCAGCGTGCCGCTGTCCAGCAACCTCGAATCTGTAGGGGAGGGGGGGCGGACACGACTCGCGGCAGTATTTTGAATTTGAGTGCAGTAACCGTTTTGGCCACATTCTTACATAGAGCGCCTTTAAGTAAACAAACCTCCATGTTGCACTACATTCCTGCTAATGTACTTATCTTTGCACCAAAATAAGACTTACAATAAGGTTCGTCTTTACCTGTGCATCTTGTATAATTATATATCAGCGACTGTATTAATTTTTATTGAATTTTTTTTTACCGTGGAGGATGTTTTTTCAGGTGGTTAACAATTTAGCTGTGTTGCGCTGCGGGGAAGACACGTGTCTGACGCACTCTTTGCATATGATTTATTGTCTCCTAAACCCAAAATACTTTGCTCGTTTGCAGCTGCAACATTTAGGAAAAGTTTTTCACAATTTGCTGTTGCAAGGTGTGCACGTAGCAAACAGCTCTTCAAAAGTGGAGGCTGGCTGTTAGTTTAGGAAGCGCTTCATTTTGATAAGCAGCGAGTTTTCTATGAGCGGAGAACACATTAAAACTTAAGTATCGCAGTCTGTCATGTTCATTTGTGGGAGACCAAAATCGTGATCGTGATTAATCCATTAATTTTGCAGCCCTACACGGTGACCATGACCACTTCTCTTACGCAGTCTGTGATGATACCCGAAAAAAATCACACTGCAGTAAAACAAGGAGGTCTCCAGGTCTCTCTCCAAGCAATTTCCCATTATCCTTGGTGTTCACAAGTGGGTGCCAAAATTGTGACACTGCCATCTGGTGGCATTAATAATTACAGTCACATTTTCCCACTTTGCTACATTAGTCATCAGGGTCTGTACAGTGTTGTGGTTTCATGGGTTCTTTTCCTTCTCAGTTACGAACACTTGATTTTAACAGAAACTTTAAAGGTATTAAGTCTTAATTTTAAGACAATGAAATTTGCTGACACCCAAGAGAGACAGAATAAAGAATCAAACCAAGAGAGAGCTCTGTCCAGTCAGAATCAAGATAAAACATTGTAACAGAGGACAGTAATACAGACACCGAGGTAAATTGGGGAAATGAGTGTGTGTTCTGTACTGCAGATGGGTTAGATAGACGGCACAAGCAGATAGACACGAGAGATAGAAATTGAGATCCACAGATTTGCAGAAGCAGCAGCCAAAGATGGACCAGCTAGCTGAGCTTCAGGTCTGATGACAATATCAAAGAGACCCTGATCAAAGCCTGGGAACTCACCTGAATATAGGCTCTTCCTCAGGGATACGTGTGTGTACGTGTGTGTGTGTGTGTGTGTGTGTGTCAGACAGTGTGAATGATGTAGAGGCAGAGAGAGACAGAGGGATGAGGCAGAAAGATGAGTGATGGAGCTGTGCAGCACACACAGAGAGAGAGATGAGAGGGTTTAATAAGCAGCCATACGTAGCTCAATGCCATCTGTAGGTTCCTGCCTCCAGGGCTGTGTGCTGTCTGTGTGTGGGTGGATGGGTTTATATTCTCATCTCGCGCTCTGTGTCTTTCTGTCTCCCTCCGCCTTCCCTCTCTTTCTTTCTCTCTCTCTCTCTCTCTTTCCTGCTATGTCCTCATCCCACCCTGTTTCTTATTTTCCCCCCATTTCCCTCACTCATTTACTCTCTCTGTCTCTTGTTTTCTTCTTGTCCTCCCTCTCCCTCCCTCTCTCCCTCCTGTCCAGGCTCCATGGTGCCGTTCTCCATGCGGCTGCTGCATGCCGAGCTTCCCCAGTACCTGGCCAAGCCCCAGGAGGCTCTGGACCGCCTGCACAATCTCAAAACCGTCTGCCTCGCTGTTAGTATACACACACACACACACACACACACACGAACACAGCCTCTGGATGAACATAAATATATGCATACTCTGTAGTATTCGCACAATAAAACTACACACCCACAGAAAAGCACATACAAATCCTTAAACCCACCTGTGTCAACAGCCAAATATGGTTGGATTTTAGAGTTATTGAATATGCAGATTCAAATACAGACACATTAAAAGCCTTCAGCGCTGGCAGGGATGCAACTTCCCCTCTGAAGTTTCATTTCCCCCGCCCACCCCCCTGTTAACAGATTCAGGAGAACTTGGAGAAAGGCTTGGCTGAGGATGGCAGCATGTTCACCGTAACACAAGAGAACAGGCAAGGTAAGCACACACACACACACACACACACATGCTCAGGCACACAGACACTTGGCTACAGACCTGGCCCCAGTCCCAGACTGCATCACACTGTGGGAGGAGAGTGAGGTCATGGGCCCCAGTGGGTAATACACACACACAAGCACTGAGTCAGAGGCACACCTGGCGCAGGACTGCAGCATACCTCGGCCACACATACACTCTCAACCACACAAACACACCAATGCGGTGCTCTAAAAGTGTTTAGCACCTCGCTGCTTCGGGTACTCGTGCTGAATATCAAATGGTCTCTTCAGCCCTTCACGCCAAGCAGATCAATACAGATCAATCCTATCCAATCCACTCACATCTGCACAAGTGTGCTGGGGAAATAGGCAGCCCCTTCTTCTGAAATTCACCAGTTTTAGGGAGACACGCCTCCACGCGACCTGATGTAAATAGGCCCTCTCTTCTTTTCTGTCAGACTTTCTCAACACAGCAATACATCTTAATGCAGTGCTCTCTGAGTCTTATGTTTGGGAGCCCTGTGACTTCTCCAAAGGCTGTCAGTTGTTTTTTTTTTAAAGTGACTACAAGCCATTTAATCAGCTAATTCAATGCAATAAACAACAACAAGCCACTTGGTGAAGTTGAGCTAAATGTACCAAGACACTTGCTTATAATTGGGAAAATTGGAAGGGTGACGCGTGTACGAATGTATGTGTGAGGGTGCGCCGGTTCTGGCAGTTTCTCCCCCCTTCTAAAAGCAGTGTAATAGCTGTGCCCTCTGTCTCTCCTCTCTCTACCCACGCAGACAGTCGACAGTCAAGTCAATAACGCAGGGCCTTGCCTTCACACATCAGACCCCTACTGAGTGATTAGCTCTTCTCCCCAACACACACACACAGACACACACATGTGCAGCGATGAATACTAATAGGCCTGCACACTAACTCTTCCACAGGGCGCACTGTCTGAGGGAAGATAGGAAAGCGGAGTGTGCCGCAGTGTCTTCCTCACCACCTCACCTTAAAATAAACCCTGGTGTGGAGGGGGAGGAGGGGAGCTTTAATGAGAGGGATGGAGGGATAAGAGCAATGCATGGAAGAGTGGGGGAGAAAAGGGTGCTGTTACAGGGACGCCCACAAAAAAAAAAAAACGCAGGTGAAATGAAAATAGGAAGTCACCCTTTAAGAAATAAACCATCTGTCTGTCATCTTCTTCTCCCCCTTTTTTTCCAGCGTCACTTAAGCTGTGGAGGTCTCGCCTCAGCCGGGTCATGTACTCCATGGCCAACTGTCTACTGCTGATGAAGGTATGTGTGCGCGCGTGTGTTTGTCCGCTCAGGTTTGTGTGTCGCGGTGCGTTGGAGTGAATGTGTCCCTGTATGCGTGTCTATGCCTCTGCCCGGATGTGTGTCTGCGGGAGCGTTTCCGTGTGTGAGACTCAGAGATCTCTGATGCCAGGCTGGTGGAGGATTCACAGTGAAATCCCCCCAGACTGACCACTAATTGGATTCTTGGTCAGTAAGAGAGAGAAAGAGAGAGGATGAGAGAAAGAGGGAGAAAGAGAGGGGTGTAGATTTGATCAGACTCAGAGAGAACCACAGTGCCATCTACTGGACAGAAGTTAGATTACAGTATTTTTCAATAGCTCTGGCTCAGTTTCAGTTTTAGTATGGATCGATCGACAGATGGATAGATTTACTGACTCACTGGCCTTACTTATTTGATATTATTTATCTATCTACCCCAAGAGAAAATTTCATGTCACTGCAGCAGTACACATATAAAACCACACTAAACAAGGAATAGTGCCAATAATGAAACATCAAAACACACGTACTAATTCATACAAAAAAAAAAAAAAACACGAACTCTCACCTTTTAAGAACCGCACCAGTGCCTTAACATGTTGAAGCACATTTACTACAATTCTTAAATACTTTATGTTCCTATTTAATGAAAAACTCTTAAACACTTATTCTAGTTATTTCAGGAAGCCACTACTTTCTATTTATTACTGTGTGGTATAGAAATTAAATGGCTGATTGTTGAAACATGCTTGGTTTGTGTCCACAGTTTTATTATCTATGTGAGGAAATGCCGTGTAGACTTTCTGTAATGGTATACAATACTCATTAAGTTTTCATAGTCGTGATCATATAATTGGTCATAAGCTCGTTAAACTAGGAATCGTTGTGTTGCCCTGACACACCAAGCTGAGGGTCAGCCGTCAGTCAGTGTTGGCTGTCGGTGGATATATGTCGCCCTCGTTGCACCGTTGCCCATCATCTTTTTTTTCTTCTTTTTTTTCTTTTTTGCCAATTCAGCATGTTGAATCTGACGGCGGAGCCTGTCTGTGAATGAAATCACTCTGATTGGCACAAACGGAAGTAAACAAACAGCTAAAGTCAAGACAAACTTGTTACGTGAGGTGATATTTTTCTTTAGCAGAAACGTTTCATGACTGTTTGTGTTTTTGTTCTCTGGCGCACCATTAATATGCTCAATTCTTTCAACATCAGATTAGACAGACTAATGATTTCCATTTTTTGAATGACAAATACAGACGACTGCATCTGCTGCTGTGGAGCCGCAGATTTTCTTTATTTTCTCTCACGTAGGCACAGAACGCACATGCTAGTTGGCCGTTGGTTGAAGTCTTTGCGCTGTGGTTGGCATTTTTTTGGCGGAGACACAGGCGACTTGAGAAGACACAACAGTCGGCTTTCGTTGCCACTAGTTGTCTGACATCAGTTTGGTGTGTCTTTGCTTTTTACAGTAGCCCAAACACTGAGTATTATGTTTCTGAATGTTATGGTGTAGTGTCCCAGTGAGCAAACAGAGACAATGCAGATAATAACAGTGTTACATAAATGTTAATTTAAGTTAAGCTATTTCATGTCTCAGTTGTTATTATTGATAACAGTAACACCATCATGATATCGGCATTATTTACAGACCATTGACTGCCCTGCTCTCTATATATCAGCATTGGCCATTCAAAGCCTCACATCATTTAACCACTAGTTCAGTGTGATGGAACATAACTCAAGTTTCAAGAGTGGCAATTAATGGAAGCCAGTCCCTTTTTCAAAAAGACAAAAACCTCAAAAAACCTGAAAATTATTTCATGCATTGGAAAATGCTCAAACCATAATATTATGTGTATATTTGTACGAGGCTGTTGTTTTTGTTTTTTACTTTTTTTTTTAATTGTCAACAAATCTAATAAAAGAGAGAAATCAACAATGTGTCAGTCAATCTCTCATCTCTCTACCCTGTGTGAGGCCCTCAGCCCCAAGCCCACTGGTTCCTACTGAGAAATTTAAAAACAGGACACAAATATATAATTTCATTTGTCAAAAAGAGACTCAGTAATTTCCGTGTGTGTGTGTGTGTGTGTGTGTGTGTGTGTGTGTGCATGGTAATAAAGGAACATGTCACCTAGTGCAACAGTGTGGCTCATTGATGTGTTTTTAATAGTTTTGGGACAACAATGGGCTCTGTGGCACAGAGGAATAAGATATATCAGGTTTTGGAAACACAGTAGAAGGATCAATAATTTTTTGTTTTGTATGCTGTATGAGACTTTAAGTCTAGTTTTGATAAAAGTTTTGGAAAGTGAAAACCGAGGCAGATCGGATGTTAAAAAAAATATTAAAAAACAAAAGTACCGTAATGCACATACACCTGTACTGTACTCACTGTCTGTACCTTGTCCCAACCCAGTAAACACACATGCTCTTTCTACACACACACACACCTCACTGACCTCTCTCCGTCGCCCGGCTCAGCAGTCCAGTCACCATGTGAGCGATGTGTAGCAGTGCAGTGTGGAGGTGGGAGGAGGGTCACATCACCCTGCTAATACTCCATATGTTTGATTAATGCCCTCCCTCTCACCACGCCTCAACTCTGCTCTTCTTTACCTCGCTTGCCCTCTACCTGTCTCTGCCTCCCACTGTTTACCTTGTTTTACCTTACTCATTCCTAACATTCTGTCTTTACTTCTGTTGCCCTCTGTTCTTCACTTTCATATTTTTCTGTTCCTTTTCTCTCATTAATCTCTCTCTATTTCTCTCTCTCTCTCTCTCTCTCTCTCTCTCTCTCTCTCTCTCTTAGGACTATGTTCTGGCTGTGGAGACCTATCACTCCATCATCCAGTATGAACCCCAGCAGAGAGTGCAGCTGCTCAGTGGTATAGGACGCATCTTCTTGCAGGTCTGCACATTGACACAGACACATACAGCGCCACGACAAAGTCTGTGAACCCTCTAGAGTGTTCTGTATTTCTGCATTGACCTCAAATGTGAAAACTAGATAAAAGGACCCAGTTAAACAAATAATAGAAAATTATACTTATTAATTTATTCATTTAGCAAAATGATGATTGGAAAAAGTATGTGCACCTCAGTACATTTATAGGCGTTATTGGAGTCAGGTGTTTCAGTCAATGGGTGACAGTCATCATGTGGATATTTACTGTCAAAGTGTGGCCTTCGCCACACAGGTTTGTGGAATTGTGCCACAACTCAATCGAAGGAGATTTCCACAGAGCTCAGACAAAGAGTTGTTGATGGTCAACAGGCCGATAAAGGTTACAAAACCATTTCTAAAGAAATGGCAGAAAGCATACAAATGGAAGAGATGCAACACCACTGTTACTCTGCTCAGGAGTGGTCGTACATTAATAGTCACTCCAAGGGGAAAGCGTGTAGTACTCTATTAGGTCACAGAGAACCCCAGGGTAACATCTAAGGATCTGCTAGCCTCTCTTGCATTGGCTAATGTCACTGTTTATTAGCCACCATCAGACAAACACTGACTGAGCAATGTTGGTTTGTATGGCAGGGATAGCATGGAGGAAGCAACTACTCTTCACATTACAGCCTGTCTAAAGTTCCCTAATGGCTACACGGATGAACCAGAAGGCTATTGGAAGAATTTAATGTGAATAGATGAGTCCAAAATAGACCTTTTTGGGTTAAATGAGAAGCATTGTGGTTGGCAAAAAATTTTGCCATTGCATTTCAGCATTTAACAACCTCATCCTGACTGTGATGGCAGTACCATGGTTTGGCAGGGTTTTTGTAAATCCTGTAAAAGTTTTAACAAACATTAAATTCATTCATCTAAAAATAATTATCATTATTATGCCTTAATTGAATTTTTCACAAGTCTTAAAAATGCTCAGACATGATTTAATGAATCATTTTTTTCTACTGTTGCATTGTAAAATCTCAAAATAATTGGTAATATCTATTTTTTCAGTAATTTACCAAATGCCTCTCACATTAATGTCACACAGATCAGGATAGCCAAACCAACAACATTCATTTTGTTCCGCCGAGTTCCTCAGAGCAGAGGATCCACTGTCTGCTAGTTAGCTAGCTTGCTGCCACTGTACCCTGGACGACATGGGAAGTGCAAATTCAATGACAATCTGCCATTTAACAAAATTTCACAGCATGGCTAAAACTGATACAAGGCAGTGCACATTAGGCTCTGTGTATTTTATGCAGAAAGTAGCATTAAAAGGTCTTTAAGCCGCCCCTGGTCTGGGGCTGCTTTACTGGCTCAAGACCAGAGTAGCTTGCAATCATTGACGGAACTAGATGCTGGATTGTACCAGCAAACTCTGCAGGACAGAGTCAGGGTAACCATTCATAAACTGGAGCTCAGCAAAGGGTGGGTCATGCAGCAAGACAATGACCCCAAACACACAAGTCAGTCTACGAGAGACTGGTTCAAGCTGAAAAAAATGTAACGTTAGGGAATGGCCGAGTCAAAGTCCAGACCTTTATCAAATATAAATGTTATGGAAAGCCCTGAAGAGAGCCATTCATGCAAGGAAGCCAACAAAGTCACCAGAATTGCTGATTTGAAGTAGCTTTGAAAGGAGGAATGGGGCAAAATTCGTCTGAGCCGGTGTGTAGAACAGTTAGAAAAAGTTTAGTGTTTTTTAGGACTTGATCTGATCACATTTGAGATCACATTTATGCAAAGATACAGAAAAATCTGAAGGGCTGACAAACTTTTGAGCAGCACTGTATACACACCATGGATAGATTGTGAGACACTAATTACCAAGGCACAGTTGCAGCCTCCCCAACCCCCCAGTAACCAGACAGTTTCTGTTTTTGGCTAATCCAGCAAATCAGATACCTGACATGTTAAGGTACTCCATCAAATTGCTAAAAAAAATAAATAAATAAATAAAAGATCAGTATTGCTAGAAAACAGTCAGGCTCAATGTTATGCAACATTCCCTACAACGGTACATACCACCGCACATTTTAAAGAGACAGATACTATGGAAGAAACAAATCTCTGACAGTTGAGAAATATCTGCATGAATATGTATACAGTATATTGTGAGATCGTCATCATAAAAGACTCTATGGACAGATAATATAGTCCATATTATACAATACACATGTTCGCTTTTTTCCAAGAGTGAGATGAGAAGATCAATATTGCTACCATCTCTATGTGTTAAGAACATAGCTGAGTCTATTAGCCTAGCTTAGCATAAACCAAGGGTAGGCAACCTGCGGCTCCAAAGCTGCATGTGGTTTTGTAGCCCCTCTACAGTGGCTCCCTGTGGCTTTTACAAAAACATTATTTGGAAAAGAATAACAGTTAATTTTAGCATTTTAATAATCATTTATCGTAATTGTAGGCCTAACGTGACTAAAGGAAATGTTTCAGAGGAAAATTGAGAATTTAATAGTGCTTGGACAGATTCGTTTGCTTTTACCACCAACATAGCAAAGTTAAAGTACCAAATAATCACAAATAACACTCTGTAGAGGAGCCACCTTGTGGTAAAACAAATTAATGAATCCTCACTTAGAGCCATTTTTTTTTTATTACCAAAAATTACTCTTTTAATAGTAAAGGTCGCCGACCCTTGGAATGAACATTGGAAACAGGGTGAAAAACGCTTGTTTAAGGTTTCTACGCGATGACGTTGCTGCATATAAAGCACCTAGCTCACCTAATGTGCCTCTTCGTGAAGGAGCCCAGCCGTCTTTTAAATATTGTGTTACTGATCTTCCAAATTAGCAAGATTCCTCTAACCTCCTAAGCAGCACTGAAGCTAAGCAAGGCACTGCAGTGGATGACACGTTAGTTTGGATCTGAAAGTCACACAATAACACAAACTAACAGATCAAGGCAGCAGTAGGCCAGCAGCTCCCATGTTCTGTGAGGTAAAATTACTGATGTTGTCAAAGGAGGCTGGTGGCTTTGAAGAGAGTAATGCAACTGTTTCAGTTCCTTGTCAGAAGGGGCAGTCTGACAACAAGGGAAAGCAGTGAAAATATTCTAAATATAGCGTACACTTTAACTGATATTGATTTTTTTTAAGTGGTCCCTTCAGTTATTATTATAATTATCAGCACTCTAACCTATGCCACTGCTTTTTGGTAATGGCTGAGTGGGCATTTCCATTTGAAAAACCCTTAGAAGAACGTAGATGGAGTCAACCTTGAATAAGACATGTAAGAATGACAATAACACTGGGCCTACACACACACCTCTAACAAAATGTGAAAGTGCCCCAGCTGCCTGTCACTTAGTATTGTCTATGCAGAAAATAAAAAGGACTTTTACCTTTAGAAACCTGGATGCTCAAAATAACTCCTCCCACTTTGCCACTCCATTGTGTTGTACTATCATCAGAGACATATTTGTTTTGTCATTATTATTCCCCCTTGTAATGTTCCTGAATGTATTCTGTGCTGATGCAATAAGTCAGTTCTCCCTGGGGGATCATGAAATCTAAGCTAATATATTTGTGCTTGCCCCATTTTACAGTATACACACACAGACCAGCGGTTAATGTGCTTTGTTCTTTGCCAGATCGGAGACGTTAAAACTGCAGAGAGGTACTTCCAGGATGTGGAGGAAGTCTGCCAGATGAAAGGGAGCCAGCCCAGTCACACCACATGCGTGCTGATGAACAGGTACCCATGTGCCGTGCATTTGGCACCTCCGTACAGCATGTTGGTGTGCTTTATGTTGCTCGTGATAATTTTCGCTCCACGGTAGCGGAGCTTCCTTCAGAGCGTTTTGCAGGTCTGTGCTTCCTTCTGGCGTGTGATTAAGCATACGAGGTCGCACCTGTGTAGCTGTGGCCTGAGGAGATGTAGAGTATGAGGAAAACAATCTCAAGCACACTGTGTGTATTGACGCTCACTGCACAAAGGCAGGTGATTATATTGTCATGCAGTCGTGTTTGTTGCTCTTTTAAGTTTTATTTGAAAGTAACTACTGTAGAAGTATACAACAGGACAAATATGAACAATACAGAATCTGAGCAAACAGCAGTTGGTTATTCAGGAAAATTAGGCAATCTTATCCTCTAAAATTAAAAAAAAAAAGCCTGTAAGAAATCTGTGACATTCTCTAGACTCCACACACCTAAAGTACAAGGCAACATCCTATTTAATCCAATCTGGGCCACAACACTGATCAAGACATATAAATACGGAAATCCCAGTGGTGTGTTTTTCCTGAATGCCACAGATGATGGAAATTGATCACTTATCATCTGTTGCTTTAATCAAGAATGTATGAAATCATAGTGACACACTTAGCTCTCATTGTAGTTGTAATTTGTAAAGAGACTGTGAGATTGTGTGTGTGCAACCCACAACAGTTAGGTCAAAGTTACCTGTGAAATGCAAGCAGTTATGATGCTGGTGTACTGATATTAAAGGGACAGTTCCCCCCAAAATCCAAAATACATATTTTCCTTCTTACTTGTAGTGCAATTTATCAATCTAGATTGGAACTAGAAGGCACTTGGGTTGTGGTGCTCAAATCGCAAAAAAAAAAGAAAAAAAAAAGGTGGCACTAGGTGAGCTAGCAGTAGATACACACTACGTTCTGCATGGTGATACAGTTAGCAGTTGTAGATGTAATGTGTTTGTAGATGTGATGATTGTGTGTGTTTGTGTTGTTTTCCAGGGCCTTCGTCTACCTCAGTCAGAACAACTACGCTGAAGCTCATGCATCCTTCACTGAAGTCTTGAAAATTGACCCGAAAAACCCTGTTGTAAGTGCGACCACATCCACTGTAATAATCGCGTCTTTTACTCTACAACAGCTATTATGCATCACATTAAGTCAAAGTAAAGTAAGACGATTTAAATTAAGGCTAATGCCATGCATTGTGTCAACTCGTTATAAAATATAAATGTATTTATGATGGTGTTGCATTTATTTAATGATCCACATGCAGATCCATTCTAAGATTAATAGGAGACAGGGTTAACACATTATCCAAACATGTTAAAGTTTCACTGCAGCTCCTTAAAGGAACACTTGAAGAAATTTGAAAATATGCTTATTTGCTTTCTTAAGCATGATTTATGGTTCAGCGCTCAACGCTTTTGAAGAGTGTCGCTCGACAGGAAGTAAAGAGCAGAGTGACGTTTTCAATTTCCGCTTTGGCGAGATGTTTGTCATCTCCGTGGTAACCAGAGACCCTCTGCTTGTATTTTATGGTCCAAGCCTTTTTCTGTCGCATTCAGTGAAGCGTAATCTGCACAGACAGCTGTTTAAAATCTATCCCGCAGTATATGTATTACTAACTTATTGAACGCATCTAAATTGACTGATCAGTTCCCAGTCTGTCTGTGAGCGGCAAATTCCCCTCACTCACTGCGTTGGTCTGGGAAAAAAAATCAATGAATCAATAAATACAAACACGGTTGATTTCTTCTGGAGCTGACATGAAGACTAGTTTGGTTCAGTAAATGTTTGGTGTCAGTCGGCCTGGTGAAGGCAGTTTGGCTGGCCGCTGTGCTCTCAGTTGTGCAGGAGCTGCTGCTGACAGTTGTTGATTTTGAACTGCTATTTCCATGGCAACAATAGTAATACTTCCAATCACATTGCGCAATAGAAGTTGAAGTTATCTGTAACATGACAAATTTGTCCAGGTGAGTGAAATGAAGGAAAAGTGTGGCTCGACACCTTTCTCTGCTGAAAATTCTTCATTTCTGTCGAACAACACTTATAAGTGTCGAGGGCCCTACCATAAATTAGGCGTTAGAGAGTGGATGGAAACACCGATATTAATTTTGGTCCATTTTGGTCGCACAGAGCAGGGCCAGATGCATAAATGTGCCTTTTCTCACACATTAACTGTTTTTTATAAAAGAGGAATATTCACATCTCACACATACTTTAGACCAAGTGTACACAGTTTTCTTTTTTGTTTTGGTTGCGTGTTACTATTTTTGCAGTCTACACAGTGTTCTATAAAATTTCCATCAAAAGTACATTTATAGAATTTATTTATCTTTTTTTTTTAAGCCATTATTTCCCTGTAAATGATCTCTTCATTTTATCTTGAATTGTGAAGCACTTTGTAAAGTTGGTTTCAATATGAGCACATTTAGTGATGATTGAGATATCACTGCGATGATGGATTGCAGATACTTGCAATGAACTAGTGGTATGGGCACTATAAATAGCCACAGCCGTGTAATGACAGCTGTTCTGATGCTGTTGGAGAGTCTCTGCGATGTAACACAATCTGTGAAATTGCACGTCTTCCTCGCTGTTTTTCTAAATGGCAGGTCTGATGAGTAATGGAGAGGGCACAAGTATCAATATGCTTGAAAAACTTGATTTTTAAAGGCGTTTTTTTTCCACATTTGTTTATAGCAAGCTTGTAGAAGTAGAAATTAAATGTGTGCCTACAATGATTGAGATTTATAAAACAGAATCAGGCGTACCTGCAGCTTTCTAAATCTGACCAAAAGAATTTGTATGCATTTTTCTGTTTTTGTTGTACATACACAGTTTTATTCATGAATCTACAGAGTTTTATCTGGCCCCTGGGGTCAGGACATGCTTAGCTTAATTTAGCATAAGGAATGAAAGCAGGGGGAAACAGTTAGCTGGCTTTCTCCAAAGAGAAACATTATGCCTACCAGCACCTCTAAAGCTCTTAACTTACATGTTGTGTCACGTTTAATGATGTTTAATAAGCACACAAACAGACGTGTATAAATGCCAACTGGTAGTTTTATGAGGTGATGCATGTTGGAACTATTCTTTGACAGTTTATCCATCTACCCAGCTCTTCTGTGCAAATAGTGGAAGGTTTTAAACTTTACTGTACTGTTGGTCATACCAGTACATTGTACTCAATATCATTTGATTTGTGAAACTCAATTAAAATTAAGATAAAACTTTAAAAGCTTGTCAGAAACCTCATACCAAACATAATAATGCAGTTGACGATAAGTTAACATCCAAACTCACCCATGTTCTCCCCCCTCTGTACATTCTCAGGCCAACAACAACGCAGCAGTTTGCCTGCTCTATCTCGGCCGTCTGAAGGAGTCCCTGGGCCAGCTGGAGGGCTTGGTGCAGCAGGACCCTGCGCTCTACCTCCATGAGAGCGTCCTCTTCAACCTGACCACTATGTACGAGCTGGAGTCATCTCGCAGCACCCAGAAGAAGCAGGCTCTGCTGGAGGCCGTGGCCTGTCGGGAGGGGGACAGCTTCAACACACAGTGCCTCAAACTGGTCTAAGAGGCAAGAATAAGAACTGGGAGGGGACAAACACTATTGCATTCTCATCCAGTGCGACAGGGAATAAAAGCCCAAGAGTAGAATCCTAGAGGAGTAGAAAGCTCTAACTCCAGTGAAAGTGAGGTGACAGAGAAGTAAATGTTTAGTGCTTGTTTCGGTTTCCCAGAATCAGGTTGATATAAGATCTTTCAGAACTGGTTTTATACTTCTAAAATGGATCTGGGAAGCCCAGGCATGCATTTCTTTTCACATCAGCCTGCAGGGGGGCACGGCACTCCTATCCTTGTAGAGGGTGACCCAGTAATGACTCATGCATTTACTTACAGGAACAGAAACGGTGGCCAGCTCACACAAGTTGTGCGCAGAATGTTCATTTTACTTTACAGATTAAAGGAGTAGTTTGACATTTTGGGAAGTTTTGCATATTTGCTTTCATGCTGTAAGTTAGATGAGAACATCGATACCACTCTGTTTGTGCCGTAAATATCAGGCTTTAGGGAAAATTCTGATAATGTGATTGTGATACAGAAGGGTCTTCAAAATCTGATCAACTGGAAGGATACACATTTTGTAGGGAGGTTGCTGTTTGCTTTAGTTTACTCTTCTTGCATTAGAATCAGAGGACCTGTAAGGAACTGTTCTGTTGCAACAGGTTGTTTAACAAGCTTCACCAGCTTTTTACCTGGTTGTAGGGAGTTTTCGAAATGTGTCAGGGACAGCAATATTGTGTGTTTCTTCACTGATTAACTTCTTACTTACTGACTTACTTACTACAAACAGACAAGCTCATCTTGCAATGATCCCTCAAGATTGTCCTGCTAAGCAGTCCAGCACATAATCCCTCTGAAAACACTTTGTGCTAACTTAAGCTAACCAGCTGCTAGCTCTAACTTCATATTTAGCATGTAGAAATTAAACTTAATATGAAGCTACAGGCAAGAGACATTTAACTTAGCTTGAAGACTGTAAATAGGGTAACAGCTAGCCTGGTTCTGTCCAAAGGTAACAAAATTGGCCAACCAACATGTCTAGAGCTCACAAATTAACATGTTTGGCGGATTTTTTTTTTTTTTTTTTTTACCTTTACAGGCTAGCCATTTCCCCCTGCTTCCAGTTGTTGTGCTAACTAAAGCTAACCAGCTCCTAGCTCCAACCAGTATTTAGTGTGCAGATATTATGCTAAATATGAAGCTACAGGCAGGAGACTGCTAGCTCAGCTCAAAGACTGTAAACAGGTAACAGCTATCCTGGTTCTGTCCAAAGGTAAAAAAAAATTGGCTGACCAACACGTCTAAAGCTCACAAATTAACATGTTTGGCAGATTTTTTTTTTTTACCTTTACACCCTAGCCATTTCCCCTTGCTTCCAGTTTTTGTGCTAACTTAAGCTAACCAGCTGCTAGCTCTAACTTCATATGTAGAATGTAGAAATTGAGCTTAATATGAAGCTACAGGCAGGAGACACTTAACTTAACTTGAAGACTATAGGGCAACAGCTAGCCCTGTTCTGTCCAAGGGTAACAAAATTGGCTAACCAACACGTCTAGAGCTCACAAATTAACATGTTTGGCAGATTGTTTTTTTACCTTTACACGCTAGCCATTTCCCCCCTGCTTCCAGTTTTTGTGCTAACTAAAGCTAACCAGCTCCTAGCTCCAACCAGTATTTAGTGTGCAGCTATTATGCTAAATATGAAGCTACAGGCAGCCAGCTTAGCTCAAAGACTGTAAACGGTTAACAGCTAGCCTGGTTCTGTCCAAAGGTAACAAAATTGGCCAACCAGCACCTCTAAAGCTCACACATTAACATGTTAGGCAGATTTTTTTTCACCTTTACAGGCTAGCCATTTCCCCCTGCTTCCAGCTTTTGTGCTAACTAAAGCTAACCAGCTCCTAGCCAGCTCCTAGTGTGCAGATATTATGCTAAATATGAAGCTATAGGCAGGAGACAGCTAGCTTAGCTCAAGACTGTAAACGGGTAACAGCTAGCCTGGTTCTGTTTAAAGGTAACAAAATCCACCTACCAACATGTCCAAAGCTCACATATTAACATGTTAGGCAGATTTTTTTAACCTTTGGAGAGCCAGGCTAACTGTTTCCCCTGCTTCCAGTCTTTATGCTAAGCTAAGCTAATCGGCTGCTAGCTGTAGCTTCATATTCAACGTACAGACACGAGAGTGGTATCAATCTTCTCAACTGAAGCTCTGTAAGAAAGCAAAAGTATTTCCCAAAAAGTTTAACTGTTCCTCTAAATGTTTTATCAAAGATATTCAACTCATACAACAAGCATTGTGAGATTGGAACAGACTTCAGAGCATAGATGTACATTGCACTACAGACTGGTGGCAGTGTTAAGGGAGTTGCAGGCTCATAATGCGAGTCTTGACACGGGCATTATCCTGAGCTTCAGTGTGCTTAAAGACTAATAAACTACCACCGAGTTCCACAGCCTCTTCCTCAGCAGACACCTGTAATACTGGATTAAAAGTCAAGGACCACTCCATTTCAGCTGCCAGGTTTATTAACTCATGCAGTGAAAATAGATAAGCCCTTCAGATTGCATCATAACCTGTTCACTAGGCAAAACTAAACAGTATAAGGAATCCAAAATTGTACATATCAGAGAAGCTGTTTTTTCTGTTTAAATGGTTATATTAAAAATGATTGTCTTGTTAAATCTTTTATTGATTTGTCCTGGTGGATCTTTAATTATCACTGTTTATATATTGTGTTGATCATATTTATGTATATTAAAATGTGTTTTACCCTCAATAAACTGTATTTTAAATCAACCCATCTGGTTCAGTGGAAAGATAATAAAAACCAAAGCACAGATTGAAAATAGAAGCAGCTTTATTTTCCATACAACAGACAATTTGTATGAATATGTCAGAAACACTCAACCCCATTAGCACAGACCGCTAACATCTCTAACTTGATTCAGAGAGATCTGAGTATGAAATTAGAAAATAGCGTGTATTAGTTGCATATTTCAGCATGTTGTTGAGGATAAGTCTGAGAGCACCTAAGATCAAATACAGCTGATTTAAGAGAATAAGGCACTACAGATTGTCCTGTGGTGTAACAGTATTCAGACCCTGTGTAAGTGATGCTCCATCCTGCAATCAAACTTTTACTTAAGTTAACATACATATTAATTATGCTTAGGAATCAAAAGTCAAAGTACAAAGTGCAGCATGGCCCCTTTTAAAATAATATATTTAGAGATATATTTTGTTGACAGGATGCTAATTTTAGATACTTTATATGGTCAGTTACGTCAGTCTGTAGAATCTAAATCTAACTGGTAAATTAAATCTAGAAGTGTTAATTAGGATGAAATGAAAAGACTTGTACCTTTGAGTAAATGTACTTACTGAAATTCCACCTCTGAGATTTCGTTCACCAAAAGGCATCTTAGTGCATAATGCCTGATGTGCTACAGGAGATCTCCACAATGTGTGTCTCAACATTCTAACTGTAAACCTACTTCATTGTCTCTACAGAATCATATTAGAGGCCCTGGTTCTAGTGGAAGCAGTGGTCATAGGGAATCACCCCCCCCCTCCCCTCTCTCTCTCTCTCTCTCTCTCTCTCTCTCTCTCTCTCTCTCTCTCTCTCTCTCTCTCTCTCTCTCTCTCTCTCTCTCTCTCTCCCGCTCTCTCTCCCAGGATCCCTGCAGTGACGCGATGTAGTTCTTGCGGATGTCAAAGTCATCGGCGGGCCGGTTGTAAGCTTTCCACACAGGCTCCCCCACAAACAGCCTCATGGCTTTAGTGTAGTTCTGTAGAGACAAACAGTGTTGAGATCAATCCAAATGTGGCGAGATACTCCCTGTGTTAAAAAGAGTTAATTATTTGGTCATTTACCACAATAAAAACAGCCTTAATATTCAGAGCGTATCTATGGTAACAAGGTTCTCTGCACGCAGCTCTCATTGAGATGCTAACAGTGCTAACAATGTAAACAGTGCTGACAGAGCTAAAGGTGTTAACTGGGGGGAACTGGAGGGTGGGCGCCACGCTTCCGCAATGACTCCTGATATCAGTGGTAACCGCCATGTCCACACGGTGCCGGGTGCCTGCAATTAGCTAGCCAGTGGGATATACACACATGGACTTACATGCACGACCATGCATGTGACTTCATTCGCTGCTCATGAAGCCATTTCTCCACCATATCATTACATAGCAAATAGCGGTTTGCTGCCATATTAATGCTCTGAATATCGTTTAGTGCTCCTTCAGGTAGTGTGACCCAGAATTCAGGTTTTTAGATCAACAGCCTCAAGAAAAACAAAACAGACTTTAGGTTGCAATGTCAAAAGTAAACTTACTGTGCAAGTGCAAAAAACAAACAAAGCTTACATGCTAATAGCAACAGTCATGACAACACTGACAGCAGTGACACATCCCACAGCTGCAACACTTTGAGGACATAGTAATGTAGAAGTATTTAATCAGCACATTCTTCAACTGTGTAAATGATATGATTTGTTAGGTAATATAAATACTAGCTGACAATGCACACTGCACACTTTGTGTTTGTATTCTGCTGTATGGAAACACCAGGCAGGTTGTGCTCTCAATATTTGCTCTAGTCTTATTCAAATATTCTTTTCTGCATCAACAACCCAATTTCTCCTCAGGCGCCATTTATTCTCATCTCATCTAATCCACTGTTCTCAAGTGCATTGTTACACTGTCAGTGCTGAACATCTTGACCTCCCAAGATAATCAAAAAGCAGTTAACTACATTATGTTTTTAAAGGATGTGGCTTCCTCCCAACAACAGTTACATATGTATGCTACGTACAGTCTCGTCC
The DNA here is from genome assembly GCF_006386435.1 of Epinephelus moara. Classification (NCBI taxonomy): domain Eukaryota; kingdom Metazoa; phylum Chordata; class Actinopteri; order Perciformes; family Serranidae; genus Epinephelus; species Epinephelus moara. The sequence goes on from NC_065519.1 coordinate 33,869,395, forward strand.
AGGGTGAAGCGGTGGTAGATGCCGGCCGGCAAGGTGATCAGGTCCCCTTTGCTCATGGCAATTCGGATCCACCGCTCGTCCTTGTCCCTGACGTCGAAGTAGGCCCGGCCGTCAAGGATGTAGCGGATCTCGTCATCCAAGTGCAGGTGCTCCGCAAAGAATGTCTTCAGCTGAGACACAAAAAGACAAAGAGGCTTGAGTTATGGTGGTTTCTTTGTTGAATTATAAAACTTTACAACCAGTTCAAGTGTTAGCTGTCCTGATGTGTCATTGTCCTCGCCACTGACTGAGAATGATGGTCATATAAATGTCATAAACCACTGCAGAGCATTATTCTCATCTCCCACAGGTCATTACATCTTCTAATGCAGTGGGGACACTTCACTCTGGTTCACTTTTAACACCTTAAAGAGTCTTCTCTGACAATGTGACTGCCTCTGACTGAGAAACATCCTCATTAGAAGACATTGTCTAATTTAAAGTGAACAGCTTGTCCCGTGCACAGTGATTTTGGTTACCTTTTCCTCATAGTTAGGTAGTGTGTCCTTGTGAATGGTGATAATGTCCATATAGGAGTAGCCTTGGTCTTTACGGATCTGCTCCAGCTCTGGATCTGTTTCATAGATATCAGCATTCAGCTGCAACAACAGAACAACAGCTCTGATCAGCACACAAACTCATCTGTAAAACCAATTTGGTGATTTCATAATTTCACACAGCAAATCCAATGCCAGCAGTTAGCTCCTTTGGGCATCTCGTGTCATGATAGCATATGGTAACAGCATAAGTGATGCTAGTTAGCGGTATGACATGCATTGCAGGAACCGAAAAGAAAATTAAAATACATGTGTGTGTGTGTGTGTGTGTGTGTGTGTGTGTGTGTGTGTGTGTGTGTGTGTGTGTGTGTGTGTGTTGGCCATTGGTTATTTATTATATGTAGTATTTTTTCCACCCACCTCAACTACAAAAATGTCGGCATATTTGTTGTGGGATCATTTTTAAGTTGTGGGTCACAGCAAAGAAGTTACGTAACCCAAATCAGAGTTTACAGACGTATTATCAATTAATAAAGTGCATATAAAACTCGAGCTTTGACTCTTGCTGGCTCCTCAGAGTACAAATTACTATTAGCCTTAGTTAATTGACAGCTAACTGTCATGTGTAAACTTCGGCAGCAGCTAACGCGGCTGTCACTTTACCTTCCAGTGAAACACCCCCAGCTTCTTTAACTCCTCCAGGGACACGGGCTGATTTGGGTTCAGTCTGTGCGGCTTTCTCTGGTCTTCATCAGAGCTGTCCATGTACCAGGCTTCTAACCCCATGCTGGAGATAACCGCTGCACGTTTTCACAGCTGGACTCTGAAGTGAAATCGGACAGAAACTACTGTCGGCGTTACACGTCACGTGACTGCAGCCTCACTTCCTGTAAACAATGGGGACGTACGGTGCTCTCACCAGACCAAACCAGTGGTGTGGGCAGCGAGGGGGTCTGCGAACAGGCTGTATATTCATACCAATTTTGAAAATGATAACTGTATTTATAATATAGGCATAGACATATTAGAAAAACACACAGCCATCTAATTTGGTACTTTTACTTTGAAGGCTACGACCGGAAGTGTGGGTTGCTTGTATTTACCCAGACTAGGGATACTAAATTTGCAAAATGACAAGAGGCCAGGGGGCAGTGACCTAACAAACATGAATTATATTTATCAGATATAAAAATGAATTGTCTGTTTTCAACCCTTTTGACGTTTGCTGTCCTCACTTATCTTTGCCAAGAGGCAAATCCAGGTCATGTGTATAAAGGAGGGGACATTGGGGTGTATCCACGTTTATCTGGAGGTCCAGTGGGGAAAGAACCCTCTATTTAAAGGAACTAGTCCATACCCATTGGTAGCTTTGTCACCCTCTACCTATGCCAATCCTCAATGCCTATGTACAGATTCACATAGATTGACCACGTCAGTGAGTAGAAAAACGTGAGACAGACAGAATGAGACACTGACAATTTCCGTGATTATGTACAGCATACCATACCATGACTTAGTCAGATTCAGATTCAGATTCAGCTTTATTTGTGTCCCCGTAGGGCAATTAGTGTTGCAGCAAGTAAAAAAGACATAAAAAATGTACAAGACATACAATTAAAAGTCTAAGAGGGGGGGATAATATAGTGTGCTGAAACAACATCAGTAGCAGCGACTCAAATAGCCCATACAAGATAGGTAAAGTGCAAACAGTGCGTAATTATCAATTTCTGCCAACATCAATAACACCACATGGAGACAAAAGCAAAAATCAGCCTGCCGATAAGAAGCCCCATGAATATCAACCAATCAGGTAAGACTCCTCCTACCCTGCCCTGAATTCAAAAGGGAACTGGCTGTAGGGACGGAGTGCTTGTACCTGTTACTTTTCATATGAGGAAGTCTGAGCCAGGGGCCGGAAGGCAGAAACCGGAACTCAGAGTGTAAAGGATGGGAGCTGTCACAAAGAATGGCATTAGCCTTCCTGATTATCTGTCTACTGAACAGATCTGTAAGTGTGCACTGTTGAACTCCCAGAATCTTATTACTTGTCATTCCAAAAATTAGAAGAAAAAAAAACATTGGTCCACAGGGGGAGCCACAGCGATCTGTCGCATTTTAGCCATTTTTAAGCATTTTCCTGTTGTTATAGCGCCACCCAGTTGCCAATTAGAGTTAAATTTCTCCAGTCACCTTGAGGCGTCCTGTTCTACATATCTACCAAGTTTAGTAAAAATCCATATGGCGGTTAGGCCTAGATAAGAAATTAGCTCTCTAGCGCCCCCATTTTGTTTGATGGGGTCAATAATGGAGGGGTCCCCTCAGATTATGTGTGGTCATATGCCTACAAAGTTGCGTGGTGATGGGTGAAACCCTTGAGATGTTATACACCTTTATGTGATGAGCCACGCCCTCCGCAATATTCATTGCCTTATAGAAGCTCAGTTTTAGTAAGTTTTCCAACTTTTGCCAAGAGGGAACTTTAGATATTGGTCCCTAGATTATGTTCACCCAGTTTCATGCAGATCGCTCAAACTTCCTAGGAAGAGATCCATTTGAAGTGTTTTTCAAAAAATTCAAAATGGCGGAAAATCTATATAACCGGAAGTTATGGGTTCTTGAGGCAAATTTGTTCCTCATGAGGAGAGGCATCTCTGTGCAAAGTTTCATGTCTCTACGACATACGGGGCATGAGATATGCCCATTCAAAGTTTGCAATTTCAATCGGTTGCTATAGGACCCCCCTTTGGCCAATTGATGTAATATTGCTTCATTCGCATCCTCCCATGACCCTCTACCACTGTGCCAAATTTCACATGGATTGACCAAGTCAGTGAGGAGAAATACGTGGAACAGACACACAGACAGACACACACACAGACAGAGTTTTCGTCATTATATACGTAGTAAGATAGACTCACAAAATGACCAATTGTAAATCAATGTTACCTTGAATTCATAATCCAAACTTAATTTTTCTAACGTGCCTTCACAAGAAATGGCATACATATTGATGTTTTGATTGATTGGGGATCATGTTTAACAAGAGCAAAACTTTAAAAAAAAAACCCATCCATTTACAATCTTTCACACAACTTGTGCAGTACAATCCAAGTCTCATTTATCCAGGGTTATGCTCAGTACTTCCCAAACTCTTGTATTTTCACTAAACAAAAAAAAAAAAAAAAAAAAAAAAGTCTTGCCACCAGAGTCTAGCTTTTGAAGAGACCATAAATAAGTTCCACTTTCAGTTCAGTTTTAGATAGCAAGATTGAAAATTAGTTTGTACACCAATGTTTTCATATAGTTTTGCTGCAGTTAAACATGGTCCCCAGTCAGTGAATAAATCAATATGTTAGCCATTTTCTGTGGAGGCATGCAAGACAAGTTTTCTTAACAAATTTATGGTAACACAGCATGACTAACTGATTTACAAATTTGCATTTTGTGGTGCAGTATTCCTTTAATGCTTTCTAATGCACTTTGGCATCTTATTTATCTTAAAAGTGCAAAAAAAAATTCTATTGTCAATCAGTTCATTGTCATTGTGAATAAGAAAATGGTTGGGGCAACCCAATCGTGGGCCAGATCTGTCCAACGGGCCACAGGTTTGAATATCGCAGCCACTGACTGTATAGAGGCCTTTACACTGGGGGCAGCTGACTGCAGTCATGTGTGACAGTAATGAGTAATAACTGCCCTCCAGTATTTAGTGAGAAACTACAACTCAGTAAGTAAGTAGGAATAATTGAAGTAAGTGTTATCATTATTACATATTTATTGATTTATCATTGCTATTTATTGCAGGTAATATTACAACTACTCCTTAAAATAATAATAATAATAATAATAAAAATAAAAATTGCAATAATAATAATGATAATAATAATAATAATAGTGTTGGTTCCACAGTATATGCTCATTATTTATATTTGGAGATTAAAAGAATACAAGAAACTTATTGTAGTTTTATTTTGAAGGTTGACATCATAACTTTTAGTAAGCAGTTGTGTCTGTCTTGACAGCTTAAAATCAGCGGAGCTGCCGTCTGTATTTACAATCAGTGTCCATAAAGTAAAAGTAATAAAGTAAAGTAAGTAAAGTAATAATAATAATATAAATAAATAAATTAAAGTGGTGAAATTAAAATTAAGATTTGTTATCCTCGTCTGTTGTTTTATGACCTCTGTTTGTATGTGCCTGTGTCCGTCAGTGTAAATTTAAGCGCAGTTTACCTCTCACTATTCCCATGCCTGCACCCACTTTTAACAAGAGAGGTTCCCGTGACTTTACATGTAATCATCTGGGGAGCGAGACATGAAAACAAGAACACACCGACGAGGATGGGATTCGAACCCACGCGTGCAGAGCACAATGGATTAGCAGTCCATCGCCTTAACCACTCGGCCACCTCGTCTGCTGCCTTCACTTCGGATGACGTATTACATCTCGATATACAGTAGGCTAGGTGTGATCATATTTACAGATGTCAGTATTATTTGGGTCCGCTTAACATGTTCGCTGACGCTGCTGCTCTTACCGTAATGTGCTGCTCAACATGTGTATGCTCAAATCTACCTCCACCGTCATTAAAACGCAGTATAAATCCTAACGACAAAGAGCTACATAAAACCCTGACTAATCCCCAGACAACTGCAACATGTGAATGTGGCGTTAACGTGTTTACTGTAATCCGAAAAGCAACAAGTTAGAGTCACACAACCTGCAGTACATATAACTGTCCACCACATGGAGCCAGAGACCAACACATGAAATTAACTTCCTTTCCCTCATTCTTTTTTTCTGTTTCTTTTTTCCGCAGGAACCCATGTTTACAATATCTATGTATGTTTGAGATGATGATTAAAGGAATGTCTGTTTTTCCTTTCTTTTTTAGTGTGTGTGACATTTTACAGTCTATGGCCTCTCAAATGTGTCACAAAAACAAGAAACAAGGACAAAGGGAAAACAAGAGGTAGAGCATTATACAACTTCTACATGATATGCTGTATGTTTATCAAAAAATACATATTATATAAACTAAATACTACCTCAAATTCTACCTATTATATATATTACGTATGTAACGTTTTTCATTAATTGAAAAGGGTTACCTTAACAAAAGGGCACAGTATCTAAATATAGATACTGAATTTTGCCCATCCATAAGCTTATGACATAACCTTTTATAGAAGGAAATTTTGGCATTTTGGTCCATTCATTACCTTTACTAATATTATCTCCTTTATTTTTCCAGTGTTGAAACACTGCCTTACATCCAGAGATAAGTGCCATTCTGCATCAGGAGATTTGGTGTCCATTTAGACCACTTCCCTCTGGCAACACGACCAACAGGCAAACTATTGGTCCCTGCAGCAGTGAGGAAGTCATCGCTATGAAGGTAATTTTCTTGGACCATATAAGATCTATCATGGGGCATGAACACAACATGTGTAAGAGCGCCACAAGTAGTATCACATCTCCAACACAAGCCAGAGCTTCGGAGTCCTAGCCTTGCCATTTTATGTGGGGTCCAATAACGTCTATTGATCATTTTATAATTGATTAGATGTGTCTGCATTTCCTTTGACACTTGATCCAATGATTTCCCTCCACGTTTCACCATTTATCTCTTCCCCTATGTCCCTCTCCCAGCGTCTCTTATGGCCTTCAACTGTGAGACTCCATCAAAAGCTTATAAAAGTATAATGTTTGCCTTTTTCAGTGCAAGTCTTGTTGTAGCCTGTCCGGCATCTCAGTTCTGCATATAAGTGTTAATTTTTTAAGCCACACCAAGATACAAACTGTACAGCTGGAAGTACTTCCAGAAAATCCTTCTTTGGGAGTGTATACTTGTTCCTTAATTTATCAGAGGACATACGTTCTGTCATATAAATCCCCAATATAAACAACACCCTATTTCAATCTCCAGCCCAGAAAAAAATGGTTGTGTACTTACTTTAAGGGTACCATAATGCCAAAGTGAGGTTTTATGTGTAAAAGCATGATTTGAGCCCACGATCTTACGTAAGATTCAATATCCTGTGAAAAGGTGAAGATTGGATTGATATAAGGGATAATAATAGTATGGGTTTTAGTACAAATGCCTGGAGTAAAATTAGTTATTTTAAGGATGTGATCATTGATTATACAAGTGGGTCTTACTGTAGCATCTGATGACCACATGTCAAATACATTGCCATAATGAATTAATAATCCAAGAAAATCCATTACTAGACTTAATACCTTCTCATCCTGATAGATATGCCTGCAGCTGCATGCCCACACTATCCAATAGTTGGATTCAAAGGTTTATTGGTCACTTACACAATATGTGTACTGGCGTGCAGTGAGGCGTGCTCCTTATATTACTAAATGTGAAAAACTATATCTTAAGGATGAATGTTAAAGATTAATATATGCAAATATTTGTAGTTATCCCAGATATTTATTAGCAACACAATATTGCTTTGCATGACCTTTATTGTATGTTGAACAAGCATGAATCAGGTATGACTCAGGCCCATGAAACATTAAATGTTCATGTTCAGTGTTTAATACTGGCTGATATGAATGACTTTTCATCTCGACAATATGCAGTCTTTAATCCAGTTTTTATTATATAACCGATTGTTTTTGTGTATGCATGATGTAATAACAGACTTGTCTCAAAATAGTCCCACCCACCTACTTTATGAGTGTGTCTTGAGGTGTGAATCACAAGGCGAAACACAGACAGAGGGGATCGAACATTTATTTACCCTTATTAAAAGTTACAATAAAACCATTAACATCTTCAAACGATAGCAAAATAAAGAGAACCAAAAATATTGGCCAAAACATATTTACAGAGACAGTTTGCAGATAAAAAGCTCACATTTTGTACACAATCCCAACCCCTGCGTCATAAACTCTGAAATGTGAACACTGCAATACTCAAGAAGCTTGAATGTGGTTTTAGCCAGAAAAAGAATCAAAATGCACGAACAAAGACATTGCTCTTTTTCCACCTCCCCTCCTCGATTTTCACTTTTCTATACATGACAAAATACTTGAAATTTGGGGGTAAAACATAGGAATGTAGACTTCTAAAAATTAATAAGATCTTTTTTGAAAGGTTTATGTGTCCATATAACAGTCATTTCGAGTGAAGGAGATGGTCTGCCCCGCTCCGCAACGGTGACAATTTTTAGATCCCAAAGAGATGAGAAAGAAAAATAAAATGTTATAGGGCTGCCACGCTGTTAAAAAGGATGCTTCTCCATGAATTGGGAAAATAAGTCAGTATTCCTGATTCGCTCCACATCCAATCCATTACCTTCGCCACACGCCAGTCCCTGTGTGTACCATAAGGGGGCGACACACGCCGACACTTTCATCATGAGAGGGCCCGGTGAGATTCCGTCTGTCGAAGAACTAATAAAAGGCAGTGAACTGGTGGTTGAATCAGCAAATGTGATATATCCTTCGTCTTCTTTTCTAGTTTTGTTTATAACTTTAAGAACGTGGCACGAGTCTCTCATATATATATTTATATACTTTAATCTTGGAAAATCAGTTCAGGTGCCGTGGCGGGGTGCAGTCACTCTGCGTTGGCCTCGCCCTCAGAGGCTGCAGGTGTCGTGTCCTCGGCGGGGGCAGCGGCGGCGGCTGCCTCAGCGGGGGCAGACTCTGTGGGTGGGGCCTCCTCCGCCGCCTTGGTCTCAGCCTCAGGTGCAGCCTCAGCAGCAGGGGCAGCTGCCTCGCCCTCTTTGGCCTCGGCGGCCGGCGTCTCCTCTTTGGTTTCCTTGGCTGCATGGCCGTTCTCCTCGGGCTTGTCCTCGGTCGTGGGGGAGGTGACCTCCTCCTTGCCCTCCTCGCTGCCCTTCTTGCTCTTCTTCAGCGAGATGCCCTTGAACTTGAAGGAGTTCTTCAGGGAGAACTTCTTCTTCTTCTTGCCTTCCTTGGCGGCCTCACCTTCTGCTTTGGCGCCCTCGCCTTCGGCTGGAGGGGCAGGCTCGATGGCATCCCCGGTGCCGTTTTCGCCCTCCTTGGCTGGTTCGGCTGTTCCATTTCCATCTGCAGCAGCCACTTCCCCGTCGGGCTTGGCTGACACATCGCCGTTGGTTTTGACATGGCCGTTCTCCTACAGAGAAGAGGACTCATTAGTCATGGATTAAAATAATCAAACTGTTCAAAATAAACACATTGCCTCTGGGATTGGAAAATCAGTCAAACATACAGATGGATAAACTGTAGATGAAATGTGTACAATGTTCCAAATAAATCTAAAGAGATCTGGCATATGACAGATTAGCATTAGCCCATTTACTCCAATAGTTAATCCATGTTATACTTGAGGAAAGCTGCTTGCCCTGACAGTGGTTCAGGGGAGGGAGGGAAGGGGGGGATCAACAGCTGTTTGCATGACTCTAAGCTGACACATGGGGGCAGTAGTGCTGCGTCTAAACGTCAACAGAGCCAGCAAGTTGAGGGAACAAAGGAATCCCCATGAAACCTGCTTTCCGCTCTCATCCAAGCGCTGCAGCTCACATCCAGCACTGCTCTCTGCGTGAGCTGTGTGGCCAGAATGCAGCCAGCACACATCAGTCATGACACAGACAAAGCCGGTGTCACTGAGGAGTTGTATTCAATCACTCTGCTGCACTCATAAAGAGGGAGAAGTCGGTCAACTGCCCCGATTCAAGTTCATCAACATGTACATCATATAGTGCATCTTCTGATCTGGGGTCAGACTCGAACATTTAACTCTCACAACAATCAGCTACTAACACATACTGCTCATCAAATCACATTTTATGTCCCTCTGTTATAATCCAATTCAAACACAATGGGACACTGCGCATATATGTATGATGGCTGGGGACAAAGAGGGCTTGAACTGGCGCCTGTCCGCGCTTTGTTTGCAACTCCGCAAAATGCGCCTCCAGCAGAGCGCATTTGCATCCTTTGCACCGTTCGCCTCACATCTTTTGTTCGACGCGAGAGCGATTACCTCCTCGACTACAGCCAACTCATGACAGAGAACACGGTCCAAACACACATTGAGAGCAGAATCTGTCGTTCCTGCTTAAAATTTGGGGGGTAAATTGCCCCTGTGGGAGCAGCGGGTGGAATTAACAAAGGCAGGTCTGGTGCGCGCTGAGCGGGGACGAGCATGGCCACTCGACGGCTGCTCTGCTGGAGGTTCCCTACATTTCAACAACCTGTTATGATTTCACTCAAAACTAATTTGCTCTACAGTTTAAGGGACAACAGAGGTTTCGACCTGCTCTCAATGCACAAAGTAAAAGGAGCAACAGCTAGGCTCCGATCGCAGCCCCGAGCCCCGCCGTGGCACCCATGCTGCCAGTGGGCGTTGGGTGCCATGTGGCTCCCCGCTGATGCTCGGCACGTCAGGCCCGCTTTACTCACCTGGCCGTTGGCTTTGGCGGCAGCAGGGTCGGCGGCGGCTTTCCCCTCAACAGCTACTCCACCCTTGGAAAACTGGGCTCCCATTTTTTTTCCTTTAGGTGTTCTGAACAAAAAAGAAAATCGAAAAAGAAAAACTTCGAGGAGTTTTTGAGATTTAAAAATCCAGATCTGGGATGGGTAAGGTCTTGCCAAAGAGGTGAAAAATCCGACCGGATCTCCTTCTCCCTAGCTAGGTTTGGAAACGAGAAGATCCCCCTTAAGTGTGTGTGGACCCCACGGCAGCTGAGCTCAAATTAAAGGATGTTGGTGATGAGGCTGTGTGTATTTCAACCGCGCCTCAAAGTCGACCGGAGTCTCCTCCCATGGGCGTGTCAGACGGGCTCTGTCCAATCTGCAGCGGGGGGATGGGCCTCCTTCACCCCCTGTCACTGCAACAGTCTGCTGCTCAACTGGATCATCAGCAGGACTTTTTCCACTGTTTCGCATGTCTGGAAGAATTTTTTTAAAAACTTTTTAAACTGTCTTCATTAACTTACTCAGCACTTGTTGCAAGAAACAGATCATACAGGCCACAGACAATATTACTCTTAGAAAAAATCACCAGGATTCCAGGAAAACCTGGAAAAGTCTTGGAATTTCACAATCACATTTTCCACGCCTGGAAAAGTCATGGAGTTGGTCAAAGTCACTGAAAGTCTTGAAAAAGTCATGGCATTTTGTTGTATATGATGAAATTGTTACAATAACCCTCTGTGGATAAGCTTCCACATAACGTAACATGACAGCAAATTAGTTCTTTATTATAAGTCCTTGAAAAGTCATGGAAAAATTTGAAAATTTGGTCCAAGAAAATGTGTGGGAACCCTGAAATCACAATCATAGAGAAGTCTCAAAAGCTTGGGAACTGCTCACAGCTCCAAGATACTCCTATGATAAAGGATTGCGAATAAGCTTTCTTTTCTATAAGGGCCCTGACACTCCAAGCCGATGGTTGGCCAAAGGTCAATATTAGGCCATCGGTAAATGTCTGTCACCCTAGTTTTTGCGTTGGGTCCCACACCATGGGCATTACTTTGCCTTTGCTGGCTGTTTTTCGGCTGATTCAGCATGTTGAATCGGCATCTGAGACAACGATGAGTGAAATATCTTTAACTGGCAGTTCAGCTGAGGCCACCAGAAGAGGAATGGAAGTGAGGAAATCAAACACACAACCCAGACACACCAAACTGACATCAAAGAACTAGAGGCAGTGAAGGCCGACTGCTGAGTGGCCTCACGTCATCTTAGTCTTGGCCAAAAAGTTGTACCTGAAAACGTTGCAAAGACTTTAGCCAATGGCCAACTACCACTTACATTCTGGGCCTGCACAAAAGGAAATAACCCTCTATAGCAGCAGACAGCAGTAGTCTGTATTCGTCATTCAAAAATGAAAACCAGAGGACAAATTCAAGACACTAGTTCGCCAGTTAGCACATTAACAACATGGCCAGATGTTGAAAGAACAAAGGATATTTACTGTGCACTAGTGAGAAATAACACAAACAACTGCGAACAGTTTCTGCTAAAGAGCTCAAAATAATCTTATCTCATATAACAAGTTTGTTTCAATCTCACCCCCTCTTGCCTTTAACCATTTGTTTGCTTTCCTCACTCCCAATTCTTTTTTTATGCTCTGAGCTGAACTGCCAGTCAGAGTGATTTCATTCACTGATGGGCTCCACTGTCCGATTCAACATGCTGAATCTGACCAAAAAAAAAAAGCAACAAGGGCCAACAAGGGCCAACCAATGCCAACGGTAAGGAACACACCGCAAAACTAGGGTGACATTCACCGAAGGCCCAAAATTGACCTACAGCTGACCGTTGGTTTGATGTGTCAGGGCCCTAAGTCAAGAGGGCGAGATCGGAGCAAAGGGTGCCAAACTTCCATCCAGTTGGCCATTGGCTGTAGTCTTTGCAGTGTGTTCCAGGGCGACTTTTTAGGCTTAGACATAGGTGACTTGAGGTGACATGGCATTCGGCCTTCGTTGCCACTACTTCTCTGGTGTTGGTTTGGGGTATGTGGGCCTTAAAATGTCATTTAGACTGGAGACCAGTGCAGTGATTATTCCAAGCTCATGATTTCCACACTCCAGTCACTGTTTCACCCTCACATACACTTTGTATGAAGACAATGTCAAGTTTAACTTGGTCATACTTTCAGTGACTTCCTTGAGCTAAAATAAACCCTCAGATGATCTTGATGATCAGATTTTCTTTTTGAATGAGTGCTGAAGAATTCTTTAATAGCCCCCACTGGATTTTGAGTGACAGGCCCGGCTTTCCAAGAGTAAACTCGTTACATAACATGCAGCCAGCTTTGCTCTCAGTGGAGACCTTGTGATGGCACTGGGGCCGCTTTGTCACCGACACAGACAGGGAGACAGTGAATCAGCCTGTCAGCCAGTAATGAGGTCTCTTGGCCAGACGAGCGAATCCCACGATCGCAGCGATGACACTGCATTTTTTTCGGGAGCCCAAAGCTGATGGGTTCCTCTTGTCATCCAGCGAGGTCAGGGGTCATATGTTTTAAGCTGAGTTATGAAAGCCTTCCACAGACTAGCCAGTCATGACACAGGGTCACACATGCGTTTATAGATGCCAGCTGCCTCATTTTCAAGCCGTTACTCTTAATTGTGGCAACCTTAACCAAATTATCCCCTTCTTTCCCATCAGCAAGGCCCTCATTTATCCTGCGGATGAACCCATGTTAGCAAAATGGTGCTCTGTCTGCTTGTCATCTTTATGGGACTTCATTAAGTGGAATTTATGATTTCCTCTTAATAAAGGATTCTTCTGAGGCATCCCTTTATAGCTCCATATGCCTCTCTCTCTCTCTTTGCCTTTCTATCATTGTTTCCCCCGATCCGATAGCACACAGAACGACCCCCTCCACACATACACACACTCACACAAACATGTCACAGCCATGGTATGTGAGGCATGCATACGCCACCCAGAGAATGATCTCCATCCATTCAGTGGGCTGAGCTTCCCACAGTGGAATACACCCTCAGGGGTTCGCAATCCGCACCCCCCTAACCAACCACCACCACTCCATACATTCTCCAAAACTGAGTCAAGAGGGAGAACAATATGTTTTAAAGATGTTTTTAACCCTCAGTCTCACCATCCAGTGCATGCATAGCCCAATCATGGCTTTGGAATTCCTCTCTGATGTGGGACGTCTGAATCGCGTCCATGTTCTGATGAGGTCTATACATTAAGGTTGTCAGATTTCAAAGGGGTGCTCCTAGTTTGATCAGCACAAGAAAGAGTTGTCTTCTCAGCAGGGCTTCCAAGCCTCTACAGAGAGACTTGGTTAACCTCAGGCTGGGATAAGGCCTCCTTCACCCCCTGTCACCGCCACAGTCTGCTGCTCAACTGGGTAATCCGCAGGACTTTTCCTATAGTTTCATATGTCTGGTGGAATTTACGCACAAAGTTATGTAGCACTTGTTGCAAGAAACTGAGATCATACAGGTGACAGACAATTTTATTCTGATGAAGAATTCTAATCATAGAGAAATGTCATGTCATGTCAATGTCAAAGGTTTTTTGACTTGCTAGTTTTGCCTCTTCAGGTCAAAGAACTATTCAAACACCTATGATAAGGGGCTGCAAATAGACTTTTTTAGATATAAAGGGTAAAAACATGTTTGTCACTCAAACTTATACTTATATGATATCCTCGTGGATGTGGATCAGTTTTAGGACAGATAAGCTTATACCTTTCATTAGTATTTCTCACCACCAAAACATGTTTAAAAATCTTCCTTAGAAGTGAAAAGAAAAAAAAAATAGAGACTTTTTCAAAAAAAGTTTGACTTGTGATTGTCAAGACTTATAACCATCTCAATTTACTGGGACCCGCTGTACTTTGTTTTGGTTGTAAACAGCAAAACACCAGAAATGCGCTTGCTGATAATTGTGTAACTGCTCTAGCTCATAAAGTCTGTGCAACTCATTGGAAGAGATTTTTGTGTTGTTCTATTTCAGCATTTCAGTGTTGTCAGTAAACGTTAGCAGATAATCTGTAAATGTGTCAGACCTTCAACACATATCCCTACAATCATTTTCTGTATATCTAAAGTCCCTCTCAGATGCGTTTAATATTTTTGTGCCCACATAATAAAAAAAAAATAAAAAAAACTTTTGAGAAAGTTGTTTGTGATAAGTTTTGCTTTCCGCATTCCGCACATCAAGATGGCTAGCATTAGCGTTTGAGGAAACATCAGCAAGATTCAGCCATATACATATATATATATATTTATATATAAGAACCTCAGCCAGACCCAAAGTCAGATAAGAGTCTACTGTGCACCAAATTTCTGCAACTAGCAGTGTAGTTAGCATCTTTTATTAGCGTGTAAGCTAACTGGCAGTGACTGACACAGCATTAATGGTTGTGAAACATACAATCGCCTAATATCTGCTATGATGGGGTTTTTGAAAGATAGTGGAAGGAAGTTCCAGGGTCTGGTTTACATCCAAAAACTGCACACTCCACCATGTTTTATAACCTTTACTATGCTAATGCTAACTCTCTGCTGAAGGATTCAGGTTTCTTTGTCGGTGCTGTGTTAATGTTTGTCCCCCCCATCGTTATATTTTTCCTATATTGGACAGCAATTGCGATATGAGACACCTATAAAACTTTTGACAGGACAAGGTCAATTATGACTCTTTCTGTTATGAATGTTTTTATCCATGGAGGTTTTATATTTGTAAAACTTCCCTGGAGCCAAGAAAAGTGAATCAAAAATCTGTGACATCATTACAATGTAAAGTCTGTGAGCCAAGCAGGGATTTGCAGGCAGGGTTAGTGGAAGAAACACTACTACAGTTCTCATTTAACTTTTGTCAAGACAGTGAATTCAAGTCTATTATATTCTACATCAGTGCAGACACCACCTGTATTATGTTCATCCTCACCAGCTCAGTATTTAATACATAACTTGTAGTACACATATTGCAATGAGACAAGGTCCTGATTTCCTTGAGAGAAATTAGACTGTGGCTGGAGGACTTCCTCTGTCCTCTACCTGCCTACTTATTTCTGTCACGTTTAACGTGGTGCTTCTTCTCCTCTTCACACACTTTCCCCCCTCCGAGCTAGTCAATGCCCCTGTTTGTGTGGTTGCCCATTTTTCATGCCCTGACACAGGATGAGTTCTCAAATCCCGCTAAAAGCCTCCATTGTCGCTCTCCGGGCGAGCCAACTGATGAGCATCACAAGTAGAAAGAGAGAGGAGGACTGGAGCGAGGGAGAAGAATCAGAAACATGTCTCTGGGGTCCTTCTGCTTGAGGGAGGAAGAAAGTTATCTTCATGTCAGTCACCTTGAACAAATTACTTGAGCATATCAGTGTGATGAATATGTAATTTCCCAGGTTCCTCTGTTCATCAGCAATTCATGCATACACAATTAGAAAAACAAGAGTGCAGGCTGTTTCCTGTCTGTTTCCTATGGTTTTGTGACACACTGATGGTTACAATTTTGTCGCAGTTTTGCACGGCTAATGGCCCAAATACCTCAGTAGTTTCTGACAAAGTCATCCTAGAAGATGCAGTCACAAGATAGCTTTTATACCAAGAAATAATGTGAGGGAAGAAGTTAGCTAAAAGTTTATCATACAGCCAGTTTCAAGAAATTTCATTCTAATGTATCACAAATTCTCAAAAGTGGTATCCAAGCAAAAGTGTAGATTAGACTTCATGTGTCTGGTTTAGTCTGGCATAAACACAACATTTGCATCACCAAGCACCTAATTACAAGGAGAATCAGGTGCACAGCCCTCTTCACTGCCGTGAATAGGGGTGCGTAGACTTAAAAGAAAGCCCTTTGTAATGCTAATTAATTCGATCAACTGGCTTATTGACTGCGAAAAGGCCCTCACCAGCAGGCAACCACAAAGCTGCACATGGCAGCCATCTTGGCCGGGGGTTTGTGCAGATGTATCTGTCTGTCGGGCTCTGGCAGTGGCTCTCGGAGGAGGAGGAGGAGGAGGAGGAGGAGGAGGAGAAAGGGATAGTAGTTGGATGTCCAATGCTCGGCCGAGTTTGCATGTTTTCATTGATAGAATAGTCGTTCACATCACGGGGGCGAGCTTGGAAACACAGCCTCTAAAAAACAACAGTAATCATGTTGATGTGTGTAGATTTCCCTCACAGCTCCCACCCCCCTCTCTCTCTGTCTCTCTGTGCCTAAGGTGGCAGACATGACGCGACACACCCCTCCCAACATTTCTGCGTGCGTGCAGACATGCCACAGAGCCGGTTACCATGGCAACTACTGCTTCTATCGACTTCTCCGGCTGATGTTAAGGGTGGTGGGGGGGGGATGTGGTTTGGTGGGAACTCAGTCAAGAGGAGAATGGAAGAGGATATGGCTTTGGCGTTGTTTTTGTTTGCCTTATCATCTCTGGCTTGTTTATTTGAGATGACTTTGACTCCCACAATTTATGCAGCAGAGTCTCTCAACCTCTGTGACCATAGGGAAATGAAGCGTGGTTTCCTTTTAACCTTTACCCTTGCCATCTTCCTGTCAGACTCCATTTTTTTTCTTCCTCGTCATCAATTCTTTCTCCTTGTATTTGTCTCTGGCATGAAAGCTTGGGTCATTATAAGCAAATTCACCCAGTGGTGCTTTGTTTCCATCTGTTGTCATAACACGCAGGCCAGGTGAGAAGGCAGCGAGGGATAAAACAGATGGCGAGACAAGTGAAAGGAGAAGGTGAGGGGTTAAGGAGTACAGAAAGCGTTGATGAGTGGAGAAGAGGGAGAGGATAGGGGCTGTGCAGAGTCCATGTGTGTGCATGTGCGTGTGTATGTGTCAGACAGGGGCATACAGTAGTAAGGCAGCTCATCCCCGCTGCCAACGGCACTGCGGCGTTACTAGGTCAGTGTGCCATCATCTCATTCATCATTATCACAGCCTGCTCTTCCTCATCCGCTCTCCCTCTTCATCCCTCCCACGCTTTCTTGCAGTCGCTCTCTTCTTCCCTTGCACACGCACACCACAATGAGAGAGATGTTGAGCTTCAGAGACAGAAGGGAAAGTAAACCCAAACAGACTGGTGTGGCTCTCAGTCTTGTTAAAACATAATTTATGAGTAAAAACGACATCTGTCCAGACAGCATTTTTAAGTTGTTTTCGTAAAGATCCCTGTACTTACTGACACACCTGAGAAATAACAAAACAGCTAAATCCCTGTCCTCTTATCAGGAGACGACAGCTAAATTGTGCATCACGATGCACGCTGAGAGTTAGATAAGATCAATACCACTTACATCTGGGTGCTAAACATGAAAATCGGGCCGAGAGGTGGTTAGCTTAGCTTTGCATAAAGACAGGAGAAAACAGCTATCTTTTTAGTTTAATGTGTAGCCGACAAGAACCAAAGTGTGTAAAGCCAAACTGTCTGCTGCACAGTTTTTCACCAGGTCAGTACCAGTGACCTCCTGAAGACTTTGCTGGTGCCCTGTCAACAACTTTTGCTGATGCTATGGAGAGGGATGGAAAGTGGGAAACCTGTGACCCTTGACCACTGAGTCTGTTTCTCTCTCACTCTCTCAAGCAAAATGTGGTCCTGGAGACATCTATTGTGGTGGTACCTATCATAGCACTGGTTCTGAGTACTCTGCCAGGTGTTTATGGCAGTCTGTCTGTGGACAGAATTCTTCGCTATGATAGTGTCACAGCCATGCAAGATGCGGTCACAAAACTTTACAGGTGTGTATCTGAGATTACAATAAAGGCAGAGTTCGAAAAATCAGTGTGGTCTGAGCAAGGTTGCTGTCAGTAGGGACGTAGGCAGTCTAGTCACCAGAAAAAAATGTTGGCATCGTTCGTTTCTGCATTAGCACGTTTCACGTCTCAATCAGTGTTTCTAAAGTGACACAGTATATAAGATAACTTCTTCATCTGGAGGTGGGGGTAATGATGGATGGTGGGACACCTTGGCAAGACACTTGCCAAGTCACACACCACTGAAGTTCTCTATTGGAGACCAAAAAAACAACAAAAAAGGTTGTGTTTTAGTGAGTCATTGCTGTGGTTTCATCAGTTTTTGAAGCTCTAAACTGGATGTTTTAAAGTGACCAGTTGTGTTTTTCCAGCGGCTTTCGAGGCTCCAAATGTGGATGTTTTGTAGCAACCCATCTATGTTTTTCTGGCCGCTTTTTAGACTTCAAACATGGATGCTCTGTCGGCTCCGTCCCACTTTCCTTGTAAGTTGCGGATAGGTGTATCATAGCTGGAGTGATCCTATCACAAGATGGTCTCTAGCTGACATTAATATCAGCAGTTTTATTAGAAAGTGGACCCTTTAGTAAAACCTCTAAAGTGTATTTTATATAGGTATTGCTAACATAAGTATATACATTCATTCAGCACCTCTGAATGAATGTCAATATCAAGAAGTGAAGAGAGCAGCTATCACCACCATTTATCAAATACACGTCTGTCAAAATCACATGTCACACAGAAGTTAATCATCTCCGGTAAATTCAGCGTAATGGTCACAGATAGCACGACACACTCCAGACCAATAAAACATGATAGGCTTTAATTCATGACTCCGTTGCATCCCTGCATGTTAGAAAATGGCCTGAGTGATGTAAGGCCACACAGACATCTCCCCCGCAGCTCAGAAATAGCTGGCAGCATAGGTGTTGTTTGTTTGGTATACACAAAGACATATATACGACAACAACCACTTGCGTGCAGCCACATGCAAATAAATGTACCCCCCACCACAGCTACACACACACACACACACACACACACACACACACACACACAAACTCATTAGCTCCCTTCAGTGTTGTCTGCTAACTGGGGCTTTTTTTTTTTTTTTTTCCAATCTGTGATCATCACTCTCTCTGCGCCCCCATCTCCTTCGCCTCCTCAAACCCCCCTGCCCCAGCTTCTGCTCCTCCTTCTCTGCCATCTTTATTGTAATGCAGATTTGAGGATCGGGTGGGGGATGGGAGCAGGGGGAGGGGATGGTTAGAGAGGAGGTTTGTGGAGAGGCTGTGGTTGGTGTTAAGTATGACCTGGCAGCCCTGCTGTGCCTCAGCAGGCGGTCCGGCGTGGGCTTGGGGGAGGGGAGCCCATGAGAGAGAGAGAGAGAGAGAGAGAGAGAGAGCTTTGGGGGTTATCCCCCAGCCTGTACATGACTCAGACATCAGATATCAAGATCCCAGCCTCTTGAAATAAAAGATGGCAGACACGCCACTTGTGTCTTTACTCAACATAATCTCATTCAGGAGTGGAACAGAGAAGAATAGGATGTTCGATGACGTTCTGTTCTGTCTAGACATGATGAGCTTAATGTCACTGAGGTTGTGTTGTTGTTCCCTATGTCATAGACAAATATCATGTAACAACTACCATTGAAAGCGAATAGGGATCACAATTTGAAAATGGTATTAATCTGTGTATTAATCTGTGTGAAGGCAGTAAAGCCATTACTGAAACATCACTAATTTGCCCACACAGATTTTTCAGCTGTTGCGCTGTCTGACATGTTGTGGTACGTTTGGATTGTTTTTTTCGGCAAGTGTGTCAGGGTGTGTATTAGTATTTGTATAATTACCATGTGTGCGCGCGTGTGTGAGTGCATTTGGGGCTCTCATGTCTGCAGCTTAAACTGCAGCCACGCTCCGTCCCAGCTGTCGGAGAAGTCAAACTATTTACTGAGCGCCTGTCCTCCAGTGACAAGTCATCCCACCCTTCCTACTAAACACACACATTTGCACACAGGCACACATACACACACACGCACCAGAATGCAGTGGCGGATCTTCCTACAGGTGACATAGGCAGCCACGTAGGGCGCCACCCAGAAGGTGGGTGTCAACAATAAAAAAAATAATAATACTGACAATAATCAGAGAAAAAAATAATTATAAATTAATTCTAAGAAATCAATTTTTTTGCCCTGCATTTAGGGAGTCAAATGTGCTTGGTCCGACACTGTCAGAATGGAGGGCAGAGATGGTAGAAAGCAATCTAGAGTCAACACTTTAAATAGCCATGAGTGGGATGGATTCATTGACCTGCACCTCTCTTTGTGCTGAAAAACAGTCATCCAGCTCACTTCTGTTGTTGAGTCCTCATTCTCCATCTGATTACACTAAATTTCACTCGTAACATGCAAGAACAAAGTAGCACACAGTTACCTTCCTGTTTCAATTAGAGCACTGCTTACACATTCACACAGACATTTATAATAACTATGTGTTCATTTGTTCTTCTAATTTCAGGTTACAGAGCAAGTGATTCAGTGGCATGCTCAATGGCACATAAGGAAAGCGGATGTTTGTCCAAAAGATGCAGGTCCTCCAGCAGAGGGATGGCTTACTCAACTCAAGTCAGCCATTTTTGTGTAGTTCGCTCAGCTTTGGCGTGATTCATTATTCGGTTGTCATTTTGCTCCAGTTTTCCAGTTTCTCCATCTGCCATTGCAGCTGTGTTGTCATGGAGCATCATTGCAGTGTGTTGCGCTTGTTTGCGAGTGACCTATTTATAACCCACCCCTTCAATCTCTTGCCCCCAATTCCCCCTCTCTCTCGTCCTTCTCCAGTTTATCAAAACACGGTTACGTAAAAAACAGCTCCCTTTGAACCGGCACTGGGTCGTCACAGTGGCATGAACATCTCTGTGAGTTATTAAATAATTCAGGAGACGGGGTGAGGTGTTGAGTCTGGGTTATTTAAATTTCACTCTTGAGAGATATTCTTAGCTCAAGAGTGGCATAACGGAGACTCGAGTGTCACATGTTTATTTGAAATACTGAAAGTCACCAGGAGACAGAAGCTAGGGCATTTTCCTCTTCCATAATGTGGAATGCATACACTTACATTGTCAGATCAGTTAAAATTGGAACAAACACCTCCTGCTATGATATCGCTCACTACTACAACCAATGAGCTAACAATCAGGTGCAGTTTCATATGATGGATGGGTAGTCCAAACTACATTTTGATTTTGGATAAATTCATATATAAGGTTTCCATTTAAAAACATTAAAAAATGTTTTATATCTGTGGGTTAGGGTGATTACATGATGACTTCAGATGTCAGTGATGCAGATTAGGAGCCTTCAGCCTAAAGGCCCTGACATACCAAGCCGACGGTCGGTTGTCGACCAAAGTCGGGCCGTCGGTGAGCGTCCGTCGGCCTAGTTTTTGTGGTGTATCCCGTACCGTCGGCCCTTTGGCGTCGGCGGCTTTTCGGCCGGTTGAGCATGTTGAATTGGCGGCGGAGCTAGTCGGTGAAAGATATCACTCTGATTGGCTGTTCAGGTTTTATTTCCTCGCCCCTGTAGCGAGTGAATCTGCCTGTAGTGAAACCGGGGCTAACCGGTGCTTCCTCCTCAGGCTCCACTTCACTCAGCTGCCCAACAGATCCGCTGCTTCTTCCCACTTTAACCTGAATAACAAACCGGAGCTAGCTGGGAGCGGCACAGGGAAGGGAAGCACAGCCAGTTAGCCTCTGCTAGCTTCCCAGCTAGCCCCGACTCCCGTTTGAATCCAAACGGAGAGCCGGGGCTAGCTGGAAGCGGCTAGTGGAGCGTTAGCCGCAGCATGATGGAGGGACACACAGCCAGTTAGCCTCCGCTAGTCTCTGAGCTAGTCCCGGCTCTCCGTTTGGATCCAACCGGAGCACCGAGCCCTGGTTTGTTATTCAGGTTAAAGTGGGAAGAAGCAGCAGGTTTATCAGGCAGCTGAGTGAAGTGGAGCCTGTGGAGGAAACACCGGACCGTCTGGATGTAATAGTCCGTGGAGGTGCTGCGGTGCTCGGCTGCACAGATACGTAACACCTCGGCTGTCAGGATGTACCACTCTCTCACTCCGCTCTCTCTCACACAGGTGCAGAATGTATGTTCCACTTGGCTGTCGGATGTAGTCCGTATAGTGTGTTCAAATGCAACTGACACAGGGCGACGTGAGGCGACGTGAGGTGACGTAGACGACGCAACAGTTGGCTTTCGTCGCCACTAGTTCTTTGATGTCGGTTTGGTGTGTCTGCACCTTAAAGCTCCCACCAGACCCGAGTGGTGCACAGCGCATTAAACTGAAAATTAGCAAGACTTTAGAGTTAACAATTACCCCAACCTCCATGTCTTTGGACTGGAGAAGCTGGAGAAAACCCAAGCTGACAAATAAAGACTATCTTGAGATCCTGTAACATGCACAGCTCCCACTCTTTTTACATTATTGACTGTAAGGCTATTAAGACAATGGCTGCCACTTGTCAAAATCTCGCCCAGCCTGCTAACATTGACCTCTAGCCAGCCTTCACAACTTTATCATCACACTGTCAGTTGCATTGCACTGGCAGTCAGCTGGCAGTCCAGCTCGCCTTGTCTCACATTGAGCCAATAATGTTTCCCTCCCTCTCATCAGTGCTTTAATTGATCTAGAACTGCCCGACTGTGTTTGCAGTGCAGTACCGACCTCATCTCCACTGGTGTGCTGAGACAGCTAGCATTGATCTATGCTAGCCTCACCAACCTGCCCAGTTGAGTCTGCATTAACCTCCTGCTAGTGTAGTCTGGTCAGCCCATAGCACTCTGGCTACCCCCTGACAGTGATTGCAAGTGATTGATTAGAGATTGATTGG
This sequence comes from Epinephelus moara, assembly GCF_006386435.1. Taxonomy (NCBI): domain Eukaryota; kingdom Metazoa; phylum Chordata; class Actinopteri; order Perciformes; family Serranidae; genus Epinephelus; species Epinephelus moara. The sequence continues at coordinate 33,892,014 of NC_065519.1, forward strand.
TTAAAACAGGGGGTAGGGAGGGAGGTGGAAGGACATGGGTGTAGCGGCCGGTTATTTATGTTTGCATCTCATCAGGAAATGGGTGCAGTCAAGTTGGGCCAAGATTTACTGTTACTGCCCATATTATTTTCTCGTACAGTCACTCCCTGTCAGAGGCTGAGATACTGCCTTGACAGAGAGATACATTAAAAATAAAACAGGATGGATATATCTCCTGGTGACGGGTGCAATATGAAAGACACCTGCTCCAACAAGGGAAGAAAAAGCCATTTGTCAGTTCTAAAGGGAGACGCTTCCTTTGTGTGTCTTCACCCCCTTGGGGTTTACTAACAAGGTTATCACGAGTCAGTGATGAGCTCAGACTGGAGATCAATGGTAGCAGTTAAGAGACCCTCTGTATATGTCCACAATGGAGCTCTCTCCATCAGTAAGGGACAGGGGCACGGTATTGGGTCAAGGGCATCAGTTGGCCACAGAAGGTAGCGCGTCATATGATTGGGTGCTCCTGGTGGACCTCCGTAACATCATCAAATACCCAACGTGTAAGCCGATCAGGCACCATTCAGGACTCTGTGGGAGATAATCTGCTTGAACTTAATGACAATGGTTTTGATACATATAGGAGGCCACAGTTTTGATGAGATTGTCGGTTCTTTATTGATGCCATCCAGGATTTAAGCCTATGGATGTGTAACATAAGCACATTACCTGTGTCACAGGGAGATGACCAGACTGATGTGGGGCATGCACAACAGGAGCAATTTGATCACTGTCCATTGTGGCCTAATTTCTGTCGACTGCTGGTGCTGAGCGCCCTTGGGGATAGTGGGGGGTTCATTATGGTGAAAAAAGACTGTTGAACTATCAAGGCTATTTGGTGTCATGATTTCTCCCTGCAGCATATGACGGGTGTGGATGTGGCTGGTTATGGGGCTGCTCCTTTTTCATTTGCTGAAGAATTTGCCCAAAAGGGGCTCATTCCTGAAACATTCCAGGGTGTCCGATATTCTCCCTAAATTCAAAAGTGGGGAGATAACCAAAACCATCATACTCTTACATTCCAGCGGTCAGAAAGTGGACAAAAAAGGAAAGTTCATGAATTCTGAGTATCTTCTATCCCAGGTTGATAGGATTTTGTCAAGGGGCAAGGTAATAAACGGCTTAAAATGGCATTTAAAATGCTGTTTTACGCTCTCCACAGAACATTCAGAGGACTTTTTAAGGGAGATTTATGGGGGGTGTCATGGGAAAGTTGTCTGGGTGGAGGCAAGTTGTCCTTCCTAATGGGCCAAGTGACCCTGCTCTCCTCAAGGTCAGGCTGATCCATAGTAATTAACGACCGGGCACTTTGACCGGCGTTATCTTGGCTCCTGTGCTATCATCAAACACCTCAAACCTTCAGAGGGTCCTGCCTGGCTCCGAGCTAGCACAACAATCCACTGCACACCTGTATGTGTTGCGCTCACACATCCCTGCTCTCCCACAGACACACTCAAGGTTGTCCAAGGACGCAGTCTTTAGCTTGATCGATGAGTGTGTCACATGTGTGTGTGTTCCCAAAGTGCTGTGTCACAGCACAACAAGAGGTTGTTTCAGGGCAGTAATGGCTCGGCTGTAGGCTGGGGTAAAGCTTAATGAGCTGGATGCCTCGGTATTCACAGCTGAACATAAACATGACACAGAGAAGCAGCAGCTCTCACTGCTGGGTGTGTTTCTAGTGTCCCAACCTATAGACCCATCTCCTTCATCTTGTCCAACCACGGTCTGAATCACCTTATAAGGGCTGAAAGAGTTTGGAGCCTCAAGTAGTTTGGCAGCGAGAAAGTGTCTGTTGGGTCTGATGTATGGCCTTGTTATTCCAAATAGAGAAGAGGGAAACGGCTGATTATTGATATCTGGTAAGTGTCCAGGATGAGTAATGTGGCTGTCCAAACAAGCAGCTGTTCACCAAGCTTTTGGCAGGTGGAGGAAATCAATAGCAAGACACACCTTTCAGATGAGGATAACGAATGAGAAGGGGGCACTGTAATGGAAAGATACCCATCTTCGCTTGGGGCCTGGGCCTCTCCAGCCATTGCACAGACAGCAAAGACAGTAATGACACAGCGGTGATGAAAGCCAGTTGTCGGATTTTCAAACAGGCTACATGTTTGACCGCCAGTGTCTGTAATACTGTTGAGGTTTGCAAACAGACACAGAGGCTTTCCATATTCCCTTAATCAATTCACTGTCAGAGGTAGTAGAGCCATTATCATTCTCAGAATAGAATCAGCCAGTGTAACTCGCCTTGCAACTGTTTTCCCACCTCCCATAGGCTCAGATGCATCCTCATATAGATTAAGACAGCTCTCGTCTGCCTTGGCATGCTCCCTGAAGACATTCCTTTGCTGAGCCCCTTTTCACTTTTTCATCAGCTTGCATCATTACACGTCACATATCATCCACTGAGACATTACAGATGTGGCCATGCAGTTCCACACGCACATAAACAAGCGACAATATCTTGTTTTCAGTCTGTGGAGCGTGTTAATAATCTAATTACTGCACTGCCTGATAGTCACTGTCTACATGTAAAAGATACAGTAAAGTTCTTTGTCAAATTGCAGCTAACACCATGTGACTCTTTCTTTGCCCTCTTCCCCTTCTCTTTCTCCTCATTCGGGTCCCTCTGGTCGTTCCTCTCTCCCCTCTGCTGCTGTGCAAATGGATTAATCTTGTATCTCCCAGTCTGAAGGGAGGGTAGAGTGGTGCACTTGTGTCAGGGCACAGTGAAATATGCATGTGTGCGCGAGTAAGAGAGTGAAACAAAAACGAGACAGAGACAGGAAAACAGATGGAGGAAGGAAAATTCAGTGTATGTTTGACTATAAGACTGAGTAATGTTGGGGAGATGGGGGAGGAAGAGCAAGAGATGAAACCCAACATGTGGTTTTGTGATGATGAAATTTGCATCTACTCTGCATGCTTATACTACTGTGACATGACACCACTGAAAAGCAGAAGAACGGCCTATATGCCCTCAGATATGTAAAGATCAAGTGTGATCTGTACATATTTTGCCCTTTCAGGCAAACGTCGCTCACATAGATGCCCAAAATAGAGTCATATCCATTAATAAACCATGTTCCTGCTGTGCATCCCAGCTTTTTTCCAGTATCCCTGCAGGAGAGAGAGAGGAGGGGACAGCCAGTGGGTCTGCCTGTTAACAGAACTGGATCTGTATAAAGCCGTCAGTCACAAGTCATTTCAGCCAGTGCTTCTCTACATTATTAAAAATGCTTTAATGGTCAAATCGCATGAAATATTTATTCTTGTCTTGTCATTCACTGTAACCCCCCCCCCCAATTTCTGACTCCACATCTTCCCCCTTCGACCTCCTGCTGCCCTCATATTGCTTTTCTCTCACTCTCACTCTCCCTGTTGACTGAGCAGCCAGCATCAGTGACAGGGTTTTAAGTGGTTGCCATGACAATGCCATGACGACAGTGATGGAATTCATTTGGCATGGCAGGGATCACATGAATGGATGAGTTTGAACCTGAGAAACCTCACGTCTGGTAGCTGTCTGGAGACGACGAGAAGGCACTTATGGCATGGTTGATGTTTGTGAAAGTTTGTGGCTATGGAATAGAAGTTATAATTACGTTATGGTTTAGGCTAGTTGTACTCAACCAATAGGGCTCACTTCTATGTGTAACACCATAGACTGTATAACAGTAATGGGTGTAGCCAATGTGACGTTAACTGGCTGTCAACATGTTTATTTCTGCTGTAAAGTTGGGCATGTTAACATGGAGGTGTATGGAAACTGACAAGGATTGGGACTGACTACTTTTAGAGTCAGCCTCAAGTGGCCATTTGAGGACCTGCAGTTTTTGGCACTTCCGTGTTGGCTTCTTTTTTTCTAGCCCCAGAGGTTGCCGCTTGGTTAGCACTTAGCATAAATCCCAAAGTGCATGATTGTTCACTATGAACGTGAATGAGCTGGTTTGAACAGAGAGGTTGTGAACAGAGAGGGGGGCAGAGTTGGAAGCAGAGCCATGGACAGACTTGATTAACTGAAGCAAAGAGATATGATATATACGTTGGGTCTTCTCTGGGGAAGAGAAGCAGGTTTTGCAGTTGAAGATTTGTATACCACAAAGCACTCACCACTCATTTTGCCACACTCACCACTCTCCTGGAGCCTACAGCAGATGAGGAATCATGGGAGGTGAGGGTGGGCGGGAGTTACAATATGACATCACATCCATCATGGCCGCCAAAGGCCCCAGCTGCCACCAGCTGTTGTACATTAAGCAAAGTGCAGCAGGCGGATTTGGCTGAGCCAGTTATGGGATAACTCAATAACATTACTCTGTTAGGGGCTGCCTTGAGCTCTTTATTTCATAATGCATCGTGGTTTTACCGCCCGACCTGCCATCTAACCCTCAGGAGCTGTCGTGAACTTCTAAGCTGATTACCGCGCCCTGTGCTAAGTTTATGGGTCATTACGATTGGCCTCTGCTCATCAGTCAAGTCTTACCACACCTTATCGTCTCTATCTATGAAAACAGTGTTGGCATTATGTTATTGTACAGATGGAAGTGCTGAATTTCATCAAGCAAGGCCATCAAATCAAACGCTTGATGTTGCCCTGGCCCCTGGCTTACACTCTCAACATGACTGGGTCTTAATGCTTTCGTGGAAGTAGGTTAAGTGCCTTGTGCCAAGAGAGTGCCACACAGCATGCCTGCATTAATCTGACCCACCACAAGTGCCACACAAGTGTTCCTTGTTGAATTCTGGGAGCTCAAAAAAACTCTCCTAGACTACAGAGAAAGAGTGTTGTGAAAGTGCAGTTGAAAAGGGACGAATGATTTCTAAGAAATACCAACATTTTTTCAACCCCCTACTGGTTTGCTGTTGGTCTGGGTGTGTGTAGATGTGTGTTTCTGAGAGAGAGAGGGGGGGGTGCAATATGTAGCGGGGCCCTTTGACAGTAATTGTTTGGGATGGAGGTGGCAGCTGTGGGAGATCTGAGGGGCAGAAAGGTGATAGTTTGACCCTCCCCACCCTCTGGGCTCCACTCAAGCCGTGTCCGCACTAATGGAGATACATTTGAAACAGCATCCTTTTCCTTCCACTTTGGCCTTTATCCACACTAACTATCAAAAACAGCTTCTCACAAAATGGTCTTTGGAGAGAACCTATTTAATAAGCTCTGTAGAAGATGAAAATTTTGCTTTTTGAAAATGACTGTGAAACCTTCACAGACCTGGTCAAGTATCTCTCCATGGCAATAAAGTTAAGAAGCCAATAACCTGTCCTCTCAGTGATCATTCATTATGTTTATTGTAATGCGTATGCTGTTAATAATATGCTGTCAGACTACTGCTTAAGCATGAAATGACTATTTGCTTGAGGGTATTTCTACGGACATCACCATCATCCAGTGGCTGGTATAGAGGGACATTGAAGAGGACCTTCAATTTCAATTTCAATTTTATTTATAAAGCCCAATATCACAAATCACAATTTGCCTCACAGGGCTTTACAACATACGACATCCCTCTGTCCTTATGACCCTCGCAGCGGATAAGGAAAAACTCCCCAAAAAAAACCCTTTAACGGGGAAAAAAAACGGTAGAAACCTCCTTATGGACCTTATGGAGCATGCGCTGAGTGCCTTGGCCAGTTTGGGTACAATTGACTGTATACATGCAGGAGTAATTCATCTCCCAGTCGCATTATCTGGGTGTGTTAGTCTGACTTTGAGAAATTTGGTTTAGTACAATTTCAGTCGAACTAACAAGGTTACATGTGCTTTTAAAGTCTGGTTTTAGACCGACTGCACTAGAGCTTGACTGTGGCACCCAGTGTTTAACTAATATCAGAGATGGGGGACTGGAGTCACATTACTTGACTCAAGTCAGACTCACTCCAGTTGTGAATTTGAGGACTTTAAACTTGCCTGACTAACAGTGATTGACTTGGTATTCATGACTTGAGACTTAACTTAGACTTGAGACAAATAACTCCAAGGGACTTCACTTTTTTTTAATTAAATATTTGCACGCTTCCAGATATTGAAAAGTTATGTATTGTTTTTGAAACATGATTGAGTGATTTCTAGTGCAATGCACACAAACCTGGCAACCTACTAGGACATGGCAGACCAGGAGAAGCCAATGCATGAGGCAGCTATCATAGAGAGGGCTACTCCAAAAATCATAAAATTTAGATTGAAGGATTATTTTGTTGATGACAGTAGTAAGAAGAGAACAGCTTTATGCAAGGTCTGCCGGCCAAAACTCAGTGACACAACCACCACAACCCTCAACTTTATCCGTTGTTACAAAACCACCAAAGGTGTGTAAATGCGTCTTTTTTTCAGCTAACAGCTTACTGGCTGACCAAAATAATCAGAATTCCATATGACTTGACTTGTGACTTGCTTGGCTTAAAGCATTCGACTGAACTTGCTTGATTCTCATCACACTTGCTTCTGACTTGCACATGTGTGACTTGGCGGCACTCCCAACTCTGGCTAACATGAATGACAAATAATATTTAGTGTGATTCAGTGCCAATGTTAGCAAACTAGGCTAACTAAGCTTTTACTTTCTGAGTGAAAGCTAGTTTGCTTCGCTGGCTAGCATCTACTTCCCAAATGGACTACAACAACAACAGCATGGTTTGCTTTGAAAGTTGTACAGTAATGGGACAGACAGCTAATATCACACATAGACAGTGCATGGTTCATCTGATTACATTTTTTGTGCCATTCATGTTATTCAATAATAAAACATTTTTCCACGAGTACTGCCCTTTTAAGAAAACACATTTTCTATATCCTGCTGCCAACCTAAGGCTCGTAATCATAGGTTCTACTCAGTATTTGGTCCATAAAGCATGAATCACATTAGTAATAGTGCAGGCTTGTCCTTAAGCAAAGATTTGATCTAAGCAAAGTAGTTTAACAGCCGCAAAGTGTACCAATAAAATGTACCATAATACCAATGAAATGTATGATAAAGATTTGAAAGTAGGGAGTCGTTTTATAAGGCTCTGGACTGCTGCCCTCTCCAGTCCCAAGTCTCATTATTGCCATCTACTCAAAATAACAGCTCCCTGTGTTAACTATCACCTCTTCCCTCCAGACTGTATCAGACAGCGTTTACCTGCCCTTTGCTGCAAGCATCTGTTACATGATGTCTGGCTTTGGTTCAGATCACAAAGGCTTCCTCAGCTATCTAAAAATTTCATCCTCGGATTTTCCATCTTCACTTTTGATTGCATACCGTCTGGTTCAACCACCTGGCTTTATTCCTCTGCCTCTATATTGGCTGTACGCTTGTTAGTCCGCCTCCTTGTCTGTCCTCCTTTAGCCAGCTCAATAGGAGGGTATAAATACCTTTTACAGGCTTCCCTCCAGTATCTTTCTTTACCTCATCCTGTCCTTCACATCCTTCCCTCAGCTTGATTCTTCTTTCGTCTGCCTTCCTTCCTTTCTAGTCTAGTTTTTTTTCTGTATTGAGAAAAACATGTAGGAGGTTTGGCAGAACATAATAAACATTCTATATATATATTACACATTATATTTTGGGGTGTTTATGAAAAACCACAGCGCAAAGCAGAGACAGACTGCACTGGTTGACATTTTTACATTACGTTGAGCCTGTAAGCACGGCAGTCTGCAGCAGCATGTGTGAATGTCATCAGTGGTTATGGTTGCTCGTGGACAGTGGAGTGGTGTTCAGTGACAGTTTTTACAACGATAAACCCAGTGGGCACGAGTAGGGAGAGAGGAGTGTGTATCTCACATGCAAGCCTGGGAGCCACGCTCTGTCAGTGGTGGTGTGTGGGGGGGGGCTTGGACCAGAATCTGCTTTGGCCGTTACAGCAATCTGGGTCAGTCAGAGGCAGGGAGAGAGTGACCTCATTGATCCTGCATTATCATTATTTTCCCAGTCATGCACTACGCTGGGACTCAGGGAGACCCCGCAACAGGAAATACGTCCGATTTCCCCTGTGACAGCAAATGTGCGCACACACATGCACATACACACACTTACCCAGGGGAGAGGAAACGTAGTTACGACAGTCTTGAACTGAGAGGTCAAAGGATACCATTACAAATGGCTCGCTCTCACGTTCAGCCATTCAGCAGGCACGCTAATCACACTCACACACAGTGACCCCGAACCCGTCTCTCCTGCGGTGCCACATGATCACACATCTCACGGGCTGAGATTACATTTGTGGCCATGAAGTGGGCCCCATTTTCTCACCATCTAAGTGTTTCCTCTCTAATCTCTCTGGTTCTGTGCATGAGCACAACAGTTTGATGAAACACCAAAGCCATCACTGAAAGAAAAAAAAAACATGCCACCTCTTTAACGGCACATCTGTTAAGATCTTGAGGACACAAACCAGCAACCTTTTCCTCTTTCATTTCCTCGCTGGCACTCTCTTCCTTTTCTGTTTGCTCCATTTCTCCCAATCCTGTCTCTCCCTCCCGAGCCCTGAACTCCTGCCAATGACTGTTAGAGGAATCTGATTTGCGTTGATTACATTAACATTCTCCAGATGTTCATAGTCAGAGATCTGACACCTCTGTCCCACATCAACTGTCTCATCTCGGAGAGCAAGGAGATGCAAGGCTACGTCTTGTCAGAGCTGTGAGGGAGTGCTGTTTCTCAACAGAACACAAGCCGACGTATGAGATGGACTTGGATTGGGTTCAAAGAAAATGGGGTGTGAGCTTTAAAGAAAAATATAGCTGAGGTGTGCAGGAGAAGAAGAAGCAAAAGACTGAAGGAGATGGATGCGAGTGAGTGATTCAGGAAATAAATGAGCCGTGTGAAAGAGAAAGAAAGAAGCTGAACAGAAAAGTGTGCAAGCAAAAAAAACAAAAACATGAAGTAACCTTGATAGAAGGAGGCGAGTCTGTGCAGAGGAGAAGGAGAAGAGCTTCACTTTGAGAGGAAATACTAATTTCCCTTGACTCTGCCTAGTCCATCTGTTTGGTCCTGTCTTTATAGGATTTGGTGCTTGCCGCATGGCCACAGGAAGTAGCCAACCCCCCTGGGTCTTCAGAAGGGAACGTGATCTTTTTAATAAGCCCTGACACGGTCCTCCAACACTACCCTCCTCTTCAAAAGTCCCCGTAGGCTCTGCTATAAGCCTCAGTTTGGCCTTCAAGGAGACTTGACACTAAACATCACATGGGGATCAACGCAGAGGCCAAACCAAGCCTCATAAACAAAGCCAACATTTTGGAAAACAGAATTACGAGCAGCAAAACATGTTTGATGATTGGTTATTACGGGGTTACAAGTTTTGTAGATTGTGGAGGAACCTGGAAGCTACAAGAGGCTCATGGATCATAGCTCGGTCAGCTTGGTGTGTCAGGGCCTTTAAGTATGATCTCAAGCTCACAGCTGATGACTTACATGGTTTGTTTACATAAGCGCATAGCTGATAGGTACAGTGGTTTGTTACAGTTACAGAAGTGCATATTTAATGTATTCAGTGTGAACAGAGAGGCAATTGCTCTCTGTTAGGACATAGTGTTAGGCCTACATTTTTGCAGAGAGAAATATTTTCACTGGACATTATGAGCGGAAAGATTTAATTATGTCAGACTTCAACAGATTGTCCTGGTTAAAAAGCCAAATAACAGAAAGCCTGAGTGCAGCAGCACTGTTGATAAAGCTGCTGCTGTATGAGACAAACAGAGAGAGAGAGAGACTGAGAGAGGGGAAGAGAAGGTGGAAGTTGGGTTGTTGCACAACGTTAAGTTATTAATAACTTAATCAGAATGTGGCTTTGTCACATTTTGACCCACAGGCCTGAAACCCGCAATAACAAGCTTACATCACTTTTGTGTCTCAGTTTAGCATGCTAACATTTGCTTATTAGCAGTTGACACAAATTGGGAATGGGAATGTCATTAGTTTTGATGGTATTTGTTCAACCTAAATTGGGATTGTGACCTGATGGTGGCAGAAAATGAAAGGTCAAAGGATCATTAAAATTATTACAATTAATTCTGAGAGGGGCTTTAATGTGTGAAAGAGATTTAATGACAATCCATCCAACAGCTGTCAACATTAAAAGCTGATTATGTTAACCTGATGGTGACACTAGAGGAAAAGTCAACCAAATTAGCCAGATGCATCCTCTTAGGACCATGACTGTCATGGTAATCCATGTATTAGATGACTGACTGACTGACTGACTGACTGACTGACAGACAGACTGTTATTGCTATCCCTACAGCCATGCAGTAAAAACAAGACTAATGACAAACTAAACACAGCGTCAGTGATCGTTCTGCAAATATGTTAAATTGTGACACTTTGTGGCTGGGCAGATATGTGCATTAAAGATGTCTCCTCAATTTGCGTACAGAAAACATGATCCTGGTAGCATCACATTTATGACAAAGCAAATTTGTCGTTGCAGATAAGTAGTATGTAAACATGATTTTGAGGGAACAGGGATGACCTACTGCTTCTTCTAAACACCAAATCATATTCTATGCAATGGTTTGAACATTTCTTTTCTTTCTACATTGTCTTCACATGGCAATTATGGTATGGTTAAGTTCAGGGGGAAGAGTGTGGTTGTGGGGAAAAAAACGATGGTTAAGGTTAGGCAACTAAAACATCGGTTAGTTTTAAAAAAGAAAAGCCAACTTTCTAATTAGATTGTACTGGTAACCAAACCCAGAGTGTAACTGAGGATAAAAACATACAGTATGGAATGTAGGGTTTGATGGTATGGCATGGGAACAGCATCACTCATGGTAGGAAATCTACTCCATGACAGAAGTTGCTATTTGTCACCGTTGAATAGTCCAAGGTTTGAAACAGTTTGGACGTTTTTGCTGACACCCTTGAGGTGATGAAATGTGTGATTGTGATCATGTTTCCACCACATTTTCCTCTCAGCACATTCCAGATTGTCCTCCATGTGTTGTGCATGCATGCATGCCATGTAAAGGCCAAGTGTCACTGCAGAGCATCCTGTGGTGGAGATCACATTACTAAAGAATCAGTTAGAAGCTGTACATAAAGTGGGAAGATTATAATAGAACGTTAGATTTGATAAATCCAGCTATCTTCATGGGTATTTTGACATGACTTCACTCTTTTCTTTTTATGTTCTTTACTGTAATCCTTGACAGGGACCCAGACCAGCACATCAGATGCTGAGATGTTGTGTTTCATATCTGAAGTTCCTGTATACACTAGACTGTGCACATACACGTGCATGACTTTCTGTGGAATTCTTTTGTTGTTGCTCGCTTTATCTGAGTCCCGAGAGTTTCAGCTCAAATACTATCATCCTCCCTTGTGGTGATTTAAAAGAGGAGGAAGACAGTGAGGATAGGATCAGAAAAAGTACATGAGAGTGAGATGAAAAGCAAGAAAACAACCCCTGTATGGATTCTAACCTCAACTGAACTGAAAAACACCTGCAGAAAAATGTTAGTCCCTTGGCATCCATGAAAACCAAAACTCACTGGTGTCAACATCTGGTTAAATCTCTTCCCTATCTAAACCCCAACATTCTTTAGCTCCATCTCGAGATTGAGGAAGACACCCAGACGAGGACCTCTATCTGCTATTTGTAAACATGGACAACCAGAGGAATCTGAGCTATGAAAGCTATGGGTTAGGTACTGTTTACACATGCATGCAAACACACCACACTGCATACACACACTGATAACAATGTGGTGCAAACAATCCGCCACTTTTGGGGTACCAATTTTCACAGCGGGCATGTGCGTGCCTGACTGCATTCTTTTTCATGTCTGTGTCAGAATAAGTGTCATTTTTGTGGCACTTCCTCTGCTGAGAATGGAAATGTGTAATCTTGACTCGCTCGGTGAAGATTTTCTTTCACAATGAAGACGGGAGGACACTTGTTGACTGTGTGTAGTAATTATACTGCCTCGCTCTAAGTGCATTCTTTCTTTGTTTTGGATTTCCAGTTGACAGGGCCTGAGAGAAACAACAGAAACAACACTTGTGGTTGAGCTGATACTGAGTGGCTGGTTAAAGGTGTGAGGTCAGCTCAGTCAGTTATTACATTTCCAAATTAGATGTAGTCTGATTCATTATGCTGGTCTTTATTACCTTATAGTGAGATTCACAAGTTAGTTAGTTTACTTACTATTATATCACAATACAAACTTATAAAATAGCTTCACATCATTAAAAAACCCATCGGGTCCAAGGAGTAAATCAGGATTTGGAAAACTTGGCTTTGTTTTTTCCTTTATATTAGTCCAAATGTGCATCCTCCAGACTTACACACTAAGCCTTCAGTGATTTTTGACATACTCACTGAGACATGTTCACAATCATTAAGTCAAAGCAGGGAAATGCGCTATGAGACCAGACTTAAGACCTCCAGTGTTTCCATGGAGATGAATTGAGGTCCCTGGCTAATAACTCAATGTAAAGTATTTTTACAAACGGTTCATGACAGTATTGATTTTTAGGTTATGCGCATGATATGTGCAGGCCAGGGTCTGCTGCATGACGTAGTAGCTATAACAGATATTTTCCCTCTTGAGCTGCCAAGTACAAAATTATTTCAACATTAAAGCTAGAGTTGGCAACTTTTATGAAAAAAAGTTTTTGTCATATTTGCTGAAACTGTAATTACATCCACACACTATGACGTGAGACAGATAGTCTGTGAAAAGAAAACCATGTTGTCCCTCTTCCTCTTAGTGCTTCTAATGGCATTTGCTAGAATCCACCATAGCAGGTGGATGGTGCTTCATTTTGGCTTGGATCTTTTTAACATGGCAGCCGGGGGACAAACTTTCTCATTCTACAACTAAACAGTACACTAAATATGTTCCTGAAAACATTGTAGAGGAAAAAAAGTCAATGTAATAACAGAATCTTGATTCATATTTGATCAGCACTGCCTGGTTTGAAAGTTTGACATAGCAGACTCCTTTGCTCTTATTGGTTGTTCACCTTTAAATGTGGTGAATTCTAGCAAATGCCATTAGATGCACTATGAGAAGAAGAAGATTGAAGATTATGGGTTTTTTTTTCACATCTGTCTCATGTGATACTCTGTGGTTAGAGTTACCCGTTGTAACTTAAGAAGAGAAAAGTGACAAAAGCCAGTTATTCCTGTCTATCTTTGCTAAATATAACAAACCCATCCAAATGGTTCATCCTGTGCATATTCTGTATGGGCATTATCTACCCTCACTCACTCATCAATAATTTGGGTAATGGCAGAAAGTCTGCTTGAGGCCTCTTGTGTGGATTTGGCAGCCATCTGCACTTGCAGACTGCCTAGAAAGTGCCCGTTATGGTCATGAGTCTGAGAGTGTGGTGAAGTTTGGGCTGTTAGATTCAGACATACTGTACTCATGAAAGCCCTGTATCTAATAAACAGTTGGATGTGGATGTCTGTCAAACCATCCATGAGACACTTTGAGCAAAGTCTCACACTCATTCAAACCAGCAGAAGAGATGGCAGCTTCACACACTCCCTTTCTTGCACCAAATGGGGCATATAACACAGAAGCAGGTCTGCCTATAAGTCATGGTCAATTTGCTGCTGATCTTTATCAGAGCCCATAATTACCATGGACCATGTTTTGCTCTCTTTGCCATATTTGCTAGGCTTGAAGATGTTTCAGTTTTTCAATTTCCCTCTGAAAGTTGCCAGAATGACAGTGTCAACCATTAGCATTAAAACAGGAAGTCATCAAGGAAATCATCTTTTTCACATCCTCATTCAAGGCTTTATGTATATTGTGTCTACAACCAGCAAAGATCAGTGTTGTACTACTTGAGCCTTGTATCATGAGACCAAGACTGGTCTCCAGAAGGTCATTTTTACTTGGTCATGTCTCGGTCTCAGATAAGAAGGACTCAGGAATTTATTTCTAGACCAGTCAAGACCAATCACCCACACGATCATGGCAGGGATATCATTAAATTGCCTGCGCAAAAAGGATTGTTGAATAAAGATGGTTAAGGTAAATTCAGCTTCTCAGTGTTGGTTTGTATTTGTTTGCTCATAGAAAATAAAGGAAAAATCCTATGGATAAAATTCACCCCTGCAATGCCTTTTGATTATTTTTTTAAGACATTTCTCACAGTACACTTATACATACACACATACTGTACATGTGGCAATAAAAGAGGTGATAGAGGAGGACTCTTCATTTGTTTTCTGTGGGTGTTTTTATGGGTATGTGGATCTTTTAGATCAGTATGAGGGCTGTCTATAGGCCCGTTTCCACTGAAGAAGCTCCTGGTACTATTTGGGGGCAGGAACTACTACAGGAACGTCCTCTCGCTCGGCCCTCTCAACCGCCGTGTCTCCACTGAGAGAGCGGAGTACGAGGAAGGTTCCTGTAAAGTTACGGGCTCTGGATGTGACGTAATCGTTGCGCAACCATTTACCGGGGCGACGTAGGGACGCCGTTAGCTGTTAGCCCTTAGCCCTTAGCGGTGTCTGTAATAACTCACTAAATGGCCCGTGAAAAAAATATTTTTTCCACCAGATGTCTTAGTTACAACATGATTGAGCTAACAACGGGAGGCTTTTAACAGATGACGTCCTGATGTTAGCTTTGCTGCTGTTAGCTGTCCCTGTCAGCTGCAGCCACTGATGCTTTCTAGACATCGTGATTTCCCAAAACTGAATACATACAACACATAGCAACACAAAACTGCTTTGCTAGCTCAATCATGTTGTAACTAAGATATCCGCTGTAAAAAATATTTTTTTCACAGGCCATTTAGTGAGTTTTTTTACATGGCGGTGGAAGCTATATGAACGAGCTAACCCTCGTCTGCTGAGTTTTAAAAACTAAATCCCAAGCCCCAGCCAGGAGTCTTTCGGGGCCGTTCTGAATACCTACTCCGAGGCAGGGACTTGTTTAGCCCCCGTAAAAGTTCCGGAACTCTGTCCTTCGGGGGAGGTTCCTGCGGTGGAGACACGCACCAACGGCCCCGGCCCGTAAAATTACTCCGAAGTTCCTGTAGTGGAAACGGGCCTTAAGGTTTGCATGTTTCACATTTTATCTAAGTGTGTCATGCAGTGTGGGACTCCCACTGGTCTGGTCTTGGTCTTGACTTGGTCTCAACCCCTTAACATCTTGATCTTATCTCAGTCTTGACTAAAATACTGGCACAAAAGAAACTGCAGATTCTAAGTAATAGGAATGTAAGTATGATGGATCCTACAACAATATTTTGTGACATTTTCAGAGACATTAGATTTCATTCTGACAAGTTATATTATAATATTGGATAGTTAGTAGAGACTGTGTATTTTCCTTAGCTGGGACCATTTTGATTGAGTCTTAAAATAGCTCCACGGCAGCTACAAAGTGGGACAATATAACTGCTGTATGGAAATTAACTGACTAATGACTTGGATGTATGTGAATGAGGAGCCACTGCAAGCTCATTAATTTCAGTCTCAGCATCTCTGGGGCTTTCTAAATGATCCCTTCATCGTGTCTTAATGATGATCTATATGCCGACTCACGCAGCACCTGGGATGCTGCTCACACTTTGAATCACATTTATGATTTTACCTCTTAGCCAGTTTCGGTTTCCACTCCCCTCTGCCCCCGGGTCATACAGGAAGTGATGGTACCCTGCTGGGTAGCAGAGCGTATGCAGGATGCCGGGCCAGTCATCCCACAGGAAGAGGAAGAGCCTTTACATGTTTTCCCCAGAGATATGAAGGGATGACACGTGTGAAGGATTGTCAGAGAGAGACAGAGGGAGATTTGAAGGGTCGGAGTGGCAGGCTGATAAACGTTAAAAGAATTTACAACATCTGCTGGAGCCAGGACCAGAGGATGTTGGGTAATAGTGGCTGCGCCGAAGTTGAGTCACAGACTGCTGCACACCAAATACTGATAGCAGGCATAGGCAGATTATAAGACAATAGGTGTGCATGTCTTTGTAGATGTTCTGAGTTTCTTTATATCTTTGCATCTTTGAGGTTGTTTTTTGTGTCCCTTTGTGGTCATTTTGCATCTTTGCAGTCATTGTGTGTCTCTTTGTAGTTGCTTTGCATCTATTTGTAGTAGTCTGTGTCTCCTTGTAGTTGCTTTATGTCTCTTTGTAGTCCTTTTATGTCTATAGTGGTTGTGGTACCCCTTTCAAATTCATTGTGAGTCTCTTTGTGTCTCTTTGCAGCTGTTTTGCATGTCTTTGTCATCTTTTGCATCTCTTTGTGCACATTTTACATCTCTTTGTGGTCATTTTGAGTCTCCTCCTGGTCGATACACGTCTCTTCAAATAACATTTTGTAGGTGAAGGCCAGGGGGGCCCTGACAGTTTGTGCACCTGGGCCTATGCCCAGTAGGCCCGTTCAGTAATCCATTCAGATAGCAGGCCATTCATTCTCAGAGACAAAGGGAATGAACCACCCAGATAAGTGGAGTCAATGAAGTAGCAGATATGAAAGATGAGGATATGCAGTTAAGGTTGGACAGAATGCTTCCGGCCTCGGCTCCTGGGAGGAAAGAGGAAATCCTTTCATAACCAATGAGCCTCCACTTGAGACTAACAACACTGTCTAATACCTGGGCGGCAGATTAATCAGCTCGCTTTATCATTCCCTGACTTTGCTGACTCAGAAGCTATCTTAAATACATAACCTTTAAGGAGCACAACTCCTCAAGTCAGCTGCTTGCTTATGTGTTTCCCTTTTTACAGTTTAGCAATGTGTTGTCCCACCAGGTTTGACACCTCATATAAACTGGCAGTTTTTGCTGAAGCGTTAATGGGCCTGTGACACACTCGTCCTAGGGGCTAACTGGCTGACCAGTCAGTCTGTTTGCCTGATTGTGCCCCATTAACCCACCCCCAGGAGAGATCACAAGAGTGAGTTTCTTGAATGTGGCCCCATCCCGGCTGCCTCCTAATGGCAGCCCTCCACCAATTAGGACCTCATAAATAACAAGAAGTATGGGGGTATGTTTGAAATGATAGGGGAGAGGGCAGTGAGATTGTAAGATGGTTAGGAATGTGGTGTGTGTGGTGTAGTGTGGCAAATAATCTACACTTTGTGTCAAACTGAATGATGTCCACCACCAGTAAAAAAAAGATAAAACAAGTTTTTCGATTAGCACAAGATATTCATCTTATCTTATTTTTGTCTGAGTGTCCCAGCTATCTGCGATCTTTAAATGACCGGTCTACATTCTTTCACAGTGAAAATTACACGGCTATCACCTCAGTCATCTAAGCACACACAAATACACACCCCACTTAGTTGAGATGAATGTTTAGATTTTTTTATCCGACTTTTCTCCAAGTTTTCCCGCAGGTTTCCTAAGGACAAAACACTGACGCAACAGATAAGGGTCAGTGGACTGTTTAAATTAAGGCACGACTAACTTACAGTGACGGCCCAAAACAACATACCTGTCAGTCAGTTACAAGCCAGTAACAACAGCTGCTGACGAATTGATATTGACACAAAAGCGGCAAAACTAAGCTTTTGTGGTTTCATTAAACTCCGAAGTGAGCTGTTTTTTAAGACTGACTTGTTTAAACTGTCTCCATCTCTCATCTCGCTTCTCTCCTCTTCTGTCTCTCTTTACATTCCTGACATGCTTGAGTAGAGTGATGACACGTGCCCATAAGTATGCCGGCTGAGAGTTTAAAGGACTCCTGTGTTTCTCACTCCCCGTGTACCTCTGGGCCTTTAATCAGCACAAGGAAAAACCAAGAGGGGTACTCAGTGTTGGATAAATGTGAACTTTTGGTGTTTATTTGTTTCCATATAACAATGATTGTTTCCAACAGGAATGTAAAACTCTATCATATTATACTGAACATATGGGATGTTTAGCTCATGGTGCTCCTCAAGCATTCCCTGTAGCAAAGGGTGTTTTCCCAAAACGCTTTACAGCCCAGCTGCGATAGAACGGGAAATCACACATCTTTTGACAGGAAGTTCCATCCACAAACACACACCAGCAAGGCAGGAAGTCCTGCCAGCTCGGCCAGCCAGGTTCATTCATAAATCTTGACACACAAGCACAGAGTATAACCAGTGATACAAGCAGACGAAGCTTTGCGTTTCAGTCAGAGATGCAGCAACTCCTGACAGGATATGAAAAGGTCGAAGGTCAGCAGAGAGCAAGGTTTAAGTTGGGATCTGTTTGGGTGGTTTTAGGGGTTTACAAATATAGCAGCTGGATAATCCTTTGACATCGGATGTATCCTCTTCATCTTCAGATGGAGCTGAGATAGGCCGTAAAGTGGAGAGGAATTTCCTGGAAAGATGCAGATCACATGTGTTGATAGCTCAACTTTTTAGCCTTCTTTCTTTCATTCTCTCTCATGCACAGAGAAAGTAAAAGTACTTTAAGGTGACCCCTTAGATGAAATGAATTTTTACTGTTCACACAGGGCTGTTGATCATAATAATAAAAAGATTCCTATCGCAAAAGCCCTTTCAAAGTTATAGCACATTCGGGAGCTCCTTCGTAATTTTATTTTGACTAGAGTCTGACCAGCTATTAAAGGAGGCCATAAAAGGAAGATATAACAAAACAACCTCTATCAGAGGTGAAGAAATATCTTCCTAAAACTTGTACATCAACACTCACATACAGACCATCTTTCAAAGGCGACGTCACAAAATGTTTTCCACAAGAGCCCAATTTTTCCCAGAAGGTGAGAATAGTAAGACAGACAATGTGAAGTGTAGCGGAAATGTCAGAAGAAAGACTTATCTGCCTGGGCTTGCCCTTCACATGGCCCGTGGTCTTGAGTAATGAATGGGCCTGTGTGTGTCAGGGTGTACAGTATGTGTGACTACATGTGAGTATACGTGAATAACATCTGTCTTGTGCTGCCGTTGGACGACTGATTTTCAGGGTAGGAGGGGAAGTTTCTTGTTAGTTGTAGGAAATATGAGTTAAAGCTGGGCCACAAACAGGAGGCTTCTCTACTTCCTCGTCATGACTTTTGACCTTTAGTCATCCCATTCAAGGTTACACATGATCTGTGGGCTGTGGCGCCAAAGTGTGTGAACCACCAATTTAACGTTACACTTCTATAAAAATGTTGTTGGACAGTTTTGTAAGTGCTGCAGAACCAGAGATATCATCTGTTAAATTCCACACATTCTTCTTCCTTGCCCAAACCTGGTGCGCACATTACCCACAATGCAACTTAACCACCAACAGCTTGGTCAAAGGCTGCAATTCATTTACCTGGGAAGTCAAAGCTGTGAATGACGTCGCTCCCGAGTTGACGCTATTCCAGTACACCAAGTTGGAAAACCAAGATGTTGTTGGTAATACCAGTTCTAGCCAGGTTAGCTATCGTTAGCAAAACCAGTTGATCACATAGCGTTACGCTAAATCCTGCATATACAAACACAGCTGCAACATGTCCACAGATAGAAGCTGAACAGGACTGTGCATATGACTGTTTCAATGAGACACAAACAAGACAGAAGTACTAATTAACAATACTTTGCTACAGTTTTCACTACTGCTGCTGCACAGAGCAGCCATTTCAGATTTGTGGTTGGAGTTTTTGAGGTTCCTCCAATTTTATGAGTTGCACATTGGACTTCAGGGGGCCTTCCAGTTAGAATTTGCGACTGGGAAATTGAAATTTGCGACTTCCCAGTGCAAATAGAATGCACCCAGACACTTGGTTGTGTTATGCTGGCAGCAGTTAACGTAGCCGCAAGCATTGTTGAGGAATGGGCTACAGAGGTCTGGTGAGCCAGTGGTGCAGAAGCCTACTCAAGATCGGTCTTGGTCTTGAGACCACTTTTTGAAGGTTTTGTTCTTGTCTCGGAGTTGAACACATTTTTACTTGGTCTTGTCTCCATCTTAGACAAAGAGGATCCTATTTGGAAACCCGTGAAGAACACAACTGTGGGGCTATCACTAAATTACCTGTTAGAGAAAAGGAGTCAAGTAAAGACTGTTGATTTCAGCCACTTCCTGTTTGTATTCGTTTGCTCATAAAATAAATAAAGTAAAATTCCTTCACATAAAATTCACCTCTGCAATCTACCTCTCTCTGGAGACTCTAAAGGCTTTATAGAACTTTTATCACATACAGTAGCACTCCCTAAGACCTGTAAACAGATGTTGATATGTAAAATCAACAGAGTTCCCCTTTCAGGAGGGCAGTATGGAAGAGGAGTTGGGCAAAAGAATGTGTGAAGAATTGGAAGCTCAAGGAGTGAGAGGCTTTCCTGGTCTAAAAGGTAAATTAGCAGTTTGATTTTTTTTTCATCATCAAAACACATTTATTTGCTTATTTGCCAAGAGTAAGATGAGACGATTGATACCACTCTCATGTCTGTATGCTTCATATGAAGTTAGCATACATCCAGAAGACTGTTAGCTTCGAACAAAGACTGAGAGGAAATAGCTAGTTTGTAGTTTGTTTCATCTCTACAAAGATTACAAGTGTAGAATTTACATGCTGTGGTTATACACTCGAAATATTTGCACACATTAAACAAATTAGAAACAACCTGTTAATTAGTG
This sequence comes from Epinephelus moara, assembly GCF_006386435.1. Lineage (NCBI taxonomy): Eukaryota > Metazoa > Chordata > Actinopteri > Perciformes > Serranidae > Epinephelus > Epinephelus moara. The sequence goes on from NC_065519.1 coordinate 33,912,550, forward strand.
AGCTTTAGAGATGATGGTGTTGATTGATTGTGTTACCTTTGGAAAGTCCTTCGTCTTAGCTAAACTAACCGGCTGCTGACTGCAGACGTATATATGACCGACAGATATGAAGATCAATCTTTAAAGCAGATAAGCGTAGCTCTTAAAATGTCGATCTATGGCTTAACTGTCATCCTGTTTTGTGACCTTTATATTAAGGTGATTGGTAGGTTCCAAAATAAAGATGAACTTAAGACAAATCATGCTGGGATTTCCCTTAAAACTTCCCCAGAAAAATACAAGAATATGACTGTCTCTTGTGCGTGCCTAATGTTAAAAAAGACATCACTACCCACTCTGAACAAGGAAAACAAGCTCTGTTATGATGCATCCGTGTATCCGTGGTCCTCTCCCTTATTTCCAGGGTCATCACCTTCTTCTTCCACCTCTCCCAGCCCACTCTGACCCCTCCTGCCCTGGATGCTCATCCTGTTTCCTATTGTTTCCTCTTCCCTGTGGACAGGAAATGGCTGGAGCCCACGGATACTCGCACAGGGGGGAGCCGGCAGGAAGTGATCTCACTACAGCACCTGCAACCAGGAAAAAGAAGAGCCCCAGCAGGGAGGTGGAGGAACAGGCCGAGTGCACTCACACACATATACACAAACAAGTGCCTAACCCACAAACACCCTTTTACTTCCCCTACAGCTGTTGGCACTGGAACCACAACACAGGAAACAGAGTGTGAGCAAAGTTCTCAGACGCACCAGCGCAGCTCCTCTGTGCTCACATTGTGTCAAACTTACACAGCTTTGACACCAACTGGTGCATAAAGGGTAAAGATAAAGAAACAGTTTGTGGTGAGTCTTTATTTCTACTAGAGCAGGTTTTTCTCTGCTGTCTTGCTCAGACTGAGGCAGAGGTAAATAACTTCTTCATTAGAGCTTTAATTCAATTTGGGGCATGGGGGGTTTCTGGGGAGGAGAGTGTGTGTATATAATTGTGTTTGTGCCTGGGGGATATTCCCCTAAGCACTGTTGATAATCTAAAAAGTTTGAAATTCCATTACCTATTCAGGAAATACATTCCAAGGTCTTATTGATTGTGCAGACGGTCGAATAATTTGAGCTAACGAGGAGCGGCGTCCCGCCTCATCAGGCATCATGGTGCCTGTGAATCCATGGTTCTGTTGGATAAATGTCCCCTCTGACTCCACTGTCAATGTACAACAGGACATTTAATTATTTCTTCTCTTTTGTGCATCCATCTGCTCAGAGAGCTCATCTACAATCACCTTGTGACATAAAAAGAATAGTTTGACATTTTGGGAAATGTGCTTATTCACTTTGTTGCCACGAGTTTGTTGGGAGCAGTGATACCACTTATCATGCAGTAGATTCATATTGCATGCATGCAAGAGTGGTAGCAATCTTCTATTCTATTACTCACTATTATACTTTGTATAGCAGTGTCCTTCCAGCTGTGTAACAGCAGTTTGGGGAAGCCCCCTTCCTATTTCAACATGACAATGCCCCCTTGTATAAAGCCAGATACACAAAGGAATGATTTTCCCAGTCTGGTGTGGAAGAACTAAGACCTTTGGGATGAAGTGGAACACCAACTGTGAGCCAAGCCTTATCGCCCAACATCAGTGCCCAACCTCTTGAATGCCCTTGTGGCTGAATAAGTGCAAATCTCTGCTGCAAGGTTCCAAAATCTCAGGGAAAGTATTTCAACTGTGAAGAGGATGTTAGAGCAGCCTGTTGATCAGTGTTGGGGAGTAGTAAACTACATGTTATAAAACTACAATTTAAACTACATTTTGCAGTAGCTTGCTGGTAGTTCAACAACATTCATATCTGCATCGTGACGTGATCCAAGAAGTCAGCTACTGTTTTGCCATTTTTTGTGAGTTAATTTTGGGCAATAAAAGGAAAAGAAAGATTTTTTAGTCTTATTTTCCTCTTGCTTCTCGACTGTAATTGAACCCCCTTTTATCCCAATTAGTCAGAAATATTAATTATTGGTATTGTAGCTCCTTTCACAACAATGCAGACAGACACAGGTCGGTTCTCTCAAACAGGTGTTTATGTGGGCATATCTGTCTCTCTGAAGCATCTCCTTCTTGTCACACCATTGAAAACCAGTGAAAACTATTTCTGAGAACAAACATAGCAGAGAATGCATCAAAATAGTGTACAAAGTGTAACATGACAGAAAAAGAAACAAAATGGTGGTCAGCGCGATCATGGGAAACAAAGTAGAACAAAATACCTCGTTGGCTGCTTGTCATGAAAAGAGTTTCCCAAAGCTCTTAAAGTCCTTCAAACAGCTCTCAGACCGTCTTTCCAACCATTCACTTCAGCCTCAGACATTTACAAAACAAAAAGTCGAATCTAGCAATACTGCCACATGGTCCTACAGCCAATTCTGCCGTAGCAGCACACCTAACAATGAACTTCAGTTTCGCCACAGAAATACAGATAAGTGTACAATGAACTAATGCCTTAGTTACAACATTGCAATCATGTACATTTTACCCTTTTTACATCAACTCAGTCACACAAGATTTACATTTTAACCTGAATGAACTAAATTATTTATCCATGTATTTATGAAATAATAAACTTGGTTATGCATGGTGCATTTTTAAACTTAACATTTTTAAACAGCACTTTATTTTAGAAGTCATCTGCGTAACCCTGCTTGGTGCAATCCCTACAACTGGACTTTAGTTTATGAAGGCAGGTGTCCGTGAATAGCAGGGTATTTTAGTTTTTTGGTTTATATATGACCCATGATCAAGTGGACACTGCAATAAATTAAGCTGAGTGGCATTTTTTGCTTGCATGCAACTTTTTTGTATTATATTATTTTGTATTATAGTTGGTTTGTCATTTTTACAAAGTAGTTTGAACTACTTTTACTTTGCAGCTTTAGTTAACCACACTGTATTCCTCCCTAGGGTCAACGTAACCTCATACAACGATGTTATGACTCTAATGAATTAGAGTCCCACGAAAGGCATCGTCACGTTACGTATTTATAATAGGAAAAGAAAGATGGTTAGGCACCATAAAGTTACATAGGTTAGGTTTAAGCAAGTAGAATTACATAGGCTAGGTTTAGGAAAAGAAACATGGTGGTGCATCATAAAGTTACATAGGTTAGGTTTAGGCAAGTAGAATTATGTAGGTTAGTTTTAGGAAAAGAAACATGGCAGGGAAACGTAAAATTGTGTATAAAGTTTAGGTTACATTTAGGATAATAAAATGTGGTTGGGTATTGTAAAGTTACAAAGCTTAGGTTTAGGCAAGTAAATTTATGAAGGGTTTAGGCAAGTAAAGTTACAAATGTTAGGTTGAGGGAAAGATACATGATGAAGACGTGCCTAAAATAACTCAAAGTTCACTGGTTTCACACAGTCCCAAACATCAGTCTCCCAGAGGGAAAGTATTTGTTTTGTGACCCATCCACTACCCCAACCTGCCTCTTTATGAAGACTTTTAGTCTTTATACTATGTCCTTACACCCGTCAGTGCATTGGTCATGTGATTGCAGCCATCCTGGTGACATGGGTTATGCACAAGTTACTGACTAATGATTACGTGGCTTATATATGAATTGTGGTGCACCACTTTTCACAGATAAACACATCCACAGTGCATGAGAACAGCCTGCTAGGGTAACTTTTAGCTGAAGTTCTTTCAGTCTTAAGTAATTGGTAGCTTGCAAAGCTATGTTTTAAGGTATCCTCCCAACACCGCTGTTAATGCTCATGATTTACTCATTACGCAACTCCCTTATAGTATCTGAGTATATGAAAAAAGATTTTACAGTCGAGCAACTGTGACTTAATGAAGTGAATATGTGCTGCCCAGATAGACCTCTTCAATTCGCCCATTAGCCAGTCAATGGGAGTGTGCAGTGTGTGCTGTGCGAGAGTGCAGAGCACGCACTCTGAATATGAATTGGCTGCATTGGCAACAGACTACTGTACTTTACTGCACTGAATCAGTCCCACTCACAAAGGCTGAGAAAGTGAGAGAGGGAGAGATGTGGGCCAGGCAGATAGTGCAGCCCACTGACATACATTCTCCAGATGGAAAAATGGAGATTTACTCCTTTCTCTCTGTCTGCCCACCTCCCCCACCGTTTAATCAGACTTACTACCGCCAGCTCATTCCATTCTCAAGTGTGAGTGAACTGTTTTGTATTCTGCCCAGGAAAAGCTTCATTTCTCTTAAGTGTTATTGCTTGTCGTGTATGTCGGAGGACCACAGTGGAAACAGATTTCTCTTTTTCTTCTTCCTCTTCTCCTCACCCGACCTGCTGCTTATCTCTTCAGTAAATCTCCACCAGTCTCTCCAACAGCACATTTATTTTCATTGTAGCACATTCTGTCATCACACAATCTAAAAAGTGCAACAACAAGCTTTCTTCTTCGCCAGAATGCTGCATTTTAGTTTCGTCCCTCCCCCCTAAAATCCCCTCTGCAGTCCTCTTCTCTGTTGTCACAGTAAGAACCCTTGTGATTCCTGAGATTCCAGACTGAGAAATACAGAAATATTTTTCCACTAGAGCTCTCGTATATTGGTATGTATATATTCTAAACATGCCACTGTTGTTTTTACACTGCAGGCAGAGGAGTGAAAGAATAGTGTTGCGCTGCCAAATAAACACACTGCGGATATTTATAAGATGGGTCACCCAGTGTGTTCCCTTGACGTCGCACACAGGATTAAACGCTAACACAAGAATGATGCTGCATCAGGAGAGTAGGCGATTTACTAATCTGTTGCCTTTGAAGGCTTGGCACGCTGGGCCTCTACTTTTCAACACTGCGAGTTTGTATGAAGCAGAGTCCCATACTTTTACACGGTTGTTAAGATGTAATACCAACTTTCTCTTTGTTAATGTAAACATATTATAGCTCACCATCATCAAAGCCTCTCTACTTCTAAAATTGTGTCCAAACTGATTTTTTGCTCAGGCCACCTTACAGTGTTGTGAGCCAAACCTGGCCTGCTGCAGTCTGTCTGTCAGCAGGATGTTTAGTGAGGCAATGCACCCTGGAACAATTAGATCTACCTTTCATGCACCTCTGTGGCTCCACAGACCCCATCCTTTTTGTGGTGACTGTATGTATGATTGTACATTCAAGAAAAAATACAGCGGGCCTAAGGAGGAAGTCAGTGTGGGTTAATGCATTAACAAAACAATGGATACATCTGACTGCTTTTGGTTTCCTGTTTTCTATCAACTGTCAACACACTGGTGTCTGTAAACCACGACCAGGATCATTCTCCAACCATGACATAGATCCCCTAGCCAAGTAGTCAGTTTAACCTGAATCATAATGTTATATCATTACCTTAACCAATTAGTTTTTTTTATTTCAAACGATGATCCCCCCCCAACCAGGTTGTATTTGTGTGTAAACATACAAACCTCAGCCAAACTATGCAAACTTTTGCTTAACAGCAAACACTGTGGCAGCGAGGGGCAAGTACATCGAATAAAATGGCACAATGTATTTTCTCCATGTTTTACTTTTTTGATAAAAACCACTTAATGCCTAAGATACAATAGAATATTTGGGATGGCAGTGGCTCAGTCTATAGGGACTTTGCTTGGGAAATGAAGGGTCGTTGGCTCAACTCCTCGTACAGACCAAGCATGGAGCGTGGACTGGTAGCCCAACAGGTGCCAGTTCTCCACCTGGTCTTTCAAGAGACTTAAAAGACTAAAATCTGGCACCCTCTGACATCTCATGACTGAGTTTTTAGTTTCAGACTATAAGATTTTGCAAAGATTGGAGATCTTGCAGGGTCACTATTTTCAAGACAACAGCTTGATTCATTTTGAGATTGTTTCCCATCCAGCTCCCGGTGGAAAATAATACTCTAAACTCCCTTTAAGAAGTATGACCTCTATTTAAATCCCTATATGTCCACAAAAACAAGTAACTCTAGAAACAGAAGATAAAAAGCATCATATGTCAACAGTATTCTTGTCAATGCTGCATCAGTGTATTCAATAATGGTAAACTCTATTTGCATACCAATTTTACATTTTGGATTTTGTCCCCTCAACTCACTACCATCCTCAGCTAGTTAGCTGTGCTGGTTTAGTGGGAGGACAACATGGGAATGAGAGGCGAACCCAAAGACTGTATAAATAATGACATACAGTAGCTATCGTGACGTCACCCATTGGTTTGTGGACGGCCATTTTGAAGTCTCAAGTGCAGCATTGCCATCTTGGTTTATTGGAGCCAGAAGTGACCATATTTAGATAAGAGTGTGGAGCTGTGGAGAAATGAGGGGTGGATCTGACTCTTAGACAGTGGTGACACTTGGTGACACTTGGTGTTACTCAAGTGGTCCCACCTTTAAATATGCATAACTTTAGACCTTGATAAAATGTAAAAGGGGGAAATATGAAAAAATTCACCCCCCTTACAGTTGTCATGAAGGTTGAAATTAGCTATAGAGACCAAAAGCGTTTTGTACCATGCTGTTGTAAAGTGAGGTATTTTAACATAGGGGTCTGGCGAGAGTGATTCTGGTTTGGAGCCAGCCTCATGTGGCCGTTCAAGGAACTGCAGTTTTTGGCACTTCAGCATTGGCTTCATTTCAGAGCCTCGGAGGTTGCTGTTTGGGTGAACCGTTTTAAAACTTAAGATTTCTCTATAAAAATTAGTTGATGAATCAGATACACACATACAAGACTCTTGTTCACTACACAAGTCCACTGTTTTTTTCCTCCCTTTCCACAATACAGGAGAACACCGACTTGTTCATGGTCTGGCACCTCCTTGGCGTCCCCTCCATGTTTACTGTCTACCTGGTTTGCTGCTTCCTGTTTGGTGCTGGAGAGAGCGCAGCTATTGGTTGTTGACAATGGTCACTTAACTTCAGTATCTGCATGACTAAAAACTTAAGATAATACTAAACATGTTTTAATTTGTAGGAATGAGAAAGGACTGAGTTTTTTGACCACCTTACACCAAACGATAAAGATCACTAGAGTGCGCACCAACTCTCATGGTAAAACTCTCAGGATTTTATTCCAGCACTGGAAATTTTTAAATCGCTTGAAAAGTCATTCAGTGTAAGGCCAGAATTAGTGTTGATTTCAGACATGCTCAAATGTAACGGAACAGTAATACCAATGACGCAGAGTCATAAAGTCGGTGAACTAATCAAAATCAGAAATCGCTCATCTGTGTCATTTTCAGGGAAGGTACAAACAATGTATTTAGTCATTTAATTTGGAGGACTTGTTTTGGGGATAATGAGCTACACTCCAGCATTGAGGATCCTTCCACAGTTTCTCAGCATGACACAAAATCCATCCTCTGATTATTTATTTCCTCCTGTAAACAAACAAAGGTCAATAAAACAGAGCAGTCCACTCAGAGCTCTCTTTCGGAGTGAACCCCTGTCATGACACATGGCCACCTGCCAACAGGAAGAAGAAAAAAAAAAAGGACCAACAACATCTGCAAACCACATCAAGTATGACCAGAGACCAAAGTAAAAGAATCATTTGAAAAGGGGAAAAGAAGAGAAGTAATCTCTCTAAAGTTAAAGGACAAAAGGTGCCCTGCACCTGCTTCCTCATGCATTTTTTTGTTGCATCACTCCTTTATGTTGTTTATCTGTCACACTATCATCGATTTCCTTTGCTACCTCTGCAATGCTATGTGCAGTCAGAAAGGTGATATTGGAATTTTTGATATTTATCGACCGCCCTCCCTCCCTCACCCGTCTCGCCCTCCCCTTTTCTCTTTGCCCTCTCTCCTCCACCGTTTATTTTTCTCTCTCTTTCTCTCTGCCAGCTGTCAGCATTGGCAGAGTGCCACACAGGCGCTTGCCGCTCGGCTAGTGACAGATGCAGCAGCAGTGAGGCAAACAGGAGAGAAGGAACAAGAGTTAAAACAGGGAGAGGTCGAAAGAGAAGGAGGGAAAGACCAAGAGAGAGAAGAAAGGAGACAGAGAGGAAAAAGGGTAGAAGAAGAAGAAGAAGGAGAAGAGGGATGAGCAAGACAACAGAGAGTTGGCCCTCCCCATTGTGTCAAAAGGGACACAGCGCTGGATTAGGCCACGGCCAATAATCACAGCCAGATGGGCTGTGGAGGGGCGTGGACAGAGAGGGAGATTGAAAAACAAGATAGCCAGGGACATTTTCAGAGTTAGGTTACAGCACAACTTTATTCTGACATTTCTATTTACAACCTTGTGTACAGTCCACACATAAAGTTAACAGCTTTCAACACAAAACTGCAGCTGAAAGCGTTACAACTCATTTCCTTGCTAGATTGCATCACTGATAGGCCACATCTGTGTGGCATTTAAGTCGTGTTGCCCTTTTTTCTCCCTTATTAACATTCCAGAGCCCATTCCTGAACCACTGACACTGTGAGATTACCTTGACCAAAACATGGCTGGTTCCCTCCAGCCTCAACACAAATTGCAGCAGTCATTTCTGTTTTTGAAAGAGCAACTTGTCACCCGTATAATATGTAAGAATCAAGTGTCGGGCCTCTGTGGTCACTGTGAGAGGTTCAAGAAACCTCATAGGACGAGAAAGTTACTGGAAGAGAAAAGAGACAAACATCATATTAGAAATAGGTCGAGGAATACACTTTGATTTTCATTTTTTTGGGGGGAAACCAGCTTCAGTTTCTTACTCTCTTCCTTTCAATACTTGGGGCACCCGCTCTCTCAGTTTTTGCCAGCGATACCTCCACCTTTTCAACCACAAAACAAAACACAAATTAGCATGTTTGAACAGCTTTGCTTTGCACAACACATGTACGATTATCATGAAAATGAGAAGTGTTACACATGAGATCTGGCCCATTAATGAGTCAATGAATGGGTATAATCACAGTCCACAGGCCCGTGAACTTGGCCGAGACTCACATTGGGCCAACAAAGGCACAAACACACACAAGCAAACAAACAAATGAGCTCATACAAAGCTGAACTCCCCCTACACCCCACCCCTTCTCCACCTTGGCTGTTCTGTCTTTATGTCATTGTTTTTCTCCCCCAGTTTCTTTGTCTCTCTTTCTACCCCCATCTGGTGTGTGTGGACACGGCCTCTCAGTGCTAATTCACTTCCTTGGACACCATCTGCTGTGTGACTTTCTACAGTAAACTGAGCCATGGCTGGCCGTCTCAGGGAGGGACGGGTCTGTGTTGTCACCTGTTCAGCACGCCGCCTTCTGCCTCCCAGGCATCGTCTTTCAGTGGAGGCTCCACGCATCGGTGGAGAGGGTGTGACGACAAGGGTGTTTGTCAAGCATTAGCACTTCACTTATCTGATTTTCAGTCCTTAATGACTAACTCATGTCTCAGAGCACCCAGGCAGAATCATTTGTCCAAACCTGCACCTTTTCAGCTCCATGAGGAAAAGTGTTAAAATGTCCCTGCATTGACTTTTAAACACTTTTTCTCCCAACATGAAACAAAAGCAGAGTCTCTGCTCATTATCACCCTTATATTACACCATATCATCTATATTTGGTGAGTCTGTAATTACTGTAATGTAATCTTTTTTTTCAGTAACAAGTAGCATTATGAATTTCAATTAGAAATGTAGTATTTACAATATAGTTACTAATTACAGCAGCATTACTCAGATGATGTGGGGATCTGCTTGATTGCTGTGTTACTTTTGCTGAATTCCTACTGTATGGAACAACTTGGCTTGACTTGACTGAACTCGGTCTTGTCACCAGGTACTTTTCTCACATTTGTTTTCCATTGCAGATACCATGATAGTGTAGCCAATCGTCATACCGCTGCCTGACCACTGCCACGTCATCATCTTCAACACAACACACAAACACAGTGTGCTCCCCCTTTAAACTGCAACCAAACAGAGGAACGTCTGTAGCCTACTTCATCAGTTGGCCATGGCATGGTTTTGCAGGCTGCTATTTTTTTTAAAATCTGGGCTGAGTAAATTAAAAAAAACTGTGGTGACTATTGACGGTAGCTTGGCTATTAAAAAATGGAGGGCTTGTGCAAGATGTCCCATGTCACAGAAATGCCAATCCCCTCTGTCTAATCAGTGATCTTCAGTGTTTTATCCCCATCCTCTAGTGTTGGCTCCAACCCACGGATATATAAAGAGAACTGGATACAGCGTTAGAGGTGGAGCCCTGTTCATTCCTATCAAGGTTGGTGGTGCATGAAGCTTAAGAACTTTGATATCCGAGTGTACAATTTTCGGGATCTTCCACTGCTGCAACATCACTGGGCCTATAGAGCAGATGCACTAGAGCCTTTGCTGGCTGAGTGGCTAACTTCTGGTTTAGCACCCGCCAACTTGGATGTGGATAAAATGATTTAACTGTGTGGCTTTTCTAGACTTTTGAAATGTTATCGGACTGAATGGATCAAATCCTGATAGGGAAACAAGTCATATTCACGTTATCTTCACTTCGTTTCCACCGCGGCCACTCGGCTGCTCACTGGTTACCGTGTCACGTTGGTGTATGTGTGGATGTGGGTGTGTGTGGAGGAGTTCAGCGCTGACACAAAAGAATCGATACCGGTAGAGGATATCAATACTACGGTCTTTGATAATTTAGCCCCAGTGCTTATTTAGTACTGGGTTTCTGTACCCATCCTTAATCAAAACAGAAATGAAGTGGAGCTTGTATAAATGAAATAAAGTTTGCAGACACACTGACACGGAAGTGCAGAACGCTGCATGTGTGTGTACCACCAATCAGCATTCTTCAGTAAATCCCGGGTAAATGAGAAAAGTTCCTGCGGTGGAAAATGGGGCTATTGTCATCATATGATGGACCCATCTGGTCGCTATGTCAAATTGGCTTCAAAGTCCAGTGCTGATCCAGTGGGCTTGCTTTGGCTGAGGTGATACCAAAAAAGGACCAGGTACCAAGTACTATCCACATCACTATTTTGATAATGAGAAACTGACATGTTAGCTTGGGGCATGGTAGAGTTTTGGTAGACTAGCTTTACCAAGAGAGAAAGAAGTCTTGGTGGCTCCAAAATAGCCTTATTTACTTGTTGTTTCTTCTTAGCGGGCTTGCTAACACTAGCAGCTAAGAAGCCTATAAGCAAATCCCCTATATTTTGTTCAGAGTTTTCACTGTGAGGTCAGCTCACTTGATTAATTATAACTGGTCTTTACTGACAGCTAGCTGTAGGCTAGCTATTCTGTCAGAAGCCTAGTTGCTTACAAACTGTTAGCCTGTTACTTTTAAAACCATAATATCTGTTTATCTATTTCGATATATTAAATACTAAGGTTGTAACGTGCAGGTTAATTTGAAGGATCTGTGTTGAGAGGTACCTAGTGATGTAGCCAATAATGTAACTTACGTACTTCTGCTGTGAAGTTATTAGTACTGTAATGTACTTACTTAATCATATGTCACGCATAATTTATTACATTTTCCAAGTAACTTACCCAATATCAAGGGCCACAAAGAGGAGATATTTCATCTCCTGTAAGACCAAAAGTGTCTGAAACACAGACAATCCTCACGACTATTCCCTGTGAATTTAATTATATATCAGCTCCCTAATCAGCTAACTTAATTACCAAAGACTTCATTATTGAGCATGTCAGCCTCTCAGAGGTGAACCGGGATAATAATAGCAGAACAGCGCTATTCAATTACCAAGCTCAGCAGGTGATTTTCTCACAGCACCGAGAGGCCAGACTTTGCTTTTCAATATGTCAACGGATTAGAAGCTTCTTTTCTCAAAGGTGCTATTCACAGCTAAGAAAGACATATAGGAGCATTTGTGATCTTACCAGCATACATCACCGCTAAGTCGACACAGATAAAATGTAACGCTGGAAATTATGAATAGGTATGAAAACGGATATGCTTTGAAAGAATACCTCATGATCTGTACAGCAACACAGTTTCTGGCTTAATCCTAATGGATGTGTTCCAGTGTGTGTGCTGGGTTGTGGAAACAAACGGCCTGTCTTTGCTCAGTTTCCTCCCTCGTTTCCAGCCAGATCCATTTCTTTTTCCCCTCTCTCTGCCTTTTCGACCTTCTAGCTCTCCAAACCCTGAGCAGAGTTGGATTTCTCCAAGCTCGGCCCGGGTTCTGCCATCTGTGGCTTGTGCTTTGACCCTTTTCCATGGCTCAGGAAGTGAGGGATCTAAGCCCCAGTGGAGTCTAGGGGAAGAATTGCATTGCTGCCTGACTGAATGTCTTACCGACTGACTGACTGACTGTTGACATGACAGCTGGGTGAGGAAAACAGAGCCGTTCCCTTGCAAGAGGATTGCCAAAAGACAGAACAGACAACACACTGGATTGTATAAAGCGCTGATTTAGTGCGCACAAAGACAACACGTGAGTGACACATGCATGTGGGCACAGATGAACACAAATGCAGAGGCAAACACAGGAACAACTGGAGTCTTGCAGCTGTTGACATTGCAGCATAAGAGGCTCGGGTGTCTGCGAGTATGACCCAGTGGCAGCATCCCCGCTGATAGTGAGAGCAGAAAGTGACTGTCTGCTGAATATCTATCAGTGGAGACCTCAGCGCCGTCCTCCTCCCCCCTCCTGCTGTCCTTTAGGAGCTGATAGCAGCCCTCCATCCACCCCCTGTCCAAGCAGCCTGTCACTGGATTGCACTTTCTTCCCTTTAATCTTTTTTAACAGGGCCAGCAGAGTACAATTTATGACACTGCTGTCTTGCTTGGCCCTGTTTGGTTTCAGTACAAGATTGTAAACAACCTGTAATGTCGGGACTACACTTGTGATGCTGTGGGGGTGATAGAAATATGACATTGTTAGTTGTGTTGCTGTGTTTCTAAGGTAACACTGTTGCGACAGGGACAGTTGCTCCATCATGGATTGCAGCATGTAATATTGTTTCAATATTTTTAAAAAGTATCATTTACCTCCACAATCCCTGTCTATTCAGTAAGAACTACACCATCTACAGACTCTTTAAATAGCATCCATTTTCCCTTTTTTCCATTCATTATCCTCTTGTCCATTTCTGTCCACATGCTGTGGGTTTGCACAGTGATGTGGAAAATGTGTGTCTTTCTTGCTGTGGTGGCACATCACTGATTTATACAGTAATCTTGTATAAATGGAACTGTTTCCCCCTCTTTCTGTTCACTGAGGACAAGTGTACAAAAGTCAGCCCAGTCGCCAGAAGAAAATTTTGGCCTTGTACATTTATGCAAACCACAGATGCGTTAAATTTGCAAGTTTTATATGTATCATATTAACATTTTAAAGTGACGTAGGATATGAGCTGACTTTGTCATTCAGAGGAGGAGGGAATGGTGGATGGAGCGACACATAGGCGGCATGCCTGCCAAGCTGCATACTTCTGCAGACCACTGTTTAAGACCAACGAACAACAAAACCAGTTGTGTTTCAGTCAGTCACTGCTGTGTTTGCAGCAGCTTTTTAGCCAGGAAACATGTGTGTTTTTTAAGTGACCTGTCGCTGTTTTACCACCAGAGATAGTACCAAGAAAAGCGACTGTTTTTTTACCAATACATTGCAGCATTTTCTGACGGAACAGTGACACAAAAAGCTGTTGTTTTGTTTTGTTTTTTACTGAGACATCGCTGTATATCCTGCTACGATAGTGTCACAAAGTGTCATCATTGCTTTTTCGGCTGCGACAGTGCTATGAAAAGCAATAGTTTTTAATGAGACATCGCAGCATTTCCTGTGGGGATAGTGCTATGAAAAGTGATTCTTTTTTAGCACGACATTGCTGAATTTCCTGCCAGGTTAGTGTCACAGAAGGTGATTGTCTTTTACCAAGATATTACTGTGTTCCCTGCTGGGATTGTACCAAAACTGTGTATTTTAAGCCAAAATGTGATCTTTTCCTAACCATAACCAAGTGGTTTTGTGCCTTACCCTAAGCACACATTAACCACAGCATTGTTGAAACATAAGAAACGTCAGCTTTCAGCGCATCTGCTTCATAATAATGTTCAAATGTAATGTATCTGTGGTTTGCAGAAATGTACTATACCAACATTTTTTCAGGCAATTGAGATGCAAAAGTACCATGTGGCTGGCTGATAAGTAACTCACTCACTCTGCACCCCGCCTATCTCCAGCGATCGATCCCAGTGCTCATTTAGTCCAATCAATCCTTATGGAGAATCAATCTACAACTGATGCTGCTCTCATTCAAACTCATCCATGTCAGGAGCAACAGTATGGACCCATGATATGGCCGTTTCTCACATAATAAATGGATTGGCAGATGTGACAGACCCTGGCCGGGCCAAGTGCATCTCTGTATGTGTGTTGCATGTACTTGATGTTAGATGCCCTCTGGGGGTGGGATCAGCAGGGTGGGTGCTGATGTGTTCCTGTGCGGTGAGTTAGGAGCTGGGGAGTCAGGGGAGAGCTAAAGCAGAGGGATGGTCTCCATCTGTCAGCCTGGCCCTCTCTAAAGTGGCCATCACTCAGGATTGATTAGCCACGAGCCCATTAGCCCCCTGGCTTTTTCTCTCTTTCCACTTCTTTCCTTTTTTTTCACTCCCTCTTTTCCCCCCTGACCATCAATCGTTCTCCCTTTTGCCCAAAACCGTCTCTTTCCATTGTAATTGTCTCTTTTTATCTTTCTGCTGTGCCTCTCCCTGGCCTGTATCACATCACTTTTTTTCTTTCTCCCAAGGTTCCAACGTTCTCTCTCCTTCTTATACTCTTATTTTTCCTCTTTCCTTCTGTGTCCATTTTCCACTGGGGAGCCCTTTTTTCTGTGATGGGGTGTTCCCCTCAGACCCACCAGTACATCACACCTCTTCACACCTCCCCATACTTTCTTCCTCTGCTTTTATACCAATTGCCTCAATCGTCAGCGCAGTGAAAATCAGATCAGTGCGAGGGAACACCCAGATGCTCACAACCATTCTGCTGTCATGCTCTGGGCCATGGAGACCATTACTCTGCCCATCCATTTAGGTCAGTGTCCTCTGGGTTATCAGCCTCCTAGGGGGGTGTGGGTGTGATGTGGAGTAGCTGGAGGGGTAGAGGTTATTATATACTGTAGATTAGTTTGGTGATGGGGGGAAGGGCTGGGAATAGACTCTTTACTGACAGAGATAAAATAGGTATGGGGTTAGTGTAGATACTGTGATGTGATGGATTTAAGCTTTCTTAAGCTAGCGGACACCGTGAGGTTGATATTTGCCGTTTAAGTGGAATATATCAATCTTTACTGAATGGATTTCCATGAAATTTGGTACAGATAACCATGGTGCCCAGAGGATAAACTGTAATAACTTTGGTGATCTCCTGACTTCATCAAGTGTCATTATCAGGTCAAAAATGTGATTTCCCCAATTCTCGTAGCAGGATTTAGACTCTGAAAGTCTTTCACACCAGGGGCGTTTTTTGTGCAATTAGTTCAGACGTCACTGTATTTTTTGAACTGGCATCAATCAATCAAGTTGCAGCTACACTTATGAGGATTATAAAACAATAACCGATGGCTCTGTAGTCTGAACCAAGATGGCAAACTTTATTTTGCCTGTCAACCGTGACAAAGGCAGTGCATACCAGATCCACTCCTTCAATTCTTACCTTTCACAATAAAAGGCCTAGACACAGTGTTTACCAGAGGCAACTCAAATTCAGTATTTCACTAAAAGGAAACTTAACAACATAGCTTACAGTATTTTAGGGTATACAACAACTTACCTCAGACAGACTGCCTGATGCTGATGTGGATCAATAGGATTGTGGTAGCTGTCGCCAATTCGCATCGCTGCTGGCAAATCTATCTGCATCAAAACCCTTTACTGAACAAGTGTTGCAACTGTCACAAATTTGCATTGCTGCCTGTATGAATACTTTGTAGTGTCATTTATCCGTCATGCCCCCAGTGTGTTAAGACCTTTAGTCAAACCATTAGTCTGATCCACAAAGCTATGACTAACTATAACTGTCTAACTATAACTTTGCTCTGAAATGTAGAGGATTATATTATAAAGTAATCTGGAAAAAAAATTGTAAAGCACACATATCTCAAAATTGTACCTAAATACAGTATTTTCTACCAGTGGCACTGATGTTGGCTGATTATATAAGGCACACAGTATAAAAGTATCCTGTTAAAGTCACTCCAGATTCTCTGTACATTACTTACTACTCCTATTCTGCAGATGTTGTAGGTGAGTGATGACCACAGCATTGACAGGCGGTGGGCAAAATGCTCTAAGATGATGAGGTGACCCTGTAGGGTTGCATGCTTTCTGACAGGCCTAATGGCCCCTGTGTGAAGATGTGGCCTTGGTGACAAAGAAGCAGGGTGACAGCATGAGGAGAGCTCCTGACTGTGGCTCCACGCTTGGCCTCTGATAAGCCGACGAAGTGCTGATTGAGTACTAACCGATCTGTCGTCTGCTTCTCCCAGAGTGCTGACAACCAACTTCTACTTGAGACGAGGCTTGTCAAAAGCAGGCCACAAGAGCACAATGCCAACACACACGCACACACACGTGCAGGGATGAACGCTTGTAACCTCCAACAGCCAGTGGCTTTTGCGGTCTACTTACACCAAGGTGGGGTGGATGCGGCAGTAGCCTGCATACAGACTTGAGGGCACATCAGAGAAGCCAGTGTTCCCAGGGATGACCACTCGGCGTCGGCGTGTGTCCCTCCATGTAGACCCCACCTCCTGGTACCTCTGGGGACTCCACCAGTACCCACCCTTGCCCTGGTGCGGGGTGGAGAAGCTGGGCAGCTCCGGCCTCCAGTAGCGCCTCACGTAAAGGGGCTCGTGCAGGTTGAGATTAGGCTTCCTTCATGGAGGGGAGGGGATGGTGGAGGTGGAGGAGAAAGAGAGGGAGGCAGCGACAGAAAATCAATACATCCACAGCATTACTCAGTGTACTCATTTCCTCACTGTGTGGCCCTATTTAATCACAGACATAAAAGCAAGGGCACGCACACCAAAAGGTCTTTACATATTTCAATCTAGTTTTAGGAGATAGAAGGATGTTGATGGCTGTGTTTTTGAACATGAGTGCAACTACAGGAAGCAACAAGGCTTCCCAGTATGACTCATACGCCAACAAAAGAAAATGAACTCCCCCTCTTCTCCTTCACCCTTTTCCTTTATCTCTTTTTATAGTGTATTTCTCTTGAAGCACATACACAGGCCGACATTAGCAGTGCTGTCACAGTGCCAAGGCTCAAGTAGTGATAAGTGATTTACCTTGTTGGCACCTCACATCTCTCATTAACCACACTGGGCCTGTAATAAAGCGGCCTGTACTGTGGTATTGAGGAAGAGGATTAGCGGTGGTAAAGGGAGCTGAAGGAGTAGAGGTGAGAGGAATACCTAGAGAGGAACAGTGTATATGTGTGTATATGTGACCGCACACATGCCGACTAAAATATGACGGTGATGTGGGTCCACTTAAAGCTATCTGGTTACAGTCGAGCTTTAATGAATGCCGCTGGCCCCAGCCACAGACAGTGGGTAACTTTAGAGGCATGCCTTGGGATACGATGGCATGGAAGGGGCCCCAGACCCCCACCCACTCACCCTTACCCTCTTCCACCATCAACCCCGCCTCCCCCCTTCCCTCCATGAGGCCTGTTTGGCTTGACCGCACTCTCTCTTCCACGCACACATCCTTCCTTCCCTCCATCTCCTCCTGACGAGAGAGGCTCAATCCATCCACATCCACCCGAGGCGAAGCAGAAAGCCATTATGAAACCACTGGCAACACAAAAACACAGGAGCCAGTTGCATGGTATAGAATATGGATGTAGTTTTAGCATGGGAAAGTCTAGTGTATTTAGACTGGTATGGTCCCACGAGGCACCGAATACATTACTTCAAAACATATTGCTGGGAAAGCACAGACATACAGTGCTGGACCTGACACGTTCAGTGCCCTAGGCAAGCTAGTGTGACACATAAGTGCGTCGCTAGTGGTGGGTGGGTGGGGGTGGGGGGTAACTCTGGATTGTACCTTTCATAAAGAACAGTGGTATAACGGCATGACATTCTTGTAAATGAGACTTATGTCACCAATAGGAAGATCCTCCGCTGCAGACATACACGTCAGCATGTCTCCAGTTGCTTTTCAGAGTGCCTTTGTGGATGTTTGAGCACATCCTGTAAGAGTGCTTGTGACCATGTCCCAACTATGATGGTGATGTAGGTCCAGCTATCTGATTCCAGCAGGCCTCTCGTGAACTGTGTATGTGTGCTTGTGTGTTTTACGAGAGAATGTCTGAGCCAGTCCCACCAGGAGAAGCTGTAATCAGACAGCAATCAAATGCACGGCGAACAGCATCCGTCTTTCATTCTCTGCCTCGCTACCTGCGTACCCTCTCCTCTTCCTTTTCCCCCAGGGTGAAAATGACAGGTGCCTTTTTTAAGTCGACATGATGAAATGCATTTTCATTTTAGACTTAGATGGGGGGGGGGGGGGGGGGGGG
>NC_065519.1:33931030-34016244 GCF_006386435.1 Epinephelus moara
TTCTGGGTGGGGGGGGGGGGGGGGGGGGGGGGGGGGGGGGACACAGAGAGCGTCTCAGCTGAGATGCTGAGACACAGAAGAGGAAGAGGATGAATTTAGGAATCAAAAGCAGGATGGAAGCAGATGGTGAAACTGTGTTGCTAAAAATCATAATTTCCAAACATGTCTGCCTCAAAAAATGTCTTGTTAACTTCCTACTTTTAAACCAATGTCCTCACAAACCACAATGTCCCACTGACTCCCTGCAGTAAGAATGTAGACAAACAAATTGACAGCCACTCTGGAAAATTCCGCCTTATTGACACCTATTGAACAAACATCCGAGTCATGTCGCCACTCGCCGCGCGCAGGGTCAGTGAAACACAGTGACCATGTTGAAAACAACCCATGTCCTCAATTATAGACACAATGACTTGGTGTAAAATCTGCTGCGAACGGTAAACAAGGTCTCATGAGGGAGCAGTGACTTACCTCAAGATGTAATTAGCCACATATTCAGCTGTTTCTGGATACATGGCTGCCCGTATTTACTTGATTCTGCACTGAGGCTGGCGCAAACAGCTTCTTAAGTATGTACACTTGCTGTGAAGTATTTACATGCGTGCCTATTTGTATGTGGGTGGGTTCTTTAGCCATACCCCACACTGAAACCATCCCTTATGAGTGTGTGTGCCCCTGTTTTAGCAACCAGAATCCCCCCAGGTGAAATAAGCTTGAGCACATCTCTACTAAAATAGAGTGTCTTTTCAGAGCTCTGCGGTTGGATCAGAGGAAGCCATGTAGGGACTGGTGCCATGGATCCTCAGGCTGGGTGGCCCCCAGGCCCAATGATCATCTGAAAACTTCTATTGTTGTCAATTTTGTAGTTTATGCTAATTACACCAGTTAGATTTTCTCCCTTTTTTCATCCCAGTTAGTGCCAGACCTAGAATATTCAGCACCCTAGGCAAGGCCCTACCCCAAAAATATTACGATTATTTTTCTTAATATTACTATCTATAATATTTATTGTATTTGTGACTAACAAGAACAAAAGCTAATATGAAATCAACACAAATTAAAAAAAACTCAGCTAACTTACAATAACAATAAATAACAAACAAGCAAGAACAAAGGTTACAATATTGTAACCCTAGTTCTATTGGACTTTATGGTTAATACTCCTCCTCCAATCACGAGCATGCGTTAACACACTGAATCTGAATAAACGTAGCTGGCCAATCAGGGCATGCCTACCTGGATATGTGCTGAACCCTCAGTATAGAAGAATTGGCAACATCAACATCATCATGTCTATGTCGCCTGTAGGAAGATCTGCCATTCATCCCAGTGCAACTTTTTAAGTATTTTCTACCCCAAAGATCCCAAATATGATGACAATTCTTGAGTTAATGACGTCTGAATAACTGTCCCCCAACACTGCATTGTGACTCAACCTAATACACATCGGAAATGAAAAAGGGGTTGGAGATTTAATGCACTGTAAGCCCTCTCAATGGGATTACATTCTAAAAACGATCAAACGTGATCAGGGTGACATGCAGTAGATGGGACTCATCTCTGGCCTCCATCCTGCCATCCGTTAAGAAGCCACAAAAATCCACAATTGAAAGAAATGGTACGGGATGGCCTCAATAATGCTGAGTTCTGTGGCTATATGTCAGCGGAGAATGGAGTCTGTCTTTTGAAGAGAGTAGCGCTGCTAGAGGAGAAAACATAAGCTTGTCATACAGTGCTTTTTTTGCCTCATTAAATCTGCAGACGTGCCCTACTTTCCTCTTCCTCCTCCATTGGACTCCCGCGCTAGTGAGCAGATTTGTTAGAGGATGAGAGTGGGGGTGTTTCATTAAATATCCATACACCCCGAGCCTTTCTGCAGTGTTACTCGACATAATGTGAGCATGTGTGTAAGAGAGACAGGAGGTAGAGTACATATTATATGTGTGTTTCCATGAGCTGCTCCGTCTCTGTCTGTCCGTCTTTGGATTACTTCCCCATCCTGTTGTGGTTTGTGCAGCCAGCCTGCTCCCTTCCATCTTCACAAACACACTGATAAGCCTGTCCTTCTAACCTCCCCCATCCCCTTTCATTTTCCCTGCAGTCCTCCCTAGTGTGACATTGAGCAGCCCAGGATTCCTTTTCTGCCACACCCACCTCCCCCCACTCCCTTTTCCTCTGCCGTCTCTCTCCCTTTGCCCCCCTCTTTTTTTCCTCTCCATCACAGTCTGAAAGCTGTCAAAACACAGTGCTGCCTTCTCGATATCAAAGCCCGCTGAAAAACACAGGCGCATGTACTGCAGCTTAGATTGAATTCCAGTGCGATATAGAAACATGCAGTAATGTTTTGACTCCGCCAACTAGTGTTAAAATAAAATATTCACAGTATAACCACACCGAAAAGCTGTCACTCTCCCAGTCATACTCCCTGCAGAGCTTTGTCATGGCCTCATGGCAGCGACTACAGTGGAACTGTGTAAGAGTCTCACAGAGAGTAGGAAAGAAAAGTTGTATCAAATCTTCTGAGACGTGTAGAAAGCCACAGACAGAAGAAGCCTGACAGCTGGCTTGGTCAGATAAAGGCTGATGGAAACCCCAAAGGTCTTTCTCTGCTTTTCTCTGTCAGGTGCAGAAACACTAAAATACCCACTTTGTGCTGCAACTATTCACCCGGACTTTTGGAAGTGAGACAGAGGAACAGAGAAGAAGTGGTGAGGAACTACTGAGGTCAGTTTCGCTCTGTATTTCGAAAATGGAAGAAAACCACAAAAATGCTCAAAATGTCTCAGTGTGATAGAGAACAAAGTGTTGATGTGATGCTGTTTTCTTTCTGTTGTGTTTTCAGCCGTGCTAGTGGCGTGGCTCTGTGGATGGCAATAAGAGTCTGTGGTTTGGTCGGTCCACCACTTTGGTCCAGACTGAAATATCTCAACTTAACGGATGGATTGTCATGAAATTTGGTTCAGACATTCACAGTTCCCTGACGGTGACTCCCATTGACTTTACTGATCTTCTGACTTAACTCTAAAGCCAGTGTGAGTTTCTAGAAAAATGTCTTGACTTTTATTGGATGCGTAGCCATCATATTTTTGGTAAACATTCATATGATCCGTTAACTTTTCTTTTTGTGTGTGTGAGGGGTTAGAGAGGTCATGGAGCGCCTTAGAAGTGGGCAGAACAAATGTGGCGGGTTATTACTCTGAAACCAAGGCGCTCCATGATCCATGAACTTTTCCAGCACCATCATCAGGTCTAAATTTGAATCAATACTTTGATTTATGACAAAACCAATAACATTCCCATCAGCCTCAGCTGTAGGGAATGCAGGGTCATTCAGCAAAAACGGTTTACCTGGCTCAACTTTTTCTGGACTGCAAGGCAAGGTGCTGCCAATCAAATACACAATTTTCTTGCAAATATTTCTTGCTGGTATCACTTTCCAAATCATACTCAAACTTCTTGGATCGTATTTCATGCCTTACTGTTAGTTGAAACAACAGACCCTCACCAACACCTGTGGCTTAAATGCAGTGGTGGAATGTAACTAACTACATTTACTCAAGTACTGTACTCAAGTACAAGTTTGAGGTACTACTTGAGCATTTTCATTTTATGCTATAGATAGCAAATATGGTACTCTTTACTCCACTACATTTACCTGACAACTTTAGTTAGTAGTTACTTTGAAGATTTAGATTATTAATACAGAATATAATCAATTAATCAGATGATAAATTACTATAGATTACGGTAAGTTACCTACCAGTATAAGAAAATTAATTAAATAAGCTCCACTTTACCAGCTATAACATTAAAATGATGGACACTTTAATGCATCAATAATTATAATCCAGTAATACAATAAACATTATTCTGAAATGTGTCATTCTGCATAATGAATACATGAGTACATACGAGTATAATGAGTACATTTACTTTTGAGGATATTTTGATGATACTTATCTACCTGCGCTTAAGTATAGTTTTGAATGCAGGATTCTACTCATAAGAGAATACTTCTACACTGTGGTACTGCTACTTTAACTTAAGTAAAAGTTCTTCTTCCACCACTGCCTGAGTGTAGTTTCAGATTTGGGGAGCAGTCTGTGAAAACACACAGGGACACTTGACAAGAATCACATATCCATCCTGTCCTGCCATCAGGAGTCCTGCAACACCTTTAAACCCACAAGGTTTGCTCTGCTGACTGCCAATATGATATTTATGGTATTCATGGTACTTTTTTAATGGGGCGATTTTCAAAGCCAGCTTCATCCCAGATCAGTTGCCGCTGTCGACTGCAGAGCTGCAGGCCTTTTCTCACTTAGCACTGAGTAAAAACCAGTTCCCTCGAAACATTCATCACTCATGACTTAGAGAACATTTGAGGTGATCGATGACTGCGGTGTATTTTAATAAATATTTTACAGTGCAGCACTAGCACATACTTAATCATGGCAGGTAAAATAGTATCAAGGAAGAGATTTTTATCACCAAACAGATAAAAAAGTTTTTTTTGTAGTGCTGCCAAAAACATCACATGCACCCACCAGTTATAACGTATACTGTAACATAATGGCCAGTTGCCTGAAGGTATTCCAATGCTTATCTAAGTGTGGAATAAACAAGTTTTGATAAACACCACATCGGAGAAAAGTTTTAAGTGAATTTCAAGCTTGAGCTCAGATCAGTATCAATAAAACAAATCTGTAATAAACATTATATTCCAAAGACAAAGTAGGTGGTGTTGTCAGAAACTACTTTTTGTTCCGCAGGTTTGTTTGGCATTTAGGAAATCAGACTTATATTTTTCGAAAAATCCATTAAAATCAGCTGACAGAGACGCAGTGCTGTACAAACAGATGCCATCAATCCTGTTAAAATGAGACAACTAGTAATTTCTCCCCAAAGGACGTCACCAACCTGCTAATTACCACACTTAATAGGACTAGTTTTTCATTGTCAATAATGGCCTACTGGTACATACACTTTTAGTGCAGTGACGAGGCAACAAGATAAGACAGATAAGATTAATTTCTGGCAGAATTAAAACTTGCTGTTGACAGGATTATAACTGCAATCAATGTTGTCTTATAAAGTTATGTTGGGGAAAAAAATGTGAGGAACAAATTGAGTTGTCTCATTTACAGTGATGGATTATGTTCATCAGTGCAGCAGTATGTCTCTGCAAGCTGTTTTAATTGATTTTTGAAAAGAATGGGGGGCTATGATTTCCACAAGATGAGGTGAACTTGCAATAGAAAAGACAGCAATGGGTTTATACTCTTTGTAATGTATATTTCCATCCATCTGCACAATTTCATTTGCATATAACTAGACTTGAGTGGAAATGTCAGGAGTTTGAAAAAGCTGAAATATCACAATAAAAATGAAGATGCAATGAAGGCAGATGGATTTTTTGAATAGACCTTGATGTCAGGGGTCCTTATAGCATGTCACCCACCTCTTTATCACCATAGTGGCTGATAAAAAACACCACAGGGAACACATCAGAGGAGACAAATTCAGTCATTAAAATAAAGCACCGGTGCCATCTTAAAGGAGCAGTGTGTAGGATTCACTGGCATCTAATGGTGAAGGATGCAGATTGCAACCAGCTGAAACTTCTCCTGTGTTTGAAGCAAGAACTCCCAACGAGTATTCCATCAGTGTTCATTGTTTAGGAGATTTTAACAAGGAGCTGAATCATCCACCGAGGTCTCTTCCTCTCCAAAACAAATGGACCACATGATTAAAACCAGTAAAAACACTGAATAAAGCAGTTTCGCCGTACAAACCAGTGTTTCTCCTGCCCTGTTCAGCACATCGCAGACATGCCGCTAGCCCAGCACTAGTCTCATATGACTAGCTTCCCTTACTTCGGAATGGGAGTCTGGGGACATTCTACTTTCGTTTTGTAATAGAAATGGGTGGGGATATCCAGACCATGTGACGGCGTTGCCATAGGTACGGCACGCTGTAAATCCTTAATTTCTCCAATCTTGTGGACATTGCAGCTCTGCAATATAGCTGAATCAAATGCATATCCATTTTAATCTCTTCTTGCGATGCACTGAACACTTCTGGTGTTCTGGTCGAGGAAGTACGGAAGTACACAGATTTGGATCCAATCACATCACTGCCCCTGGGAGCCAGCGCTAGTTCTATTGCAACTTTCCTATGGGAATGTCCATAGACGACAGAGTCAGCCAGCGTGCTGACGTCATCGGCGTCTGTGTAAGAGACCAGCACCTGCTAATGTGTGTTCAACTTTTTAACTGATGACTTAAGATCCAGACATCCAGGAGGTTTTTACCAGGAGCTGAATCATCCACAGAGGTCTCTTCCTCTCCAAAACAAATGGACACAGTGATTTAAATCGTTAAAAATACTGAGTAAATCAGTGTGTTTCCCCAGTGCTTTCTGGCTCTTCACAGAGGAACAAACTACATTGGCTGATGCGTAAAAAAACACGAAAATGCAGTAGAGCCAGTGTTTGGTTTGTCCATTTTGGGCTACTGTAGAAACATAGCGGTGCAACATGGTGTGCAACATGGCACACTCCATGGAGAACACAACAACAATTCTTATTTTCAGATGATTATACACCAAAAAAACAGAACAAAAAAAACAAACATACACATTTATCATATTATATCCCATATCTGCATATCCCCCAAAATTCTACAGACTGAACCTTTAAGGAGGAAGGAAATGCCACAGTGTATTAGAGGTACTTATGCTTGTTTAATATGTTAGCCTTGAATATTTACATGAAGGTAGTGTACTAAAAACACACACAGGTTCCTATTATTTTGCCAAAAATTAAGAAATTAGCTTCAAACTGTTAACATAATCACAGACTTAAGTTGCAACACAAAGAATACACTGGTATGATCTAGAAGCAAAGTTGGTGAAAGTGAACCAAAATAGCAATGCTGTGGACCGCCAAACCAAAACAATGAGCTGAAAGACACTAAAACTCTGTAGAATGAGGTCATAATTATCTGTGGGTTCATCAAGAGACCCCTTACACATTAGACACAGTTATTGGAGCTATTGTTATCATGAAATAAAACAGTCATAACAGCTCTAACGTTCAGTCACTGCTGTAGCAACAAGGACATATCCTTGTTAATATTTTTGGGAATTTAGGGGCTATAATGGAACAAAGAGAATCTTACATTCTAGGATTACACATGTATTACATATGTTGTGTTGTGTCATCGCTGATGGTATAAACCTGAAAATTAGTGTTTTTAAGCAAAATACAAAATGGAAATAAAAAGAATCTAATTTTCTCTTACTGGTATTAATAGATTCTTGCTGTCTTTGAGCTGTCAGAGGAACTTCACCCACCACCAGCTTCAATGCCAGAGAGCTGAGTCAAAGCCTATTTGCCAAACCGACATGAGGGCATCCAGTCTCCTCCCCCAGTGCCCGCCAACCAAACTATCTATCACCAGGCAAACCAGTCTGCACAGAGGCAGGGCAGGGGGGGTGAGTGTAACTATGACATGACTGTGTTTGTATATATGAGTATGTGTGAGACATGGTTGTACCGTCTGATGGGATTTCACGGTCCTTCTTGTGCAGTGGAGTCAGTTCCAGGCAGTCAGATGTGTTAACGGTAATGTACAATGACTAACAGAAGCCTACTCTAAAGCCCTGTCACTCACCCGTCCCTGACTTACCACACACTGTGCTTCCCTCAGCCCCCAATAATGGCTGCTCTTGTGAAATGTGGGCTGAAATGTCTGTCACCATCTAATGAGCAAAGTCTCTTTTCTTTTTAAAGGTTTGTATTGCACTTGCTCACTGTTTAACGCCCCTACCAGATTTAAAAATACCGAAAACGAAAGCAAAAAGAGGAAGTGTAATTTCTTGCCTGTCTTTATGGTGCATTTCGAGTTTGGTACAGTAGTAGGTGCAAGAAAAGTCCCCAACTTCTCCAGCCTCCACTGTGACGAAGACATGGGTAAATATCCAGCTACGACTAAGAATAAAAAGTCCCTAAGCTTACAGAGCTTTAAACTAACGGACAATTTAATCTTTCTTTGTTGTATCAGAGGAGGAGACAGAAAGTACACACTGGCTTACCAAAATCCCCAAATCCCAAATGCCACTTTTTAAATGCGTGTTTCAACGGCAAAAATGTGTCAGAAGGACTTATGGATTTCATCACTTTCAGGTCAAAGATGTCATGATTTGAAATTGGAAAGATTCTTGGAAAAAAATGATGATCCTCTCTTTGTATTTAGGTCTGAGCTTCATATAGCGGACAGCAGATTATAGACTTTAAAGAAACTATGCTGCCCATTGTCAACAGTCAGTAAAAACAGTATAGCTGAGCCTTTTGTTCCTAACACAGTCAAGTTTAGAGAAGGCTTAACCCCAAGAGTCTTTGTGCAGTCTTATAGGGGCTGCTGGGACAGGCTTTTATCCACAACACTAAAGCAGTAAACGTGGCCTCCTGTTGTGCTCCCTGGGAGTTTTTGTGGGAAGCTCTCCAGGAGCCTGGTTAGTCAAAGTTTGTTAACCACCATTTCAAAGACAAATGATTCATCAATGTCATGTTGAGAGGGGATTGAGTTTTTCTTTCCCTGATGAAAAATCAAAAAGCTCTGAATGGAAAACAGACCCACTTTGAGCGGATAAAAGTTTTTTTTTCTTCCAGGAACTGGCTTGTGAGGAGAAAACTAATAAGGAGGGCTGCCCATCAAGAGGTGACTCACTTATAACGTCTCTCTTGATGGTTTAGACTTCATTCACTCAGCTGAACCACAACAGGGCAATATACACACACACATATACAAGAGCACACACAAATCCACCGTACTCGCCCCCCACTGCCAACCGATTTCCTTAAGAGGAAATGTGTTAAAGGCACAGCTCAAGGTTTTAGAAAATACCCTGACCCCAGTAAAACCCCCAGTTTGTTGTTTTAATGCTTCGGGTTTTTTTGTGCAGATTAAACAAACATCATCTAATATGTTAATTACTTTATTAGATTTTTGTTACCTTTGGACAGAGCCAGGTTAGCTGTATCCCCCTGTTTCCAGTGTTTGTGCTAAGCTCAGCTAATCTGCTGCTGACTGTGGCAAGTGGTATCAATCCTCTTTACAAACTCTGCATAATGGAAAGAGCATTTCCCAAAATGTTATTCTGTTAAGGCTATAGAGTGTAATTTAGAGTAAAAATAGTGGTGAGAGTGGTGCAGATTGCAACCAGCTGAAACTTCTCCTGTGTGCCAAGTGTAGCGAAAAAAAAACAAAATCGGGGAGTACGGCAAAATGCCGCCTGCCTACTTTTGTTTATACAGAATGCTTGGGGCAATGGGGGGCGTGAGCAAGTAACAAAACATGTAGCTCAGCGTGTGAGATAAACAGTGACGTGGGAGGGAAGCCGCGGCTAGTCAGTCCTTCGGCAATTCTCTTGTAAGTCTGCCCGTTCTTCACTGTCATTGCACACCGTTCATTTGACTTCGTTTGCGAGGGCAAGGAGGGCGCGCAATTCCTTGTCTCCCCAGTTGCTCATCTTTACTGTAGTGTCTGTCAGGTTTGCGTTTCCCTCTTGCTACTAGCTGCTCGCTAATTCCTGCTATCAGCTGTTTCCTGTTTATCCACTGCCAGTGGGTAGCACGTGCAGCGTCATCAACAGCTCCTCCCACAAGTCATCAACAGCCCCTCCCATTGCAGAAGGCCGCCTCGGTCTTTTTAAACCAAAAGGGTTCCGCCAATATGACTACCCTACGAGGCGGAAAATTGGGCTCCTCGGATCAACTCACCAATCCGGCTCTGTGTGTCTAGATGCTCGCAGCATTCACAACATTCGCAGAAAATCTGGCAGTGTAAAAGGGGCTAGTGTTTGATTTGTCCATTCTGGGCTACTGTAGAACAACATGGCAGAATCCATGGGAGAGGACCCACTCTGTATAGATATAAATGCTTCATTCTAAGTTAACGAAAACACAACAATTCTTGATTTCAGGTGATTGTAGGCTGAAAAAAACATATTTCTGAATATTTATATATCATTTCTGCCAATTTATCCTCCTAAATCCTACACACTGGTGCGTTAACGCATTTGTTTCCAACCTTTTTCCTTGAGGGACCCCTTTTCTATCATGGACTAAACTAAGACCCCCTGACTAGACATAAATATGAATATTTCATACTATATTTAATGCATAACAATGACAATACAGAACAAATGTACAATTATCTCAAATAGTAAACACAATAACTGCAGGAATTTTGTGCAAAACAAGCTATGCAGATGAATTATTTCCTGTGAATAAAACATCAGAGAAGAGAAAAAAAGTTTACATACATCTTCCTCCACCTGCACGAAAGATCTATAAGCTAAGCTCAGTTTCTCAGTTTCACACCAACAATTAATGTCACCAATTCAGTATCCCACCAGATGACGTTAAAAATGGCCAGAAAAGTGTTTATGCAGAACATTATGGTGTCACAGTAAAGCTGACCTTTGACCTTTTGGATATAAAATATCATCAGTTCATCACCAAATTCAAGTCATTTCATTCTTAAGTCCAAGTAGACATTTGTGCCAAATCTGAAAAAAAAAAAAAAAAAAAAATCCTCAAGGTGTTCCTGAGGAACCTTTGACTACCAAAATGTAATGAATTTATCCTTGACTCTAAGTGGACGTTTGTGCCAAATTTAAGCGCTTTCAAGGCGTTCTTGAGGTATCAGATTTAGGAGAGTGGGACGTATGCACATATTTATGTATACATACCTGTAAATTTATCAGTGTTTAATTAGAATTTTAAAAATTTTTTTTAAATCTGAGTAAAAAATGATGCATCAGTGTTTAACTGTTATTTAAATTTAATTTTAGAGTTCTGGCAAAGAATCTGAAGCTTTTTTGTGTTTTCTCCACATCCTACAATGTCTGTTACAGGGAGTGAAACACAGTTACTAGATGTGTGACATGAAATATATGAGGAAAAACTGCTTGTTTAATTTTATTTATTTTTATTTTTTTTGGCAAAGCAGCAGAGGCAGTCAAACACCACAGTGCGTGCCTGCTGACACAAACTATAGACATGTGTTTCGGGGGTGAAAGCACACCAATCCTACTGTCAAGTCATCATAAATAGTGGAAGTAAGAGTCAATAAGAAACAGAGACCCAAAGCTCAACCACAGCACATTTTTTATTTACGACACAACTTACTCTCAGCTGCTTCACATCCTCTTCAGCACATGAGCTTCACAGAGTAAAAGGCCACATCGCACGTCGCATTTGCTGAAAGCTGCTTTGCTTTGTGTGAGCGTGTGTGTGTGTGTGTGTGTGTGTGTGTGTGTGTGTTTGTGTGTGTGTGTGTCAGTGTGTGTAAATAGGATGTTGCTTTAGAGTCATCCAGGCATCTCTCTGCCATTGGCTGAGCTCCGCACGCTGATGTCACCTCTTGGCACAACTTTGTGATCTTTGGACCTGATCAGCAATTCCGCCGCAGCCAACCAATCGGCTCGCAGGGTTTTGACCCCGGGCAGTGATGTCATGCAGCAGGGAATGCAAACAAGTGGACTGGTGGGGTGCATGTGTGCGGGTGTGTGTCAGTGTGAGTTGGAGGGCAGCGGCTGTACTGCAGCATTGTTTATAGAGCTTGACTGTTGTCAGGGCAATACAAACAGCCTGCCAGCTGTGACACTGTTGATTTTTCACTGGACAAGCTGTATATTTAGTGCACTCACTGGTGGCTGTGTGTGAAGTTACTGTGCCAGTGTTTGTTGTGGTTACTATCCACTGCAAGGTTTTGAAACTCCCCTGCATTGAATGTAATCTATTTTATACATATTTGAATGACACTATTTTTTTTTCTTTACTATTTTTACATCCTTGTTAAAGAAATGATAAATGTCTCCATAGTAACAATGCCAATGAACTTTATTCTCCTTTGAGTCACTGCTGTGTGTGCCACTTCCTGTCTTGAGAAGGTTGCATAAATATGACTCAGTTGCTCAGCAGCAATGCAAAGCAGCATTTAATGACAGTTTTGAGTTGAATGTGTGAAACTCCCCCAATGTCAGAGACAGGGGGTTGTAGATGAAAGGTGTTGGAGCTGAGGTATCAAGAAGTGTTGATATCGTGTCGCAGACATCATGAGCCCAGCAGAGCGAAATGCTTCTCAACTTACACTGTTTATTTTATGGCTGCTATACTTGACACCCTGTGTGGGTTATGGCTGAACACACTGGTTTTGAGGTGGGAAACCAAATCACCGATGTGACCAGAGAGCTGAAGAAGCCTTTGGGAAATACCTAAACAAAGTAGGAGAACCATGTGTTATTTGTGGCAAATACAAAACTATACACACAAAAACCACTGTGCTTTATTTCCCCTGCTCGCCTCGGGTTATTTGAGGTAGTTCAAACAATAAATGAAAAATGCTTCCTGACTAAGCCTGCAGTCTCTCCCCACACTTCTCAAAAAGAGTAATTAGCTCTCTGACCAATCACTCTTGTTATGCATCATAAAATACACGCTATTTGTCACCATGTGGACGGCGCTTGCTCTAACTGAAGAGAGAACTTGCAGCTCCATGGGCACGAGGGACCAGCAGGGTGGGGTGGAGCAGAAGGACCCTGCTGTTACTGGACGTTGGGGCTCTGAGCCCCAAGGAGACAGAGGAGAACCACAGTCTTTGGGTTTAAACACTGAGACTGTCTGTACCCTGTCCTCATTTGTGGCTATTCCATATTAGTGGTGTTCTGCTTTGGAAAGTCCTGCTGCCTGCAGTTTTTGCCTCTTGGAAGGATTAGTAAACCAGAATCACGTGACCTCGAGTTTGTGTTGGTTGGCAGTTGCAGCATGCTATCTGTGGTGTTAAAAGTATATAGCTTTGTAGGCTGTGCTGTACTTAACTAAATGACCGTAAAGAGACGTAGCTTACAATAAACAGTACTACATTTATGGTTAATATTTTTCACCAGCTGGATTTTTAAAGTCAAACTGAAATTAAAATTCATATTTGAGAAGAGATCAGTATACAGTACCCTGAGTGATTTCATTGACTTGTACTAAACTGGTCAGAGGTCTAATTACTGAAATGAATAACTTATTTATTTTTATGCAGAGACAGTGCCCCTTACATCTATACTCTCCGGTACTGCTTTTCTACCAAATTAGCTCTGGTTCTTAAACCGGCTCCATTCAGGATTATTATCAGTTTTTAGTGAAACCATTGTAATCAATGATGTCATGCTGAGGGTTTTTGATACACTGAAGAAGGCTTAGGCCGAAACGCATCTGACCATGTGTTGCCCTATTAAATTATACATTTTGACTTATTTGTCTTTTGTGAGTGCTGTTGCCCACAAGTTTTTGGAATCAATGATCATCAAAGGAGAGGCATTGTGCACAGTGCACAATCAAAACATACAGAAGCTGCAAGATGACGAATCGCATGGATTACCTCTACCTGAGGTTGTGCAGTTATTGAAGATATTTAACAACAATTGTTTATATAAAAAAAAAAAACATGCATGTTTCTACTATTAATAAGATCACTACACACTCTTCTTTCTGACAGTTTTTCACTTTACCTCCACATTGTTACCCGCTCCATCTCCTCTTTCCACGGTTTGCAGTTCCAGGCTGTTCTCATGCACTGTTTGTACCTTTATTTATGAAAAGGAATGCACCACAATATACACACATACATAATCAAGTACCAGTAATCTGTGTGTACCCCATGAATCGAGAAGGCTGCGTTCACGTGACCTTTGCGCTGACAGGAGTAAAGAAAGAGTATAAAAACCAAATGCCCCTGTAAGGAGGCAGCTTGGAGTGGCTGATGGGTCAAACAAACACAGGACTTTCCCCCATGAGACTGGAGTTTGAACCCATGTGAAACTAAGTGAACTTTATGTTATTTTAAGGTACATTGTCACCATGTTTATTTTCCTATACCAGGGGTCAGCAACCTTTACAATACAATACAAAGAGCCACTTTTGGCCAAAACGATTTATTAAAAATCTGTCTGGAGCCGCAATACATGTTTGTGACTTATAGAGACAGCCTATTTAATCTAAAATAGCCTATAAACATTCCTAAAAGTTCTAAATGAGCATTCATTATAGTGACTCTGCAGTGGGCTATTTATGATTATTTGGTACTTTGCAGTGTTAGTGGTGAAAGCAAACAAATCCGTCCACTAACTATAAAATTCTCTGACTTTAGTGTTCTTTTCTCCGACATTTTAGTATATTACATACCTTGACATGTTTCAACGGAAACATCTGCCTTCCTCAGAAGTGTCACTTGGTGGTGGTTGTGACGACTAAGACGCGTCACGACCACCACCAAGTGACACTTCTGAGGAAGGCGGAAGTTTCCGTTGAAACATGTCAAGGTATGTAATATACTAACATGTCTAAGATAAAAGAACAACTAAAGTCATTATAATAAACTAAAGACATAATGAACACCACTGAACTATAAAATTCTCTATTTTCGTCTGAGGCATTTTCTTGTTTGGATTTGGAATCAATAGCTAGCCTCACTAGGAGACTCAAGATTAGCGATCGTCATTGACATCAGGCAAATTTTAGGAAAAGGCACCAGGCCGAAGATGTACAATGCACATAGCTGATGAGATGTTAAAACGTCTTTTTTACTCAGTGTATAGGCTACGCATTTATACATTTGGAAAATGTAAGATTCACTTTAGGGCTACAACAATGACAAATGAAAATTAAATGTTAAAAAATAACTATTATTCAACTCCATATCATTTTTTGTCAAAGCCACAGAGAGCCACTGGAGAAGGGCGAAAGTGGGTCCTGAGCAACGGGTTGCCTTCCCCTGTCCTAGACCTAACCTCTGTAACCTTACGCTAAGTACGTAATAGCATTTGTTGGGCACTAATTTGTTGGATATCATACGCACCGTTGCATGAGGATATGTTAGCAATTCAGGTCAAGGAAAATATGCAAATGGTTCCAGCTGAGAGACAGCTTTTTCGCTTCCGAACCAATTTATTTTTGGTTAGAGTGCTCTGACCGTTTCAAAATTAGGTGTGCGAAACAGAACAGAACCCATTCCAGGTTGGTGGAAGACTGGTACAGGAGCTGGAGCTGTTGATTTGTGGTTCCTGCTAACTACATTTTTATTGGTTCAACTCAGTAAAGGGAAGCTAGTTAGCCTAGCCTGCTAGCTTTCACTTTTTTAGCCACTTTGCCTGCTGGAAGCTGAGACAATTCCACAAACATGCCCAAAAGTGAAGCTTGGCATAAATTCAATCAGTAAGACTTTGTTTATGCTACATTCATTCACAATTCTCCCTCTTTATATCAATCCCCCGGCTTCTTCCAATCAGCTGATTATGGGTGTTCATTCTTCCAGTTAAACCAATCCAATTTTTCAACGATCAGCCTGTCATGTTGCTGCTTTCAAACTTTAAATCTGTTCTCCTCTCTGCTGCTGTCAGCTGTTATTTCAGGTGGAATCATCTCACCCTCCTCCACCCCATTCACATCCAGTCATCATACCCAGAGTCTAGGATGATCTCATCAAAAGTCATCACATCCTCCTCATCACCCTCTTTATCTTATCACCACCACCTCCACCAGCACCTAGACAAGGGGAGTTCCCCATTCTCCTACAGTGATACCCCACTGAAAATATATGACATCATGGTGGGGACTATTTGCTAAAGATAATTCACATTGCTCACATATTGTGGAAATGTAAATAAATGTCCTTTTCCTCAGAATGAGTCTCCTTTGATTCAAATTGTTTTATCCTCTTTTGAAATTTAAGTACAATAGCTGCAGAATCATTATAAAAATCAAAGCTCAAATGTAAATTTGTAGGATAACAGCCTCTTTTGGCAAATACAGTTTTGGACATTGCTGTTTGGCATTAGCAAGGTGTTAATATAGAAAGAGTGAAAATGGCACTTTTATGACTTGAAATCCTCACTCACAAAGCCCTGCCCCGCCTACCTCTCTGACCTGCTCCACCACCCCTCTCCTTCCCACAGCTTCTGCTTCTCTGATGCCAACCTCCTGTTTCCACCACTCAGGACCAAGTGCCATCCCCACAGCCGTGCCCTCCCTCTGGAACTCTCCACTCAGACACAGCTTCTCCCAGTCAAATAACTTATCAAAAGTCGCCTTTTCAAAACTGCTTTTAATATGTGAATGATGTTGTGTGGTAAATATTTTAAGTGTATTCTCTTTTTATGTTTATTTTAACTTATGTAAAGTGTCTTTGAGTACCATTAAAAGTGCTTAATAAAATGTAGTATATTATCATTATAATTTAATATAATTTGAAGATAGATTTTCAGAGGGACAGAGAGAGAGTGAAAAAGACGAGGGCGAATGCATAATTGGAATGCATCAGTTATAAGGAAAATTCCCCAGAGTGTCAGATCTCAATGGGACTTTGAAGTCCTCGGGAGTTAGATTTACTGATTTGTTCTGCTGAGGATCTCAATCATATCCTCTGTGTGCTTATGAAACATGGCATTCATAGCAATCCCACACAAAAAAACCTTGTCAAAGGACATAATCTGATCTTCTGATCTAATTCAAAAAGTTGGTTGTGTTAAAATAGCTATGTCGAGATTTACATCTTTTTTTGAAAGCTGTGTGAAAGGTTAACATTTAATGCTTTGTCGAATATCTCTGCAAAGCCTTATTAATCCATTATTTCTCAAGGTCTAACATCTTATTAGTTAGCGGCTTGCCAGAAATGAAGCATTTTTAATCTGATTGCACACAATAACACTCAGCGACCTTGCAATTATCCCTCCACGACTAATTACACAAAGCAGTCATGTCTATATAGGCATTGTTTAAGCCTGATTTAATGGGTGTGTAAACCACTACAAGGTTAGTGAATGGCTTCTCAGTGGCGTCTCCCACAGCATTCACAAGCAGGCAAGCCAAGGGGAAAAAAGCATGCCAGAGTAGGCAGCACCTGGCAACCCAAATATTAAAAAGGCCATTAAGGTTTTATTTTGCCTTATAAAGACAGCGGCTTCCTGTTTGTCCACCCTTGCCAGCCATAGGAAACGCATACTGAGGATTGCTTTTTTTTTTTCTTTCCTCTGTGTGTTAAAATGTCCTGAATCATTAAGATGAGTAAAGTGGCAGTAAAGCCATCTGTTTTTACAACCTGTCTTTAAAAGCAGCAGGGTTTGAGCTCTTTTTTGTCACTTTTATGGACTCCCTTACCTCATAGACCAGGCTGTTCACATGAAGAGAAAGCACTGACTGGTGGTGCATTTTGACTGAGTGACAAACAGCTACTGATAACTCACTCATAATGGACACATACAGGGTCACAGATAATCGAAAGAACAGGGAACAATCATCGCCAAGTCTGAGGTACAAGTTGCCTAAAAATGAGTTTTATATACTAATGACTTGCAACAGCAAACACATTTTGAAAAACAATTTTTCATCAACACAACGAGGAAACATTTTTAATTAACTCAGCCATAAAGATGTCTGCAAAAAGTATAAAAGTCACAAAGACTGGGGCATGCTTGAAGCAAACAATTTTTTATGAATGTCCTCTGAAGGTGTCTGAAGGCGAGAGTGTTTATAGCTGTTCTGAGCAGCTACATTTGAAGCCGCAGTAAAAAGCCTGCCATCATAGAGAGGGCCAAGACATGATAATTGACCAAAAGGGGATAATGCACAGTGTGGGTCGATTTTTCCATAAAGGTGTTGCACTCGGCTGTACGCACACAAAGTAAAGAAAAAGCATACCTGGCCATTCCTGCATGCTATGCTTGTCCGGTTATCACTTTTGAAAAGCTACAGAAATTGTTGGACTATTATTCTGACATCACAAGGGTGATGGAGAGGATTTCGGAAGCTGTTTGACAATCCAACAAACACTTCAGATAAAACACGTTGACACAAAAACTAACAATGTATTCCATTTGTTTTTCTTACAAGATCTACTTGTGGCAACTAAAGCATGTTCAGCGATTTTATGGTTATGTATAGGAAACTCAAAGCACTTGATTAACTAAAAAAAAATGGCTTTACACAAAAGTATGAGACATAATTTTCTAACTAAGCCCTGCATACCTCAGACCTGTAAAATGAGCACAGAGAAAAAAAATAGAAATATATCAAAGTCTTGTGAGAAACAACCAAAATCTGTTGTAACTTGGAGGATCACTCATTGTAAGAAGCTCATTTAGTTTTCAGGGAAAATATAAAATGTGAATACACTGAGCACAAGATAGACTATCTTTAATCTACCTACCTTTCTAATTTAATCTAAAATCCCTGAGCTTTGACGAAACAACAATCTCTCCTCAACCTTAAAACGGGACCTATTATGCTCATTTTCCGGTGTATACTTGTTCTAGTAGAAACTCAAAATACATGTTTACAAGCTTTAATGTTCAAAAAACACTTTATTTTCCTCATACTAGCCCCTTTTACACTGCTAGATTTTCCACGAATGTTGGGCCGTTTTGCCAGCAAGCTGCCAGCGTTTAGACACACAGAGAGTTGATTGGCGAGTTGATCCAAGGTGCCCAAGTTTTAGTTTAAACAGACCAAGGCGGCCTTCCGCAACGGGAGGGGCTGTTGAAGACTTGTGGGAGGAGCTGTTGATGATGCCGCATGAGCGAGCCACTGACAGTGGATAAACAGGAAACAACTGATAGCAGGAATTAGCGAGCAGCTAGTAGCAAGAGGGAAATGCAAACCTGACAGACACTGTAAAGATGAGCAACTGGGGAGACAAGGAATTGCGTGCCCTCCTTGCCCTCGCAAACGAAGAGGCCATTAACCATCAGATGACGGGGACGGTGAGGAATGGGCCGACTTACGAGAGAATCGCCAAAGGACTGACTAGCTGCGGCTTCCCTCCCACATCACTGTTTACGTCACACGCTGAGCTACACGTTTTGTTACTTGCTCACGCCCCCCATTGCCCCAAAAAAGGCGCATTCTGTATAAACAAAAGTAGGTAGGCGGCATTTTGCTGCACCCCCCCGATTTTGTTTTTATACTGCCAATGCTGAAAAAAGACTGATTGGGCTTTCCTGCAAATATGCACAATTCCTATCTAAAAAGGGCTATTGTCTGTGCAGGAATCTCTGTACTCACTTTCTGTCTGAGCCGCTTTGAGCGCGTGTCTCTTTAAGCACTTGTCTCTTTAATCCCTCCTCCCAAAAAGCCCATGCTGCCCTGATTGGTCAGGGTTTCTGTGTCTTCCATTTCTTGCCATTTCTGCACCGTCACTGTAGCTGGGTGAATTACTGTAGCAAAGAACACCGGCACTTTCTACCGTGAAAAATCACCAGTAAAAACTTCTAAACACAACTGGACATGTTCCAGCAGGAAAGTGATCCAAAATCAGGGAGAAATTAACAACATCAGCGACCAAGATTACAGGTTTCCCTGATGTTAGCATGTAGCCACATGTAGCAGTGTAGGCTACATAATGTAGACACTTGCAGTAGTGTGCCTGGAGCAGATGACCATGTAAAGAAATCCTTCACGGTCTGATGTCATCTTGTAGCCAAAGCAGAAAAAACACTTGAAAAAAAAAAAAATTCAGAGCGGTTTGGAGTCTGAGGGTTTTGCTCACAGGGGTTACTTTTACATACATTTACTTTATCATTTGAGACTTTGGCCACATTTAATATGAACATCCAAAGTTGTAACATTATATATGACAGAAAATAAGTAAAAGCCTACAAAGTAACCAAAGTGTATTATTAACTTAACTACATGTGGGATGCAGGATGGAAAATCCAGTCTCAGATATTTAAAGGTCTGTACTTTGTATGCCCAGTATCCACCCTGACGACCTCCCCATGACCTCTGGTACAAGTGCGTAACTTAATTTTTTGGAAATTGAGTTGCCACCCTACCAGAGCCCTTAGAAGTACACTTATGTGTATCAGTAGAGTGACTTGTCTTACTAAACAAAATGGTTGCCTCCTCCTGTGCATTTGACCAACTTATCAAATAAAATGTTTTCAGCTTCTAATTTAGGTATTCATTTCTTGGTCAGGTCATTTCTGCTTTTATATTGCATTATAAAGCCAAGAAGAAAGTTTTAGGAATGAAGAACCTATATGCTCCATGAGTTTAGGGCCTGAGGGGATCATTCAGGGGGATGTGTGTAGGGACATGGGTCTTCCAAAGACTCAATAGCTACCATGTTACAAACCCCATGTGGAGTGATGGAGAGAGGAAGGAACACAAAGGTATAGTAGCAGGGGAAGCCCACAGACCCAATCACAACTTAAACAGCAGGACTTCCACCCATCAGCATCATCGTGTCTCCCCCTCTCTTTCCATGTGCACAGACAATCGCTCAAAGAGGTGCCTGCTTGCAAAAGCAACACAAAGGAGAAGAAAGAAGGTTTCTCCAAGTTCTAATCCCGGGGAGCTGGAAAAAAGGGTCGGCTGAGGTTTCTCTCTCTCTCTTTGTGCCTGTCCAACAGCCCTGTTTCTTGATGAAAATGTCCCGCTGGATGAGGGCATTAGACGCCCGCTCTAATCCCGTGTAATTTCCCACAATCCCCTTTGCTTGCATCCTGCCAAGGAGGCCTTCGGCGCCCCGCTGAGCCCCTCGCTGCTGGCTTTGGCGTTCCCACACCCCTGCTCAAGCAGTATTTCCTCTGCTGGCGGAGAGGAAACAAGACACTCTGTCTCTCCTTCCCTCCTCCCTTTCATCTCTCTTTTCATCAGAGCCAAAACAGCAGCAGAAACTAGCAGCCTACTGATGAGTGTGTCCTCAGATTGTGACCTTTGGCAGGAACGAGCCGTGGTAAAGGCCACAGAAGAGACAGACAGGTTTTAGTCATTAGCAGAATTAAAACCTTGGTCCACTACTGGTTGACCCAAATCACATCTGTGTGTGTGTGGCCTTGTTGCATTGTTGTCCCCCACTGCTGACGGTGTGTTTATGTGCAAGGCTGTGTACATTTGCCGTAATCCCGTCCAATCTCTTTCTTACGTAAAATGCTTTATTATTATCTTTTTTTATCACGAGGTTCACCAGAGGGTTGGATAGGAAAAGAATCCAGTGACACACTGTCTACTCTCTTGTCCAAATGTCTATTTCAGAGGCATCCAGCACAAGTGATAAATCTATTATACATGCTATGACGTTCTCAGTAGTCGTGTAAGCTGGTGCTGAAAGGGGCTTTGGATAAAATGCATGATTACGTAAAAAGTACATTGGTTGCTAATCAATGAGCCATTCAGAGGACGTTATCCACGCACACTGAGGAGAATTCCACAGAAGACTTAGACTAAAGTCAACACTTCTTATCCTGTCCAAGACTGATGCTTCTGTTTGATGCTGAGTTGGTGTGGATTAAAACAAAGGCACATACATTTTCCTCTTCCTGTGTTTAAAATAGGTAGGTCAATTTAAGAAGGTACTGAGATGCTCTTTTTTACTAAAAGTTAATGGAAGTTTTCTGACTTGGTGAAACAACATTTCTATGGGAAGAATTAATCGTTATCAGGGGTTAAAATAAAGCATTGTCATAAACTGACTGATGTTACCATATGGTATCATTTTTAGCTTGTTCACCATTTAAGTCTATCATGTTAGCATGCTAACATTTGCTAACCAGAGTATTACACAAATCAAATTATTGCCCTGGTGATTGCACTGGAGGCATAGTGAAGTCATTCCAGCTTGTCCTGTGTGTACCACAGATGTACATCCAACAGTTGTGGAATAATTTAACTAAAACCCACAAATGTCATCTTGGTAGATAACATATCCTCATGCAATGGTTTGTATGAACTAGCCTAACGAACTAGCACCCTACCAATGACGTTATGTACTCAATGTTAAGTTACGTAGGTTAGGTTTCAGCAAGTAACATTACTTTGGTCAGGTATAGGAAAAGGAACATGGTGACAATGTTCCTTAAGTTAACTCAAAGTTCACTTGGTTTGGGGATATAAACATCAGTCTCCTTGGGGGAGAGACCTGTGTTGTTTGACCCTTCAACCACCCCAATCTGCCTACTTACACCTACTTTCAGTCTTTATACTACTTCCTTCTTACTCATGTCAGTGCATTGGTCATGTGATCGCAGCCTTCCTGATTACGTGGGATATCCACGTATTACCAGCTCATGGTTATGTGGGTTATATTGGAATTGTGGCTATACTTCTCGTAAGTAAACATTTGAACAGTGCATAAGAACAGCCTGCGCTTGAGGGAAATAATGATCACCATAATCAGTAGGTTTCCTTCTCTGGGGATGATGAATGTCTGTATTTCAATCTGGATCAAAGTGGTGGACCCATTAGATAAACTGAGGACGCCATCCCCAGAGCCAAGATGCTAGCATGGCAAGATATAAGTAAAAACTGACTTGACTTAATACTGGTACTGCTTTTTATCATCTGTACACTGTCAATTGATGTTAGACAGGCATTGGTCTGTTAGACTAAGTCCTTTGAGTTTCCTGACAATCATTGATGTGCCTGTGTTTGGCAGGGGAGGTAATATGTTAGGCTCTCCTCATGCACTGCACAGCTTTCATACAACCCACCTAATCATGACCCCAGTAACTCATGTATTACCCACGTAATTGAAAAGGCTGCAATCACGTGACCAATACACTGACAGTAGATGTAGATGTACCCAAGGGATATCATCTATCTTTATGCTAAAAAAAAATCAGGCTTATGGCTTTAGGCAGCCATCAGCCTGCATTAGGATTTTGTATTTGTTTGTAACCAAATGTGCACCAGCTTATTATGTATTGTATAGTTGTTCCATTTGTTATTATAAAGTAGGGAATGTTCCTTTGTACTAAAAGTCTTCTTGTTATGCAATGAAGAGACTATGCAAGGTTTCTTGTGGTAGCAAAGTATCCTTACTTGGCC
The DNA here is from genome assembly GCF_006386435.1 of Epinephelus moara. Taxonomy (NCBI): domain Eukaryota; kingdom Metazoa; phylum Chordata; class Actinopteri; order Perciformes; family Serranidae; genus Epinephelus; species Epinephelus moara. The sequence continues at coordinate 33,953,910 of NC_065519.1, forward strand.
GTGCAGTTATTATGAGAACATATGCAGAGCTGGCTGATTGCTTAGGATGTCTCATCATATGTGTGAATCTCACAAGACCAGAGTGTGAATATGTAAATGCAGGCTCTGCATGTATGTTATATGCATGCGTATATGAATGGGTGTGTTTGTGAGTTTCAACCTAAACTTCTGTATGTCACAAATGTGTGCATGTGTCTGCTTTACTTTTATTCATATCTACAAATATGTGTGTGTGTATGTGTGTGTGTGTACGCAAGTGGTTATCTGTGTGAGTGTTTTGATCTCTGTGGCAGGCAGTGACACCTCTGCTGCCTCTGAGCTGCTGTGCTCCTGTAAACACAGCGGCGACTGCTCAGTGTCACACAAAAAAAGGAAGGAGGCAGGCCAGCTTCCCATCAACGCTATATTCAGCTAGTCATGCATATGCAGTGAGTAGACACACACACACACACACACACACACACACACACACACACAGGCCCATTAGCTTGCCTCCAGCTGTTTTAAAACCTGACTGAAAACAATTTATTCATAGCTGAATGCAAACAGAAAAAAAAAAACATTGGCTGCAAGTTATTGTTTTGTCATATCTTTAGCTCGTTACATTTCCTAATTAGTCCTTTAATCACAGAAAGCAAATGTAGATTAGTAATTACACAGAAAAACTCTGACTGCACAAACACTTTTAGGAGGCCTGCATCACAGCTCTGACAAACTTCGAACTATTGTTTAGTTTCACCACCAGGCTGAGTGTAAATAAACTGCAGGAATTAGTTGAAAGGATATTGCTGGTAAGTGTTGACATACCAATGTCCAACCCTCTGCTTCCCATGGATATGAAGTTTTAATGACTACAATAACAAAAATAAACATTATGGTGGTTCTTGCCAAAAAGTGTAGTTATTGCCAGTTGTCTTCATGGATTTCATCAAACACTGAAGTTTAATTACAAGCACCACAATGACACTGATTTCCTTAAAGACAAAGTGAAATTAAAATTCACTTTTGTGAGGAAATCAGTGTCTCTGTGCTGGGGTTTGTTTTGACTCATGTAGCTACATATTTGGTTTTCTGAGGTGACACAGCCCCCTACATTGGTGTTCTCCAAGTGGGCAATTTTTGGTTCAAACTGACATGTTGGTGCTGTCATTTAATTGGTGCAATATCTGTGTGGGCAGGCCATAAAAATAGTTTGACATTGCTTTAATCATGATTGCCACACAGGCAATTAACCAGCTCGAAGTTGTTGCTTTGTGTATCAGCACTCCCTAAACTCTGTCTTGGTTCAAATCGCAGGCTTAAGAAAGGAGCACTGAGGTTACAGAGCTTCACATTGCTGTGGGTTTTTTTTACAATCTGGTCATTATCATCACAACTGGACCAATGAAAGAAAGATAGATATTCTGAATTAAAACAACACACTCAGCAAGCATTTGGGAACTGAGGACACTCAGTGTTGAAGTTTTTCAAGTGAAATTCTTTCCCATTTTTGCTTGATATACAACTTCAGTTGCCCAACGGCCGGGGGTCCCTGTTGTAGCATTTTGCACTCCATAATGCACCACACGTTTTCAGTGGGGGACAGGTCTGGACTGCAGACCAACACTCTTTCACTGCGAAGCCATGCTGTTGTAAAACGTGCAGAATGTGGCTTTACATTTTCTTGATGGAATAAGCAGGGAGTTCCCTGAAAAGACATCATCTGGATGGCAGCATATGTTGCTCCAAAACCTGTATGTACCTTTCAGCATTCATGGTGCCTTTATAGATGTGCAATTTACCTATGATGCCATGGGCGCTAACACACCCTCATACCATCACAAATGCTGGTTTTGAACTTTGTGCTGATAATATTCTGGATGGTCTTTTTCCTTCTTAGCCCAGAGGACACGATTACTAAAAAAAATGTGAAACGTGGACTGGTCAGACCACAGCACACTTTTCCACTTTGTGCCAGTCCATCTCGGTTGAGCTCGGGCCCTGAGAAGTCTGCAGCATTTCTGGATGTTGTTGATATATGGCTCTCCCTTTCATGTTAAAGTCTTAACTTGTGTTTGTATATGAGGCAACAAATTGTGTTGGGATATCATGGATTGTAGATGGTGAAATCCCTAAAATCCTTGTAATTGTGTGCCGAGAAATATTGTTCTTTAACTGTAGGACTATTTGCTCACGCAGTTTTCCACAAAGTGACCATCCTTGCTTCTGAACAACTGAGCCTTTCAAGGTTGCCCCATTTATACCCAATTATAATACTTTTGTTTTTGAGCGTTTCACAAAGCTATCTTTTGTTGCCCATGTCCCGATTTTTTCAGAACATGTTGCAGGCATTAAATTCAAAATGAGTATATATTTACAAAAAACAAGGATTTGCAAATCATTGCAATCTGTTTTTATTAAGGTTTTACACAATGTCCTAACTTTTTGGAATTCCGTTTGGAGCTTTGCTGTTATTTAATGAAGACCCTGATTAGCCCTCTTCAGTTCATGAATGATGTTGGCCTCTTTTGGATCCTCCATTCACGTGGAGGCATGCGAGAAAAACAAAGTTTGCTTCATAAATTCAAGGTAACATACGGTAAGTAAGTTAATGATGTACGTTCATTTTGCGAGTGAAGTAAACCCACTCGCCCACACTTTTCCAACTTAGGAAACTGACAAAGGTTAGCAAGCTAGGCTTGCACTTCCACCTCCTCAGTGGAAGCTAGTTAGCCTTGTTAGCAAGCTTCCACTTTTTAAGTTAAGTTTCATACAAATCTACCACAACAATGGGTCATCACAGATGCTAAATGTTACAGGAAAGAGACAGACATCGTAACGGTATATAACTGCGCTATGTGGAACTACTACAAATGGAAAATTCTATTTACACACATAGGCAATACAGTATGATGTGGTCCATTCAGTCGTGCACCATGGAAGATGACAGTACTTCTTTTAGTGTGTCAGCTCTCAGATGTCAGTCAGCTGTGAAGGGAAGCACCTGCGAAGAGAAGGTTAGATGCTGTTTCCACAAGTGTGTCCAAAAATATATTTAAAAAAATCTGCAGTACCATTATAGCGTATTTACTGTATTTACTCACACAAAATGTTAAATTCAGTCACTTTCTGGAAGTGGTCAGTATCGCTACGAGAGAAAATGCTACAATTTCACAACATACAGAGCTCAAAATACATCCCCGTGCTGTGCTGTGATTGAGCAACTCTACATGATTGCCATCTGCAGATCAATAGAGGACAAGTGTTGCCCTGGACTCCCTCACTTCAGACCAATCACCACAGACAGCTAAGGTCAACCGCGGGCAGTCTAAATGGACGAAACAAGAGGAAATCCACTCGAATGAGACTGCAGCAGCTGACTCAAGTAAAGAAAGTTTCCTCTGGAGCAAGTTCACTGTCATCACTTCCTCCTTGTCTTGAGATGCTGTTTCTTTCTTTAGACATGTAGGAAAATCTTGAGCTCAGCAAAAACTAAATGTGGTGCTCTCATTTCCTTCCAGATTGGCTGCACCGGTGGAATGGGACTGGAATAGCGACTGTTTGCTTTGGTGGTTTGAAAATCTGTATCATAATAGTCCCCAGAGGAGGGGAGGCATGCTATGTATGCAGTACAAAAACGTTGAACAACCGCTGAGAAGATTCATTTTGATTTACAGCAGATGTACAGTTAATCAGCATTTCAGTGTTTCCAGCATGTAAAATGTTTCTTTGGCTTTCAATTTAACACACTTAACACACAGTACCTTTCACCTCCTGTGGTGTGTGGCTGCTAACAGGGCTGTTCTGTGGGAAGTCTTCCCTGTGAGATGTGGCGATAGCTGAGAGAGTTGTTGGAGCCAGATGTAATCACACAGCCATCGTGTCTACTGTGTGACCATAAATCATTGAAACCATCTGAGCATTGTGATCACACCAGGCTTCACATGTGGATCTAGTTCGGCGGCGGTGGTACAACGGGCAACCAGGACACTCGTTCTCACAGGGGGTGGTGGGAAGGGACTGTAGCGTAGTTGTTCTGTGATTGTGACTCCTTGATGCAGGTTCGTTCCCCATCATGCTCTGCTTTGGAATGTAGAATGGCGGTGGTTGGGATGGAGGCCACCATGGGATTGTCTCTGTGGTCTGCCGCAGCGGGAGAGACAGAGAAACATTGGGAAACATGAGTTGGCAAGATCAACACATCTTTAGGGGTGGCTGCTCTGCCTCCAGCTTCTGATCCAAGTGGACAAACAGCTCTTTGACGGGATTTCGACACAATCGCCACTCTGCATTATGAAAAAGCATATTTCACAGCACAGCTCGGGTGATTCCTGTGGGGGGAAATTGATTGAAATCCATATTCGAAAGATCACTCAACCAGTGACACATTTTGACCCACAAAAGCAAATCCCACCATCCTCTCATCGGGCCATCTTTTATTTTCTCCATCCTGTAATTTCAATCAATCATCCTCCCACATCTTTCTCCTTCTCATCCCTTCATCCTGCTGCTCTAGCCCCTCCCCCCAGCCAAGTTGCTTTGTCCTGAACCCCGTAGATAACAATTGAATTAAATTGGTAGCTCTTGTCTCTAAGCTCTGGGACTGTTTGCTGTCTTTGGGATGTATGGTATGTAGCTAACCCTCTAACCCTATCTGCTTTCTGATCCTCTCCCTGCTCTGTCAGTCAAGCCTGCAGAGGTCAGAGGGTTCAGATAGCGCTCAGCAGCATCATCCATTACCTCACTGCTGGCTGCCGGGCTTAGAGCACGATCAATGGACCGTACACACACACACAAATACGCATACACATCGGTGTATGCACACACACTCACACATGCACAGAGAAGCTAAAACACTCCTCAGACCACCTAATTACGGCCTCAATGCAACCTAATGAAACACACATGCATCAAAGCACTAATATATGCAAATGAGCAGCAAAGACATATCCGACCTCCTTTTGGAGGAGACGCGCTGCCAAACAATGCCTCTTAAAGCTTTCTGCTTTGTCTTGACCCGTCATACAGTAGATGATGAGTAGACAGTGGGCCCTGTCTGTGTGTAATGGGATGAATAAGTCTGTCTGCGCTTCAATGAATATTGCTGTCTCTTTACACAAAGTACACTGGGATGATTCCTCCTGTTTAACAACAGCAAGGGAACACCTTGATACCGTGGTGTAACAAGCATTAAAGGGAAATACCCTGCAGTTCACAGTGGGCAGATGTTGTTTCTCTTGTCTGGGGCAGCAGAGTCAGCACTGTATGCATTTGTTAACATAACACTTTCCTTGAGAATCTAAGCCTATGACATACACCGATGTTTCTTCACTGATTATGATATTTAATATATGACCTACATGCCTCTATATCACTGTTGTTGCCACATGTTACCTGTAAGATATGAGTTTACAACATACATGAGATATTCATAGTAAAATGTATATACTGTATGTTCATCTATTAAAATATCTATATGAAGTATTTTTATACAATATTATATGTTGCAACCATATACATGAATGATACATTTATCATTTATATATGCATGTTGATGAAAACAACATATATTCAGTAATTCATTGTGTTTAGTTTAGTTCAGTTTATATTTGTTTTTATTATTAATTTTTGACATACATGTCTAGTTATGTATGTGTACATAACATATATATCCACCATATAAGCATATATTTCATATGTACAAGTATATTTAAATGAAGAAATATCTATGATCAATTTTTATACAGTATTATGCAGAGATGGAACCAAGTCACACATGTGCAAGTCTTAAGTAAGTCTCAAGTCTTAACCTTCAAGTCTCAAGTAAGTCCCAAGTCATTTTTTCTTGGGCAAGTCAAGTCAAGTCAAGTCACCGTATTATTGTAATTTTACCTGCAGCATCTGATCTTAATAAAGTGAAAAGACAAGATATAAGTAACTGTCAGTAAACATTGACTTCATCGCTGCAATGTTTACTTTGCAGGGACGACCCCCATGCGTGCGCGCGTGCACACATACACACACACACACACACACACACACACACACACACTAATCAAGGCAGCGGCCAAAATCACCCATTTAGCTCATTTAACCCTGTGTTGCTCGTTCATAAAACGTACAACCGGTCTTGTGATGAACCGGTCGGAATGTTCGCTCTCATGTTTTCTGGGGTTAATGTTAACAAATAAATTAAAAAACAGGTTCCACCACACCGACCCACCCCCCCACCCCACCTCCGTATCGTATCAAGCTAACGTTAGCTAACTACCGACTAACCAGATAATATTAGCTAATTGACAAGCACTTACTGGGCAGAATGGCTCTTCAAATGACGAACAAAGTTTGAAGTTGTCGCCTGGCTGTCCGAGATGTTTATGCCGCATGTCTTGCACTGTGCTGTTCGTCTTTTGCCGTAATAATGGTAATTCCGAAAGCCGAAGACGATGACTCTCGGTACCCCTCCCGCTGACATGTTGATGCCTATCTGATATAAGAGGGCCTGTTTCTCCAATAAACACGTAAGGTACGTAGAGAGGGCATGACTGATTGACAGGGTAGTGATCCAATCATGACAACGCCATTCTCAGCCTGCGCTCCTACCGGGTAATCGACATTATTTTTTAAATTAATTTATTAATTTTATATTCTAACCGAAAACATGATGTGAATAACACTCAAGTCATTCAAGTCATCGTGTCTCAAGTCAAGTCAAGTCCCGAGTCTTTAACTTCCAAGTCCGAGTCAAGTCCAAGTCTTTTATTTTTTGTCATGTCAAGTCACAAGTCATCAAAACAGCGACTCGAGTTGACTCGAGTCCAAGTCACAATGACTTGAGTCCCCATCTCTGGTATTATGTGTTGTGACCATATATGTTAGTGGTATATATTTAATTTAAATATGCAAGTTTATGAAAAAAAAACATACATACAACAATCCTATGTGCTTATAATTGGTTTTTTTTTATTACTTTTTAATATGCATTTCTATTTTTTATATTTATATTAATGGGCTTTTGGATGGATATATATGTACATAAAATCTATATCTACAATACAAGCATATATTTTATATATACATATACTAAAAATATCTGAATATTTTATATATATTTTACATATTTTTGCATGTTGCAATCAAAGATTCTGTGTGCTTATGTTTATAAATATTTAATATACATCTTAACTTTTTATTTAGACATATAATCAACCTATATTCTACTTCACTTTAAAACTATTTTATATTTGCCATACATTCACATGACAGCTAGAGAGCTCAGCAGGTTAGAACACCCGGGTACTGGGGACTGACTGAGTGATTTTTCCCTCTTTGAATATAATGTAAAATACTGTGTTAAGAACTCTGATGAGATAAATTACAGTACAATTATTCATTTCTTGCGGAGAAAGAGGCGAATCTGAGAGGAATTTTTAAGGTTTGAGAAAATTACGTTATGGATTGTGCAAAATATGCTGCGAGACAGTGCAGAATAATGTTGCTGATATTTTGTACATTCATTTGGTTTCAGACATCTGTTATCGTTCCCTGAAAATGAACCTGTGGCTGTCACAGTTTCACTGAAATATTTTCCGATTCATAGCGGGGACAAGGCGGCTGCAGAATATATTCACTAACAGAAGCCAATCTGTCTGGGGCAAAAGCAAAAACATATATCATGGCTGAAGTTTGGTGGCATCAGAGTGGACTATGATTAATAGCATTTCAAGAGAGAAAAATAGTGCATTAAAAAGGTTCCTTTGAATATGTTACTGAGCTGAAGAGAAAGTGTGGACCTTCTATACATATTTAAGGAGGATATCTCAGGACAGACATAAAATATCAACACTGAATGTGATACTCTGGGCCAAAGTGTCGCTTCCACTCAATTTTTATTCACAATCTAAGTATCATTAGCTCCTGATTTACAGAGCAGCTCATTACACAGTCAGCAGCTGGAACTGCCTCCTAGGTGCACTCTGTGAGTAAAGAAGTGAAGCTGCAATGGTATCTGAAATGAGCAAGCTCAGAAAAGAAATGGAAATTGTCATGTTGAAGTCATTTGATTCAAAACATTTACTGCGTCGCAATAAAACTTTTATTGGGGAAACTATTTTGGAGCCTTTTATGTAAAAAAAATCTAATGACACAATCCCTAAGTTTCGCAGTCATTAAACAAATATAGGAAACAAAAAGATGGAAACACAAACGTCTCAGCAGAAGAAAACAATTACCAAAGTGATTATGGTCACCAGCTCATCAGGCATCATATATCTGTTCATTAAAAATAAGGCTACAGCAGCTGGTTAGCTTAGCTTAGCAATAGACTGGGAGCAGGAGGAAACAGCTAGCCTACCAGCACCTCTGAGGCTCACTTACATCATGTTTTTTTAATCCATACAGAATCCACATCAACTGTAAAAACAACAATTAGCTATTTTATGGGGATTGTGTCTGACTATTTCTTGGCATGAAGCAGTTGCTGGACAACCAGCAGAAACAGGAGAAGTCCTAGTAGTAGCCTGGCCAAGGTAAGTTTTAAATGGGGAGGGGGGTTGGGGTCCTCCCCCAAGAAATTTTAAGTGCCAAACACTTACTTTCCTGCATTCTGGTGAATTTTTCTGCATCAGTTTTGCCTTTACTGTATTACTTTATGGTGGAAATGTCTTTCATTTCATTAAAGTGAAAGTCCTCTCCTGCTATCATGGTTTTATTACAAGGGACATGAGGGAGACATTCGCCCTGTGGCGACCCCTGCCCCCCATCCACGAAATCTACGCCTCTTAGTCCACCACATAACCCCACATAAAAATGAAATCATCCTGTCATCTAATTCTCCACCAGAAAGAAAATAAGCATATTTCCTGTTATTTCAAACTTTTCCTTTAACTCTATGTTGAATGTATTAAAGTATGCATTTGTAGAAAAGAGCCTACATATCAGTATGAAAACACAAACACACACACACACACACACACACACACACACAGACTTATATAAAGCTCATAGCCATATTTTATGAGGTGACTTATCTAAAGATGATTGTCCCCGAGTGATCTGAAAATGATTAGTTAATGGCAGGAAAATTAGAAGATTATACTTGTAGTTCCCCATAGGATGGGCTCAGGAGGTCTGTATGGAAACATGTGATATGCTATCTTTATATTGGCTTCATTACTATTTATTTATTGCACCCTATTAATTCTCACTCATTTATCACATCACATGCCCCCCCACCACTACCACCAGAGCCAAAGCTTTGGCTGTCCTCCATTCTGAGGCCTAATCTTAATTGGAAACTGCTGTATGAGAGATTGGAGTATGAAATAAATAGAGGGAGAAGAAAGGAGGGAGGGGGGAGACAGACAGAGAAAGGAGACAGACAGAGGGATGACAACATAATATATCAAATATGAGAATATCCGTTAAAACCAGACAAGCAGCAAATCACTCGTACTCCACTACTCTCTGTTCTCAACCGCTCTATTATTCAGCGAGGGTACAGCTGCGTCCTGTGACTGCATCACATATTTTATAGATGGAGGCCCGGTAGTGTACGTGTGTGAATGCACATAAAGAGTGGGAAGGTCAAAGGTCGTCCAGTCACTAAAGGTCAGAGAGGAAGCCCTGTTTCTCGATGTGATGGGGGCTTGCACCGGGGCGAACCTGATTAGGTGCTGAATGCTCAGACAGACAGCAACGTAAACAGAGATTAGAACAGGGAGAGAGACCCCCAGCATGTCTGCAGCAAACTAAGGGGAAGGGCAGTGGCCACAGACACCATGACGGGTACAGAGGTCTGGAATGTCAGCACATATTCAAGGGCACTGGATGAGGATGTTAACATTATTCCACTTGGCTGGTTTATAGGCTTCTTACAGATATTTCTTAAACCTGCACTTTGGGGCAGCAAAAACAAGCTTTGACCTCAACACTGTGTTAAAGAAACAGTTATTAACACATCTGGCAAATATGGAACAACATTAGCATTTTTTAGGGTTTTTTGTGCTGTAAACACTGCCAGCTGAAGCACAAACAGTGCTATGTAAATGGAGAGAGTAAACTAACCACCAATAACGTCAACTGGAAAACCAAAACAATGAGCTGAAAGGAAAAAATGTTCCACAGATCCAAGGGGAACTACAGAGTCCAGTGATCACTCTGTGTCGTTTAATGTTTAATTTTGTGACAGCCATCAAATGTAAAGATGAATTTGGAAAAACATGTACGTTGAAAGATTAATAATAATCAAACTTAGGTGCCAAGTTGAACACTGTCCAAAACCAATATGATGTTCAGTATAGTTTCACTTACCAGTCTGTAAAACTTGTGATGACACCTGCTTAACCTGAAGGAGCTCCTAACTCAAACCTTTCGCTGAGAGAGAGTTTAAATGCCCCGTGATGGCCCTTCCCTAAGAGGAATAAATTCATTTAGGGACTATTTTGCAAGAAACCATGTGTACATTCATTGTTTAATGATATAGGTGTGTCAAATACAGTTCATAGGAAAAAGTCTTGAGGGCAGCTTTAGAGCATCATCTCACACATAAATGAGCCTTTTATTAGGGTGTGACAGTATCACACAGCCTCAACATGACGTGCCCTATCTAAACTCCGTGTGCAATGATGTGTGTGTTAGGGAGGGGTCTCCTCAATCTTCTGTTTCATATTACCCTCAGACCTTTTATGAGATCATGCCTCAGCCGTACCGTAGATATGATCATGACTGACAGATTCTGTTGCGCAAAAAGGAAAACAGCGTTTAAGATCCATGTTTTTAAATCAAACTATTATTCCATTTTACGAGCTTCGGCTCAGCTTAACAGCCACTGACATTCAATCACGCTCCCTTTAATGGAAGAGAGCTTGTGAGCTGGCTGACGCAGCCCCCCTTGGCCTGGCAAACGCACGCCACAGCAGCTTGTGTTAGCCGCCATCTGCTTTGAATTGTGAACAGTTGAGACAGGGCCGTGGTCAGGCGAGGCTTGGGTCTCATCTGGATCTAATAGGTGATAAGAGGAAACTTAACCATCCTGAAAAGCGCCTGAGGGCCTGATGCCAGAAATGGTCAGCTAGGGAGGGCAGGGGGGGAAACAGGGGTCACTTTCATAACACTGACGTATATCTGATGTGTTACTGTATGAGATTTTAATTAACAGGGATTTCCTCTTTAGCCTGCATTAAAAACACTGGTGACCAACAGTGCTGTAAGCTTATATAACTTTGCTCTGTATGTGCAGTATTGCCCTCCGCTCATCCCATTAACAAAGAGCTTACTGCAGGAAAAACAATATCACTGCTACAATAGAGTGAATACATCTGCAAATTAATTTGCTGTCTGGTTTATACAATAGATTCACAGTTTAAAAGCCGGCTAGAATAAACACTCTCCTCTTCCATTCAACAACAAGTTATCTGCCACTCTGTGCCAACTAATTTTCCCTTTTAATGGCCATTGCTTTGGAAATGAACAAATAAGCATCGGGGAACAGGGACAGTGGCCATTGCATAGTCTGCATCAGCGGGATATACTATTCATCAGTCAAAAAGTTCATCTCCATTAGTCAGCATTACCCTGCTGCCTCAGCTCAGTCCATAGAGTAATGGCCCATAGATACAGCCCATTCACAGTCATTACCAAAGGCAGCTCACCCAGGATCATGGTGCAATACCTCACTCTGTAGCTGGCAGTGTGCCACAGAGACAGATAGGCTCCCATCTGAGCCTGCCGGGCTACGTGTCACGTCACATCACAGTCATCATCTTCCTGACATTCATTCATACTTTGTGGAACGGCACAGACTTTGAGTTATGTGATTATATTGTAAATTTACAACAGATAAAAATCTATATACACTGCACATCAGAGGTGTGAATTCAAGTTACATAACTGCAACTCGAGTCATTTGATGACTTTAGGCTCTATTTGACAAGGTCAAAAACGTAGACATAGACACCAGTGACTCGTGACTTCACTTGGACTTGAGCCTTTTGATTTGAAAATACTTGTTCCCCCTCAGTCCAAAGATGAAAATAGTGTGTTATTTAAAAAGTTGGACAATCAGTTAATTTCCCTTAGTTTCATAAACAGACTAACGTTAACGCTATTCATGCCGAGCAAGTCGACAATGCAATCCACTTAGTTAGAACAATGTTGTATCAAGTTGCAGGAGAGAACCATGAAGAACTAATGTTCAGTTGCTGAGCACTGGATGGAAAAAATTATACCAAAAATAATTTTGTGCAACATTTGAAGCTGCAAAAAAAACAGTAAGTCATGGCTAGTATTAACATAGTTAGCAAGCTAATGCTTAGCTACTGATAGCTATGGAGCTTTTAACAAATTTGTATTAACAATTAAATGCACATTTTCAAAGGCATTCATTCATTCATTCATTCATTCATTCATCTTCTAACCGCTTCATCCTCTTGAGGGTCGCGGGGGGGCTGGAACCCTATCCCAGCTGACTTCAAAGGCATTCATTCATTCATTCAAGACTTGAGACTTACTTGTGACTCGCAAAACAATTTGGTTCCCCTTCTGCTGCACATCCATCCACATATATGGGTGTGTATGTGGATGGATGGGCAGTGCAGTAGGTCACAGTGTTGTTTCACAGGCTCCACTCCATCAGCCTGTGACCGTCAGAGAGCCCTGCTGTGACTGCTGCTGCGGCTGGGACAGAGGAGGAAAACATTCCTGACAGGTCAAAGGGCAAACGCCCCGCTTCCTGCATGATGGGATTGGAGCAGCGTGAAGGGGAAGAGGAGTCAGTGGGCGTGGATTGTGGACAGGAGGGACGTTGCTTAGATATTTGGCTCAGCTGTGACCATGTCCCTGTCTTTCACTCTTCTCCACCCATCCTGCCCTCACTCTTCTTTCTCCTGCTTGGAAAAATTAGCTGGGGTGAGCTGAAGGGTTCGGGTATTGTGAGTATCCTCTTTCTGCCTTCTGATCTCCCAGCAGCATCAATCACTCACAAGGTTTTTCCTCGACCCTATGAGTCCTGCTCCCTGGTCACTGTTTCTCACAGGGCCTCCCAGTGCCGTCCAATCCCCGGTGAGCTGCTGCGGATGGAGGTGATTTACTGGTGGCCCCTGTGTTTGTTTTCCCTTTCCCTGCTGTTGGTTCTGCTAAGCACCCTGCTTAGCTACTTAGCTGCCGAGAGGTGCCTTTTTGTGTGTGTGTGTGTGTGTGTGAATGTGTATATGTTTCAATGGCCTCCCACCCATGAGCAAGCCCATGGGTGTATGTCACTGACTTACAATAAGCATTAGTGTCCCCGAAATGGTCAAAGTGGGAGGTATTTCATGTTTTACTGAAATAGACTGTTTTAATAGAGGATCCATGAAGCGCGACAATTTTGATTTTGCTGACAAAGCTGCCTCACACACTCCGATGATAGACCTAAGGCTGTGCCTATGTATCAGCCATAGAGTGCCAGTGGTCTGTCAGAAGTGCTATTGTCATCATTTGACACACGCTGCCCTAAAAAAGCTTCCTGAGCAGGTGGCGAGGGCTTGGCCTCCATCAGAGGGGACATAAACACACACTCAAACCCACACACCCAGACATTGATATGAATGTAAGCACTCTATCTGTTGCACACAGAGATAAACAAAGCCACCGCTATCATTACCCAGTGTTCATCTAATTGGCCCCGTAGCCAGAGGGGAGGGGCTGTGGGGTCACGCTGCTCTTTCAGGCCGCCCATTACTCGCTCAGTTAAGCCCGGCGCCGCGTGGCGTGGCCCGGGGAGGCTGTGGATACACTTGTCATTGAGACAGCCTAATTAGAAGCAGCAGTCCAGCGCCTGACCCCTCTGACACCACCTGAGAGGCAGAGCTCAGACCCACCTGTTCCCTGTGGACACCTCAGCGAGAATTAACAGTCCTCACAAGGATCCTCTGTCTCACACTTTCTGCCTCACTGATATTAAGAAGGGTTGAAATCTGATGAATGCATTTTTACTGATGCAGCGCTGACATATTTGGTATCACCTCTTAATAAATCATACTTTACAAAGGCTGTATATCTAATGGACTTATTAATGCTCATGAATGATTTTAATGTTTTATAGATGAGTAAAAAAAGTCATTCATAAAAACAGTATTTGTCATGACTGGTTGTGTAACTTCCTCTGTTTTTCTTTGAGCTGTTTCATTCATATTAATCATTTATCAGGGAGTTGGGATTTGCTTCTTTTCTCAGTTTTGGTAAACTGAATATATTATATATTTGCTATATATATATTTGCTTTTTAGACTACTGGTCAGACAAAACAAAAATCTGAAGACGTCACCATGGACTCTGGAGATTTATGATGAGCATTTTTTTGAAAGGTTATTTTTTGGGCATTTGTAATAACAGTGAAGACAGGCAGGAATTATAGCTGCTACGCAGCAATGGTCGGGGCTGGGCAATTTTAGGCAAAATTAGGCAATTCTGAGCAACACACACACTAAAACAAAGCATATCACAACATAGAAGTTACTCTACTCTGCATATTGACTGATAGCTAAGCCAAATAAACAGGGAAAAGAGACAAGGGATAACAGGGAAAAGTGTTGATAAAGACTATTTGTCTCTCCGCAAAACTGCCTGGATCATAATTATTTTAACCTTGGTAGTCTCTAATTCACATAGCATGACGCCTGAACATAGGACTTTCACATTAGAATGTCCGTTCTGCCTTAGCTGAGGCCTGAACTCACAACTTCTGAGAGTGAGGTCTGTCTTCTATCTCACTGAGCTAACTGGCAAGCGACAGCTTCACACATTGACTAAGCCAAGCATCAGGGTGCCAGACAGTAGCCATCCATATCATGCCAAGATCCAAAGCTGTAGCACATATGGTTGATTTGTTATGAATTTTCAAAGTTTTGAAATTTAGAGGCTTGCTGTAGCGCCACCATCAGGACTATTGTCTTGTGTTTCCAGTTGAGGACATCTGGCATGGGACCGGACCTTTATGAAAAGTTTGGGTAGATTTCTCATACGGAAATGTTGCACGAGCTGAGGCTTGAACTCACAATCTTCAACACCAAAAACCATCCTCTATCTCACTGAGCTAATTGGCAAACAGAAATGTCACATGTAGCTTCACAAATTGACTAAGCCAGTCCTGTGTACAAGACAGCAGCTGTTAGTGTGTAAAGGCAGATTTCAAACGGCTGTCAAAAATTCTGTTATTAAGACAAAAATCCGAAAATACACAAATTGCATCTAGACAGCATGGAGATGTTGGTAATTTGTTTTTAACAATAATTTATTTGCTCCATAAGTGAAAAACTGATGTTTAAAAATGCCATTTTTGCATTGACTCCAATTGTTCGCATGAGAGCGAAATTCAAAATGCTGTAAAAAATTCAGTTTTTGTGATAAAATTTTGATATTTTCCAAACATCATCTACCATGACTCCAAAATTTTGTCATTTTTTTTAATGAACATTGAAAATGTATTTAGCAAGAATTTGCAAGTATATGTTTACAATACCGTTTACAGTCAAACATTTTGATGCACTGTAGGCTCAATTTTTGATAAATCAAAAATCTGTGTGGATCGTTTGTGTAGGACAGTCTGAAGATGCTCTGTAGCAAGTTTGGTGTCAATTGAGCAAAAATTGTGGGAGGAGATAGGTTTAATAAGTTTTACAGTTTTTGAAAAAAAAAAACAGAGTGATGAACTTCATAATTTTTAATAGGTTTAAATGTACAAAAGTTTCTTCAGTATTGGGGCTACATTTTGTTGAAAGTTGCAAATCTGTAGCACATATGGTTGATTTGTTGTGAATTTTCAAAATTTTGAACTTTAGAAGCTTGCTGTAGCGCCACCATCAGGACTATTGTCCTGTTTTTGCAGCTGAGGCAATCTGGCATGGGACTGGACCTTTGTGCAAATTTTGGTGATTTTTCACACATGGAAAGTAGGATTTCCTCAGAAGAAGAAGAAAGAAGAAGAACATGTAGGATAACAATAGGGTCCTGGCAGCTTAGGCTGCCCGGCCCCTAATTATGAGGAAAGGGAGTAAGGGAATGAAGTGCATATGATGAGCTACTCTTAAGGGTTTTTAATTTTTTTATTTCATAAGCCATCTGACCAACACTTAAACATTAGGCCACATCCATATACCAATATGTTTTGTTTTAAATACACGGCTTAAGCATTTCAGAAACAGTGACTTTTGAAAAATTCAAGATAGCATTTTAGTCTGGACAGGCGAAAAATGGAGACTAATAAACCCATGTTCACTTCCTGATCTGGTCTCATCGGTCATAATGTGTCCTTCCCTGATTCCTCACACCCTTATCACGTGACCCCAAATTAATTACAGGTGTTGCTAACCTTGTCAATGTTAGTAGACGTTGTGCAGTTAAAATGTATGATCTTACATGGTCACCATTACTGTTCTTCCTCCAGTCTGCTACCTGTTGGCACGCACATGCCTGATGTATGTGAGTGGCCATGTGATATGCTAAGGCATGTGCCAGGTTTACACTGAACCCAGAAGTGCCCCGATTTGTTAATTGTTGCACAGCTACGCGTCAGCAGTCGTCTGCCCGTTCACACCAGGAGCACATTTCTTTGCACCCATCAGCAAGCGACTCTGCTCTCTGCCCTGTTTAAATCACATGTAGAGCTCTGCATCGATGTCTCTGTCTGCTGTGTGTGTGTGTGTGTGTGTGTGTGTGTGTGTGTGGCTCTGCTCGTCTGTCTCTGTTTAGACACAATTGACAAATATTTGGAAGCATGGGATGCATATTGTATTATAGTAAGATCATTTATATCATATCTAATATATCTTTTATATCTTTCAAAATATATTATCAGTGTGTTTTCATGCCAGTTTCACTTGCAGAAAATATAGTCCAGATACCGAAACTATTGCTGCGGATCACAAGCCGGTCAGGGGGCTGGGTGCCATGCCGCGTCAAGTGCAAACAGCCCAATCATTTGGCATAGGCGTCAAAAGCAAGCAGGCAGCCTTTCGTGGCGCTTCAGCCTCCAGTGTGAACCCGACATGTATGTGGACATAGTCTTAGAAATTAAGTGATTATGGATTCTGCAATGACCAGCCAGATCTGCAAAAAAAAAAAAAAAACAACCTTCAGTCAACCAAAAATGTGAAAAATCTAAATTAATATATTAAAATCATTTTATTATTTCTCAATCGACAATCTCAGACAATTGGCAGTTCAAATGCATCTTTTGGCAAATCCTCCCCACACACACTGCACACATTATGCAACCGGGGGGGTAGTGCAGGGCCAGCCATGAGCCAACAGCATTCATTGACCAGTTTTGGAATTTGGTGTCTTTGCTCAAGGACACCTCTGCAGTGCCCAGGAGGCGAACTATTCCAGCTGCCAGTCCACACTCCATGCTTGGTCTGTACAGGCAGCCTGCTGGACAAAGCTGTTGCTGCCCCGAAAATGCTGATATTAAGTCCACTGTTGTGATAACAATACTTTGATTTAAGTAGAAATTGAAGGTTTATTCTATTTCATTTTAACCATCTTCTTTCATTTTTAAATTTTAACCTTTATGTCAACATGGAAGAGGATGCTCAGAAAAAATGAGACTTTAAACTAGGCCATCTTCTAAGAGCTACTATGTTGTGGTGAGTTTGTTTTACTAGTTGATTAAAGTTGAGTTCTCCGATGAAACAGACAAAAAACAAAAGAAGTTGTGTTATGAATATTCCTGCATGATGCATTTAAGAGCTACAAAGAAAGTATGCCCTATTACAAAGCAGTAATATAAACTAAACTGGTGTCAAACTCAGGTGCTGGCATATGGGGTGGAGAGCAGAAGAGAAGAGTGCTGTGATTGCTGCACAAATCCACTCCCACTCTGAACATGAAGCTCTTCTGTCAGACACAACAGCCAGGCAACAGACTCCACTCTATTTTGCATCGCAGCATTGTTTTTTAAAAGCCTGGGCCGCAGCTAGGCTTTGATTCCCTGACGGCAGACACTACATTATATGGGGCACGGACGGTCAAACTAGCTCCCGCCGTATAGAGCTGCACTCCGAGGACTGCCAATTACTGATGCATGAGTCATTTCTAAAGGAGCACTTTGAAATAATGCCAAACATGAGAAACTTTCCCCTGCTCGGCGGAGCGCACTCGATGCAGAGGCACTGATGCATGTGGGGGTAAAGTTGTCTCTGTTTTTGGGTTGGCTGGATGAGACACAGGAAGTAGGGGCTGGCTCTGGCACCGAGTCAGCTTTGTGTAAACGTTGCAACGTGCGCTCACATGCCAGCAGTCAAACATACATTCCAGTGTTAAGAGGAATGCAAACATGAAAACACACTTATCATGCTGATGCATATGAAGCACTCATGTGCGAACTCAATCTACATAATGTCCCTAAAGACCTGGGTATATTGTCTCTGTTTGTCACTCTTCCTTCCTCCTTCATTCATCACCCTCTTACAATCACACAGATGAGAAAAAAAACTCTCACTCTGTGACTTCATGGGGACATTTGAGGTCTCACCTCCTCCACAATCCTTTGCTTTGCATCATCACTTGCCTCTTCTAAATAAAGGAAGCATAGGGGGTGGACACAAAGAAAGGTGTCAGTTTGTGTTATACACATAAACAGAGCACTTCTGAATTAGACGCAGAGGTAAAAAAAGGGTCAGCTATGTAGCAGGGGGAACAGAAGGAGGTAAACCTGGGAAAAGCCAAAGAGTATGGCAACTTAATTGCACTGTCATCTCGCTCTCCTCTCCTTTTCACCACTCTGATGTGGCTTTATATCGAAGATGGGGGGTGGGGGGTGGGGGACGACACACACTCTGTCTGCCCCCTCTGCTCTCTCTTTCTCCCTTTCCTTTTGCGTCTGTCTGCTCCACAGATGCTGCTCCGCTTGATGTGATGTGACATTTATTAAAGTCCAGCCTTCAGGACTGGTTGATGGAAGGAGAGACGGTAAGATGAAGTGGGAGGGAGGAAGAAGAGGAGGAGGAAGGTGGCCAAACAGCCAATCTTTTCTTGTGTTTCTAAAAAGGGTGAGGAAGAGGAAGGGCTGATGAAGGAAAGGGGAGCAGCACTGGCGTCAGATTTGAATCTGAAAAAAAGATGAGGAGAAAGAAAAAGAGGGGTGATGGCATTAAGATAATAAGACCGAAATGGAGGAAGAGGGGGAAAAGACATCTAATTCTTATACATAAAAAGCTCGGGGCTGAAGCTGGAGGTGTGTTTAAGCCTCCTTGCGTTATTGATGAGCCTGTCAAGGCCACTCTTCATCAGGCAGTGGGAAGCAAGAGGAGGGAGGGATGAAGGGGAGGGTTAAGGATGGAGACGGAAAGAGGGAGGAGTGAGGTGAGAGGACGGGTTCGACTCCAGGTCTGCTGAGCCTTAAAGCGGTTTCCCCAGTAGCAGTGAGTAATGAACAGAGACAGGGAAGAAGAGGGGAAAGGGACAGACGAGTGGAAGCCAGACTAAAAGATGGAGGGAGAGGAGATTAAAATGAGAAAATAATAGTCGCGTTGAGGGATTTGAAAATAACTGAGATAAAATCTGATGTGGCAGCTCCTGGTCATAGTCTTTAATGTGGCTGAGACGATTTTATGCCCTGGGCACCTCAGCCATGTAATGTTATAGATTCTTTTCTACACATGTCATTTCTTTTTATGTGCAAACTCATTTATAAGCATCTCCATGAGCTGAATAACTTGGGCTACATCCCTGTGATTTTCTGCTATCTGGGGTTTATGTTCAAGCCAAGATGGAGTGTGACTCCACCAACACTCGCCACAGAAAACTGAGTCATCCCTTCAGCCAGTTGGCTCGTCCTGGATGACCGAGAGGAGCGGCAGTCCGGCAATCTGCCTGTCGGATTCAAACATGACCGTGATTATTTCTCCTCAGCGCAATCCAATTCTGTGGCGTGCAACTGGGAAATATGTGACCTATTTTTTTTTTGTTTTGTTTTACCCCCCACATACATCCCTCTCCCCACCCCCCTCTCTCCCTCTTCTTTAGCTTGATATTTAGGTCATGAGGGGACAGGGTTTTCCAGGCAGAGGCCGAGAGCTTACTGTCCACTTGCTCCCCAGCCCCCGATATGTAATTGAAAACATACAAATGGATTAGCTGGAGAGAGTTCAATGCCAGTGGGTCTGTTGGGTTTGGAGTGGTGGATTCGGACCCTCTAATACGGCAGGGGGGGGGGGGGAGGAGGGGAGGGGAGGATGATGGACAGATCCAGGGATTTAGGTCCTTGTGAGACCAGTATTAAAATCAACATGCCCTCAGAGGAAAACATGCAAACACACTGAAGCAGATAGTGGAAAGGATGCACACACATGCCCGCCTGCTCAAATATGATCTTTATACTGGCTAGTGGCAATCATACGAGCTCTCACACACACAAACCTCACCACATGCTTAACCTTGAAGAGGATATAGGATACTTCTGGTTTATTGCAAGTTGTTTTTTTGTAGTTTAGGCCATAATTCCTGTAGGTAATAACAATATTGTACTTGCCAAAGTAATTACTGAGACAGGGGAACACAGCAAAGACTGATGGGGAAAGGAACACGAGCTGTCAGGCAATTGGACAGGTTTTAAACGAGCTCCCAGGTTAGCTAAAATTACACTGAGAAGAAAAAAAAAAGAACAGCAAACTTGAACATTTTGTTTTGGACTTCCTGGATTAACTTGAACCTACCATACATACTGCTGTGCCTGTGCAATGAGGGATATTACCAACATAACAGATGTGCTCACTTTGGGCTTTATCTCTAATGGAAGTAGTTTGGATGATCCTTACATCCTTTCTGACTGTATAAACCACTTTGCTTCTTAACCCCAAGTCATTATGGCACTTCTTGTCTAGCCCCTTTTCCACCATATCTCTTTAAGAAATGTTAATAGACATTTTGGAAAACATGCTGTAGAGTTAGATGAGATGATTGATGTCTTTTAAAGGAATACTTCACCCACAAACCTACCATTATTATATAAATTACTTACTGCATGTTACATTGAATTTGAGAAGAAAACCTTGATTTCCTTATGCCCCCACAGTGAATGGAGAATCCAAAAAGGCCAGCCTGTCATTTGCTCAGTATTTTTCAAACATATGCATTTTCACTAAAGCCTTGAAATATGAAATATTTCTACCTAGACGTGTGCATTTGAGCTCTGCTTGAGCAGAGTTAAAAACATACAGGCTGCTTCCAAACATGAGACTGTTTGCATTGACATGTTTTAAATGGTTTTAGCAAAAATGCATGTGTTTGGAAAGTGCAGAGCATACGACTGGATAAATTAGACTGAGATAATACTGTACAAGTTTTGTGAGAGTTTACTAACAGGTGTTTTGGTATAGTTTTGCTGTTGTTAAATGTGGACCCTGATTACTTAAATGCATGAAGATTGTTCACCTTTTTTGGATTCTCCGTTCAGTGGGAAAAACTTTTTTTTTTCATGAATTCAAGGTAACACAAAGTGAGTATCTGATATACAAATGGTCATTTCGCATATGACACATTTCTTTTAACATACTGTAGGGCTACAGCCAGAACTTAGTTAGCTTAGCTTGGCTTTAACACTGGAAACATGGGGAAACAGCAAGCCTGGTTGTGTCCAAATGTAACAGAATCTGCGTACTTGCCTCTCTAAAGCTCACTAATTTACATCTTACATCTTGTTCAAACTGTATTTAAAAAAACTCTAAAACTGACAAGTCATGACAACACTTGTTAAGGGTGTCTGTTTCAAGCCTTTATGCTATGCTAAGCTAAGCTAATTGGCTGTTGACTGTAGCTTTACATTAAGCGTACAGATGTGAGACACACGATCTTCCCATCAAACTCTCCGCAAAAAAAGGTGAATAAGTGTATTTCCAAAAATGTCACACTATTGACATGAGCATGTCATTTATCAGTCATGATAAGAAAATATTTCCTTAGGGTTTAATATCCATGATCTCAGGTCAATAGCTATCCTCTACAGCACATGCTATTAGAAGTTGATTTTAACAAATTTAAAAAATTATTATCTAATAAGCATACAAAAATCCATAGCTCCCATGAACTTTTTTTGCATCTTTGTAATTTGGCATCTTCCTTAACCACCAATCGTCTTTTCTAGTGTTTTTTCCACAACATTTCAACTAAGACACTGTCATCTCTGCTGCCTTTAAACCATTGTTTCACTCTGTCTGTCCTGCTGTTATTAGAGTCATGTCTGCAGCATCTCAACTCACCCATGGATTTCCTCACTGTCACGGCAAACTGGTGATGCTGGTCTAAGGCTTGTGGGGTGCATTAAAAATAGAAATATTACGTAAACTGCACTGTTACATCATATAAAAGAGACCCCTGTCTAGACACATTTAATGAACTGCATGAAGTGATGTTCTAAAGCCAGATTTTTACTTACTTT
This sequence comes from Epinephelus moara, assembly GCF_006386435.1. NCBI lineage: Eukaryota > Metazoa > Chordata > Actinopteri > Perciformes > Serranidae > Epinephelus > Epinephelus moara. Next base: position 33,976,300 of record NC_065519.1, read on the forward strand.
CTGGACTTTGTTTAAGCAATGTTGCAGTGCTCCCAGATCTCAGCAGTTACTTTAGTGGCATATTATCATAGTGGACAGCAATGACTGCAAAAATTACAAACACACACACATACTGTAAATATCCTCCAAGGCAGGCGGATAAAGAGATGGATTCCTCCTTTTGGAAAATCTCTCTCTTCCTGATGTTTCTTTAGCAGTGTCTGTCTCCTCCTCCCTGCCACTGTGGACACACTCACAAGGTCAACCCTCTGCTAATGTGTTGCTCAGTGTGCCACAGTTGGCTTGGAGATGGTTGTAAAAGCACTGACAACATGACCTTCTCCTTGACTGATGATGGTCAAGAGGGTCATTACTATGAGCTATTGGCTAAGCTGTCTGCAGGCGTTACACTGTGGTTATACCTGGTTGCAGACGTGGTTTAAGATCTCCTAAGATCGATGGCGATAATGTTTCAAAGACTGCTCGAAATACGGTGTGTTTTTATTGAAGCTGCACTCCAAAAAGGGAAAAATTATGGTCATAGGAATGAAAAACATAAGGTATAGAAGAGGGTGGAGCTATGGGGAGATGAGAGGGTAGAAGATGAGAAGAGAGAAGGAGTAGAGGAATACAAATGAGAAGAGATGAGGAGGGGGTGTGTGGAGGAGAGAGACAGGAGACGAGGGAGTGGAGGAAAGAGGGAGAAGACAAAGAGGAGACTACAGAGTGAAAGAGCGGTTTAGAAAGAGAGCGGCGTACTCAGCGAAGCAGCAGTCTCAGAGACTTGCCAGCGCATCCGTGACCTAGATTCTCTGCTTCTCCCTAGATCCCTCTCCCTCATGAATGTTTGATTACGCCTCTAACAATAGCAGTATTTACACCAAACGCTTTTTAAATTACAATTCGGCTGAAGCGGAGGAGAGAGAGAGGGAGAAAAAAAAATCCAATCCATTCGAGGTGGAGGGAAAATGGCAGAGAAATTGATTTGAGAATTCTCACCTCAGTGGAGAGGCAAGATTTGAGTCTCTTAAGACCAGACAGCGCTGATTGGTGCATAGTCAAGCTGTCTCACACACACATATACACACACACACACACACACACACACACACACACAAAAGTGAGCCTGTCTAACACACAGCCAGAGAAAGACAAAAATTCACCTCCACTCATGCATGCATGCATGTCCCCACTGCCGTTAGGATATAAACCACAAGCAGATCAGACACAGACTGGCGTGCTTGTGAATGAGGAGGAAATGAGGAAATTTTTTTTTAAATGTACACCTTGGATCTTGACACACATTCCCTTTGACCATCTTCCTCATTAAGGTGTGGCTGCCATCACCGGTTCTCCCTCCCTCTTGCTCCCCCCTACACCCCTGCATCCAAAACCATGGCATGCCACATCTCAGCGCATCAGCCGTCGCCATGGCCACTGATAAACCTCTGTCAGTGTTGCTATGGTAACCATTCTGGGAAGTTAAGCCGCTATGACTGCCATGAGAGAGATAGAGAAGAGCCATAGACACCAGACAACAAAATGGCGGCAAGATTAAACAGACAATTCTGGGCTAAGCCACATTTATCAGGCCAGACAACAAAGGATGCTGGGAAAGCACAAACACACACGTTATTTCTCTCTCTCTCTTTAACTCACTCTCCTGCTTTTTCACACATGCACATATGTGCATGGGTACATAAACATGTACACTAAAGGCACACACACACATACAGCAGCAGCAGCAGTTAATCTCATTCCAGTAACCAGGGAGAACTGGTTCAGAGTCGGTAATCTCCAGAAAGCCCAGTTTTTGGAAGCCGTGTGACATCCGGCTCCAAGTAGAACAAACCAGACAGCCAGATAGTCGGCCATTACAGCCCGGTTTTTAAAATCGCCTGTTCGAAATGAGAAGGAAGAGAAATGTTTTGAACAAACAGGAACACAGTTTGTGACAGAGACAAGGCAAAGGCTAATGGAATCTTTACAAAATCTAAGGGGAGAAGAGATGCTGAAAGATACATGATCACCGTCTGAGTTAAACATATTTAACTCACACATTGTCTTTGTGGGTTGTTTACTCTCTAATCTGTCACGATTCTTCAAATCCACAATTCGATTTGACTTTCAATTTTAGGGTCATGATTCGATTGACTTTGTGATTTAAACTTTGTTTTTTTCAGGACTGATGGCTTTGTGTCAGTTTAGGGCTGCAGCTCATGATTACTTTCATTATCACTTATTAGTTTTGGCAATTATGTGTCACAAAGTAGTGAAATCGTTCTGTGTCATTTCCCGCAGCGTAAGGTGACTTCTTCAGTTATCTTGTTTTGTTCAACCAACAGTCCAGCACCCAAATATATTCGGATAACTGACATTTATGACAGAGAAAAGCATCAAATCCTCACGTTTAACATGCTAGGACGAGGACATTTTTGGCAATTTTGCTTAAAGAGGCAGTTTGCCCAAAAAAAAATGTTCATTTGTGTGTCACTTGCTCATCTTGTGTACGGTGGGTAGGGAATCCAGGCACGGAGGGGGTTCTTGATTCAGAAAGATCAACAGATCATTGCTTTTTTATTGCCCCGACAGCTGTCATTTACGTTTACATTTTCCTTTTTTAAAAAGACTACATTGTTTGTGAATGCCCAAGTGTGATCTAATATAATGCCATATTTTTTTTGTTTTAGATTGTAAAGGCCATATGGTCAAATTAATTTGGATTTTAAATAACTGATCTGAAATGCAATAATTTGGAACTAACTGTTAATCACAAAATGACTTTATGGCAGAAGGGTACTTGACAACAACAATTTAAGTTCCATCCTATACAAATAGCCACCAGATCCTTGCTTCGCTTGTATTTTTATTTCACTAGCACAGCCTACAAACTGCAGTTTTTCTGTTAACAATGTGTTCGTTGTTTAAATAACTCATTGGGAAGGCCTCACTGGTGACTTCTGTGAAGTAGGAGGATTTTTTTCAGTTCTGTTGCTTCTCGGTCACCTCCAACTCTGGCAGTGGCCATGGTGTCTGAAAAAGTGCAGCTGCAGGCTACCTGCAAGCTACACTGTGTCGTCTTTGCAGTGTTATGTTTTTCCTTTGGAAAGGTGCATGTAGGCAGCTATGGAGGAGGATAAAGATACTGGGGGAATCACAGATCCTACTTTGGATTTTAGTGATCAAAATTGAAAGCTCGATTTTGATTAGCTTGCAAATAAAAACCAACACTCCTATGACACCCCTATTGTCCTTTCATTGTTATTGAAATGCCCATTTAGGACCTTGAAATGAGCTGGATTTACTATGTTTGTATGTATTCTTACATTCAAATTGCCCAAATTGTGATTGCGTGTGAATGTACAGAGTAGCAGGTGGCACCTTGTATGGTAGCCTGAGCCAGTGTATGAATGTGTGTGTGAATAGGTGAATTTAGTGCTTTGAGGGGTCAGGAGACTAAAAAGGCGCTATTCAAATGTAAGTTAATTTACCTTTTACTATCAAAACTGTTCACAAATCATTTCATTTATTGAGCCTAACTTGTCTCCTCTATCTGCTCCCCCACCCCTCGCTCTCTGGTGGAGGCCTCGTCCCCTCATCACCATAGTCTGGCTCGCTCGGTAGACCAAATCATTCTGTCTACCCCCTGCACCACAGTTGCCACGGAAACCTTGTGCGAGTGTGTGTATGTGTGTGTGCAGTACTGCTGGGGGATTGGTTGCCGGGGGCTAGATGCTTTCCAATCAAACCTGTTACTGGGGGTGTGGGAGCCCCCCTCTGTGAAAAACAGGGTGAGAGAGAAACAGAGAGTGGAGGAGAGAGGGTGCTGCCTGTTGGGGCAGGCTGTGTTATCGTGTTATGGGGATGTTTGGACGACACTGTGAACAGTATTAGGGCAGGTAGAGCAAAAATCATGGTGAAAGTGTATCTTTGCATTTCTGATCTCAGAGAAAATTTAAATGAAAGATTTTTTTGTTGTCTGTTACTCAGCTTGTAGTATTGATATTGATACAGCTCAGATACTGGCTACATGTGGCACTGACAGATGTGTTGTGCATATCAATACAACATTTACTGCATTGTATGAAAGGTGCCAGAATGTAAATTCACATACATATACCAACAATGGTGTTTTCAAGTGAGTTTCTTTCCATGTATGTACCACATCAGCTCCAGTCACAGCACAACATGACAACATGTCTAATGCGCGATGTCATCACGGCCACAGCAGACAAGCCGCTGGTGTTTCTGGTGCTCTTCAGTGCAACAATTGGATAGCTTCTTGTCTTTGCCTCAAAGTGATGCTGACGATGATCTTGGAGCCAAGCTGTGTTGCAGCGCAATGGGACATGGCCACAAGACCCGTTCTCCAACTGTTCCTGTGTCCCAGCTGTCAGAGACACGCAGCGCTATGACAGAGTGATGGGCGCGCTCAGTAGGACGCCATGCTTCACGGGCCGGCAGAAGGAGAAGCAGAGCAAGCCACTTCAAGCTGTGCAGGTTGAGGTATTGCGGTGGTTGTCTGAGTGGGAGCTTGCTGGCAAAACTAATGCACCTGAACAAACCCAATGAGTGCACCGTGCTGGTTTAATGGGGAAGTCATTCATACCTGTAGCCTGATAATTAGACCATACTACCATTTTGTTTCACTCCATTATTCTGTCTGACACTCATCCTGACCAATCAGAAGAGAGTTGAATAAATATGCTGATTTAAGTCGAGTTTTATTTCTATGGACCAATCCTCCAGCTGATGTATGTAATGTGCTCCCCAAGTAAAGTACAAGAACTCAAAATTTGTCCTTGAAGTTCAGATGAAATGGCATTTTGAGAGTTTCAATACGGAGCTGTCACACATACCACTCTCCTCAAAGTGAATTAATTCTAGCCAGCAGGCATACAAACACAATATTTTGGGGAAACAAAGACACACTGACATACCGTGCTGTTGCTAGCTAGCTAACTTATTCATAGCCCTGTGCGGCTAAAAGTTGCAGACTGATCGATTGGTGGATGCTGAGATATCATTAATTGAAACTGGTTGGTACTAGCTTATGTAAACGCATGACATATTTTGTTTTACCGGAAGAAAACATGTTCATCTGTGGATCCCTTTCCTACACTGCAGCACACCAGAACTGTTACGTAGATGATGGCGTACTCAGGTATGGAACAACATTACTAATCTGAAAGCTGAGTGACAGGGGGATAATCATACATGTGCATGGTAAGAATCAGTCATACCTAACAGGAAAACGCTCTGAATGTACTTGGTTTCATACTATCATTGTTGTTCAGCTTGTTTACTTCAGACCTTTGTTTGTCCGTGAGTCAACCAACAACAACCTTCACAACTGCACTGGTCCCCTCTGTGCCTTTCACCATATTTTGTGCAATTTTTCTTTCACTTTTCATCTTTAATGAAACTTCTTTTCTGGCTGTGGCATGAGAGGATGACTTGCCCTTCAGTCACAGTCATCAAAGAGCTCAAAACAGACCTGTTTAGATCACTGAAAAAACTGAGTCAGAGGATTCAGAGGAACCAGACTAACATAACTGATGCCCACATGAATTTTTTCTTTCCTTAGCCCCTGACCCAGTGGGGACTCCATGTCTTGTCCTCTTGTTATGGCTACTTGACCCTGCTGATGCACCAGTTCCTTAAATTAAGCTAAAACTGTCTGGCAGTTTATTTTAGGACATTTAACTTTCCAAAGTAGCGGGTAGATGTTTCTCGTATCTGTAATGTCTGTTATCATGTTGTTTACAGTCATAATCCTTGGATCCTGTGTGACAATATGAATCTTGTGATGTTGCGCACCTTGGGCCAAGCATCTGGAGGGCCCTCCAGGAGAAACTGAATGATATCTGATTAACAGAGAGTCTTTTAAGACAAAGAGGAACTGAGTGGCTGTGGTCTAACTTTGTCCCTGTGGGCCATTAACAAAGACTGTCTGTCTGAATCTATCGACAGCGGTGTCTGTTTCTTTCTCTTAGTACCTCTTTCTTCTTTATCTGATCCACTTTTGCCAACTATACCAGGAGTTCTGAAGCCATCAATCTCTTCCTGTCTCTGTTTCTGTCATTGTCTTCCTTTCGCTCTCATTCTCTTCCTCTCTTTGTCTCCCAACTGCTGTCTCTCTCAGGCCTGCTGCCTTCAGATACCATATCTTCTCTTAATCTACTCCTGAGGTACAGCAGAGCCAGCATCCCAGAGGAGCGCTTTAGATCGCTTTCAGAGGAGAATGGGATAAAGAGAGAGAAATTGAGAGAATGAGGTTCAGATAGAGGGAGGAGATGCCATTTGCAACAAAAGATGTCTTAATGAGATGATTTATGTCGTACAGAAGAACAAAAAGGACTTCATTGATCCTCAAGTCAGCGGAGGAAAATGCACCAGATTATTAAATGGCCCAAGAGAGATTTACGAGGGTAAAAAGAAAGCGGAGATATTGATAAACGCAATGGCGTATCGTATTTCAACTTTCCATTCATGTGCAAAACCTGAGAGCCTCTTGAAAAGAGACACTATTATCAAACTGATTGATGCATGACACGCAACATACGACTAACACGCTTCATTTCCCATCCTCACGCCTTCTCGCCGCATGAGATGACGCAGGAGATAATTGCATTGTTTCTAGCCATGTAGTCTGTTCGCTCCGTCATAATCAGACACCCAGCACCATCTCTCACTCTCCTGACATTCAGGAAAATCATGTTGCCAGGAGCAACAGCAGGAGGATGGTAGCGACGCTCTGACGTGTCTCTGTAGCACCTCGACTTGTTATCCCAGAATGAAACGTGTCTATATTTGTAACACTCACTCTGGCAGGAGGACTCTTCAGTCAGCTCTGGTGCATAAGAGAGCAACGATAAAATCAACAGCCACTCAATGAATCTTCATAGTAAAAAAAAAAAAAAGCAGTAGGTTGATAGAATCCAAAAACAGCTTATTTACACTCCTGCTGCGAAGTGAAGTCCAATAGTGCCAATTGAAATGCTTTGACAGCTGGGTTTTTCTGCAGTGCCAGTCTAAAGGCAAACAATGTATGCCCAGAGTGGAGCAGCAGGGACACCAACATGTCACTACCGTCTCCCTCCAGCCCTGAGGTCAGGTGTCAAATGTCTATTCACTACGTGTGAGTCACAGTGTGTTAAACAGAGGCAGGACTTGTCATAGCAGGGCGCCCACGCAAACAACTATGGATGGCACATCAATGAGCCTCAAATCTCTGGATAGCCAGTTATTCTGTGGTATGAGAATGGTGACAGCTACAATAAGTTAGACACAAGTGAAGTGGCAGCATTGATAAGTGTCAATCAAAAATGTCACAGCGTGGCAGGAGAAGTGGCCGGGATGTTCCTCAGAGACATGCAAAGTGTCACTCCTGTTTTTCAGGCCAATATCTTCTAGTTATTTATACTGTTGCAGGGCCACTGAACTGATCTGATTCAGGGCGTAACAGTCGTCCCTGTGTTCTCCAGTCTGTCTCACCTCTGGCTTGCCGCTGTGTCTTCCAGGGCCTACAGTGGCCAGCTGTGCCATATGGCCCTTTGCTCTGAGCCAGGGAGTCAAGGAACACCAAATTAATTCTACGCACTGAAGGATTAAATCGCCCCAGCCTCTATCACACTAAAGCCTGTAAAAAATGTGTTGCTTTCTTGCACTTTCCCAGGCACGAACAGATGTCTCTGCTCTACATGCACATGAACACTTTAAATATTGTATATGTTGTAAATGTATACAACCAAATCTACAGATGGTACTCGAGACAAAATGTCTTTATATAAAGTACTGGACATACTTTAGGGACCTAAAGTGCGTATATTAAAGTTCATAGGAATGGCATATAATATCAAGTACAATTTTCAATACCTGTTTTAGCCTTATTGAATTAAGTCCTGTCCACAAGTATACAGATATTTTTGAAAATAGATGTTTTGGCCATCGTTCACACATAAAAGGAGTTTTAGGTCACTAAAACTGAGATTTTTAAGATTTAAGATTAACTTAAGTGTGATTAAAACCAACAAGCTTTTTTGTCTAAAGACAATGACTAAATCGTAACTAGCTGCCAACACTGTTTTACAGACACTAAAAACTGCAAAAGCTGCAAAACAGTTGCCTTAAAATGTAATTCAATGCACGCATATGCCACTGTGCCACAGGGAAATTCTGCAACCCCAGAATATTTTTCGTACTTGGACAATTGCTTGGCTCCTGTTTGGCATAAAATACAATTAGATCAAAACAGCAAACACCTAATGAGGTTACAGTTTCTGTCGTGTCGGGCTGATTGATGATCATCAATGTTTTTGATGTTGTTGAAGGAAAGTATCCCCAAGCATTAGCATGCCAAACAAATGGGGCCCGTGCGTCTGACAGCTTTTGGTAACACGTCCTGAAGGAGACACGACAAAAACCTGTTAGTGCACCCTGGAGGTTATGTGGTTTCTGTCATCTGAACAACTTTATCCTCAGGCAGCGTACACACTGTGAGTGAAACCAAGGGTGTCTGTAAACAAAAAAAGGAGTATGGACAGGAGGAACCAATAAGCAGTCTGACTGCAGAGTTATCAGTCATTGTTAGTGGCCTTTAGAGGTAACATCATAATGTCTTACTCAGTTATGATGTAGCGAGCTCCTGTCTGTCTGGTCTCAGCGTGTTTAGATGTGAATAACAACATGTTCAGTACATGTGTGTTTTATGTAATATTTACCAGTGGTACCAATGTTACATTTACAGACAACTGAGGACATAACTTTTACTGTATAAAAGTCCCAGAAGAGAATTTGCATAGGTAGAAGAGAAAAGATCAGGTGAGCTTCTAACCCAGCTGTTTCACTTAACATCACTTTTAGACAATTCTGCAACACTCTTTGTTTAAATCATGGTTAGGGTTAGACAACTACAGTACTTAAAGGTTCAGCCCAGAATCCTAGAAATTACATCTGTTTTGGATGATTCCATACGTCACAATTTACATCCAATGCCAACATGCAATGCCAGTGCAGAAGAAATGTGCCCATGTGTAGCAAAGGAAAGAGTGAGGGTGTGGAGCTTGAGGTGGTGAATGGGTGTGTGACATGCCAGACTTTGATGCAGGAGACCAAGCCTGTGTCGAAATCATTCACCACTTCTAATTATCTATCAAGACAATTCTACTGTATGTAGAGGTCTATATAATGAGCTCATCGGCAAAATGAAACTCTTTCAGACACTACTCAGGGCATTTTCTCTTGGCCCTTAATTATGTCATTACTGTCACAGAATTTAAAAAGTGCCGCATCAACATCTGCTAGTGGGCCATCCATAATGAAATCAATATCAATGTCAGTATTGTCATACAGAGTGTATTTTCCCTGTTTAATCAGTAAAATGTAGTTTGTGTATTTTGTATTATGATGTGCTGCCCTACCCATGTTAAACATGTTGATTTTCGTCTCATGCCTGTTTACATTGGGGAAAAACAAACTACACTCTGATCAAAAATACTTCTTAACAATTCTCTTTATAAAGCAGCTTTAGGAGTTTTGTGTAAATGCTGCCTAATATCAGCCTTTCTTTGTTTGTTCTCACAATCATCATCTGCCATTTTTACTTCAGCACAATGGATGATGGTATATATTGGTCATGGGCCATCAGTTGTACACTACCTTTCACAATGCATTTTGAGATACTGTGAGTCCTGCACTGGGTTGGATACCCGCAAAAAGCTGTGTAATGGGTAAAAAATATACATATCTATAAATTCACATGCACAGGAAAAGAAAATGAACTACACGTGGGTTTTTTGACATTTAAATCACTATTACCAAGCCGCATTTCCTTTTATTTTGAAAGTCAGTGACACAATCTGAATCTTTTACCTTCACTCATCACTGACTTGAAGGACTCCAACAATAGAGCTTTGCAGCCTGAGGATGAGGTGGCAGTCTACATTGAGTTCAACGCACCCAAGGAGGATCCTTTGAGGTTTTATGGTGGTGGAAGAAGCGTGTTAAAATGTTTTTTAACCTGGCAGTGATTGTGCAGAATGTTTTCACCATCCTGGCTTCGAGCGCAGCCAGTGAAAGAGACAATCCTCCGCTGGATTTGTAATTCTAGAATGGAGAAATATTAATGGGTATGAGCAGGTGCGGCTTTGCCTTAGACATAATGACAGGTATTGGGTTGGTTCTGGTATTGAACTTTACAGGTATGGGCAGGTGCAAGTTTTCATAAAGGGACCTGTGCAGTATTCTGCTTTGAGTCCACTATATAGGGTATAACAATTCTCATGATACATTCAGACAGTACTACAAAATGGCTAACTCACTATATAGTAAGACACTAAGTACTAACTGATTTTGGACACAGACCAGAATTCACATCCAGTCACAGTCCTGGCCCGTTACTTGTTGTACCCTAATCATAAACGTTCCCCAATCTTAACCCTAACTTAACCCAAATGTATTTGCCACTGGAATCTTTTCCTAACCCTATCCATACCATGGTTGCTATGTTCAGATATTGCAAAAGGAGAGATTTTAAATGATAATAATAAAAACATAAATAATGTCGTTCTGGGTTTTGCCGTATTGACACTCTTGTCTGACCATAGGGTTGGAAAGTCCGATATGCTGCATGTTCTAAAGGACACACTACCTCCTGCATACTGAACATTGGTACACGATATAAATTATGAGGCAATATGAATGTAATTTCTAGCAATACTGAGATGTGTCAGCCTCGCACTTTTGTCATGGCCCTGTTGATGCTTACGTCAAAGAACGCCAGATTTTGCAACCCAATCAGGCCCAAACAGGTCATCTGATTGCAGTTTTTTTTTAAAAAGGCAACATTGAATGTTCACCTTGCAGATCTTTGGGCCTCTGAAAACACAACACAGCTCACGTGACTCCATCATTTCCCACTTAGACAATGATTTGCAGCTTGTGCCCTACATCGGAGCCAGATCACAGAGGGAGCTGTGCAGAAGGTGCAGATGGTATTTCGTCTCCTCTGGCAGGCAGAACGGGCCAGAAATTGAATAACCAAATTCTGAAAGAGTATGCCCAGAGCACGCCCACCGGCCAATCAACGTAATCCAACCCAGTGGACAGCTATAACCAAGTGTTATTTGTTTTTCACTGCATCGTGTAATTACTCCCCTCTTCCCCATAGAGAGCTGGGGCCAAGACAGCCAAGACAGCTGTGGCTGAGAGGAGACGATAGATAGATAGATAGATAGATAGATAGATAGATAGATAGATAGATAGATAGATAGATAGACTCATGGGTGCAACAATTTAAGGGAACAGTTGGTAAGGGGCCAGTGTTTTCAGATCAGGGACTGAGGGAGTTGGGAGTAGAGTATGGAGAGACTGAAGGTGGGGTTGATCTACAGCGAGGGAGTCTTCCTGTGCACATTGGAGAGGGCTCATTACTCACAGTTGATAAAGCCATCCAAGTCACCTTCTGCACTCTCCAGGGGCCATCCCACCCACTCATCTCAGCTGCGCACATCAGCCCACAAGCCCAGAGAGGACCGGACCGGGGTGTGGTGAGCCTGTTGAGAATACAATAACACTAACAGTATGAGACAGTTTGGCTCGAGTCTCCCTGACACATTATTATTCTTTCCATTTTGTTAAAACAGCCCCAAGTGAAAACGATGCTAAATAAACATACTTTGTCTGATGTGGGTGGACGTGTGGGGTCACACTGATCAGCTGGTTTGTAAGGAGAAATGTTCTATCCAGGATGCTGTAGAGCCTTGAATGTGACGAAAGGACATCACACACACGCCCTCTCTCCAGCAGCAGAAGACAAACTAAAGGTCATCGGAGCTAATCAGTTGCACCATTCCAGCCACCTAAGTTCAGTAATGAGATCATGGAGATTCCCGGTGAAGAATGCCACACTCAGTCAAGGCTGTTTTGAGACAGGCTGAATGTGCTCCATGGACGAAGAGACACAGGTTGAACTAGAAACATGTGGACAGCTGGCTAATGTAAGTGCAGCTGATGTGACTGCGAGTCTGTCTTCACCCAGCTTGAGGATTTCTCTCCTGCTGGGGGGAATCCAGATAGCAGAGATAAGTCATGGGTCGCTCCCAACACCACATAAAACACAATGAGGACGGCTCTTTTCATTGAGAGACAGAGAACAGGACAGGAGATAAGAGAGTGTCTTTTCGCCATCCATTTCTGCTAACTATGTGTGTCTGTGGTGTGTGTGTGTGTGTGTGTGTGTGTGTGTGTGTGTGGGTGTTGGGGGGGATGGAGAGACAAAGGATGAGGAGCAGGGATGTAAAATGTAATGGAAAAGGCAAATACAGATGCATTTCTCAGGTTTGTCATCATGACGGTCACGGATGAGCACATACCAGGTGGTGAGCAGCACAAGTGAAAATAGGGGAGAACAGAAATTACGGGGGGATGTAATGCAGAACACATGCTAGTAGAGGGATGCGGTCAGAGGGGAACTTTGTCTTTACGAGCACATCATTCCATCATTTTTGGTGCGAGTGTGAAAAAATGCAGCTTTTTCCAACATCCCACATTCAATCCTGTGGCCTCGAGTGGCTCAGACCCTAAAACTGTTTTTTTTTTTTTTGCTCTGCTGGATGTAAACACTTCCATATGTGTGTGGAGCATTTTAAAGAGTGGACCTCATAAGCAACCACAATTTTCTAAAGCGTGGACATCCAACAAAACATCTGTGATGATTCATAATCCAAGTTTTCATTATGCATGCAGTACTGTACACATGGGGATGGATAGTTTGTAAGTGAGGAGATAGAGAAAGAGAGGGGTGCAGTAAGGGGGGGTTGCTGGAATGAAAACTGTCTTGTCGACAAAAGTGAAACATCTGAGGCTTGGCCAGGGACCAGAGTTCGGGGTGGGGAAGTTTATTGTGATACTCTGCGTTGGAACTACAGCGTTCCCCATTTACTCTGGAGTGTCGAATGGTCAGGGATGTGAGGCCCTGGCGATTAAAGGGCTACAAGGGTTTCACAAAAGAATACTTTGATTCTTTAGGCTGGGAGTGTTGTGGTATAAAGTGTGGAATGTGACATGATAGTGGGCAGGGTTGCTTTGATGTCAAGTGAACTGAAACCTTTTTGGGTGGATGTAAAGCTGAGGAGAGAAGGAAGAAGGATGCAGTTTGATCTGAAGGCTGTTCATGAGCAGGTGTAGGCGGTGGCTTTGAGTGACAGGTCAGTAAATGGGACAGGGGAAATTCTGGGTCCTCTGATAACAACTCATTAAGACTATATTCACAATAATCCAGCAAAATCTGAAAAGCCATCTGTTTGTGTTTATTTTAGCCTTAGGTCACTAACTTGTAATGTAAAAGGGAGACTTGTTGCTGCCATTTGCTTTGTTGGACTATAGGGATCTTTCAAGTACGCCTGCCTCTGCCCAAGCTTTGCATATGATAGATACAGCTCACCATGCCTCACCTAAATTCATCATGAACTTCAAAGCCTTAAATCACCAACCTATCTATGTATTTGTGTGCCTAGTGCTGAACAGTAAACTTTTGGTCACAGGACTTTAATATTTTGTCTGTACCGAATGGTCATACAGAGAGTGGGGAAAGGGCTTTTGGGCATTCCTCACCCCGTGCACCTCTTCCTAACTGGATACCATGCAAACGAGCGAATATCAGATCAAGTTTTTTCCTCATTGAAGTTGTTCTACCCTGCCCCATGCATGAGGTAACAAGCTAAGCAATGTGACGCTTGCTTGAAAAACTGCTTTCCCTTGCAAAGCTTCACACATCTCCAGCCTATTATCAGAGCAACAACAGGCTGATCCTTGGGCTCGTTCAGGGCTTAATAGGCTCTCTGAATGCTGTTGCCACTTGTAATATATCTGGACAATTTTTTGTGCTCCATCCTCCAGGGTTTGCTCATGGACATGCCATAAACGTTTATGACTGCTCTCATTAAGTGTCATTCGGTTTTTGTAATGACAAGTTGACATTGTTTGGGTTGTCTTGATTATGACAACTTGACATTAATCAAAGTGACATTACCAGAGGTTGTCTTTGTCATGACAAGTTGACATTAGATTTGTTTGGGATTACCTTATAGTGACAACTTGACATTAACCAGGATGACATTACCAGAAGATGTCTTTGTCATGACAATTTGACATTAGCAAGAAATGCACCTCTTTTTGTGTTTATGACAAGTTGACATAATGATTGATACAAAAACGTCTTCTGGTAATGCCATCCTGGTTAATGTCAAGTTGTGATAATAAGGACATCCCAAACAAATTTAATGTCAACTTGTCATGACAAAGACAACTTCTGGTGATGTCACTTTGATTAATGTCAAGTTGTCATAATCAAGACAACCCAAACAATGTCAACTTGTCATTACAACAACTGAATGACACTTAATGACAACAGTCATAAACGTTTATGACATGAACATAATGTTTATGACAAGTTCATGACAGTGTCATGTCATAGTTATGACAGTGTCATGTCACCCTTATGTAGATACCCTCAAGTAAAGTGTTACCAAATATAGTGCAGAATGTTTCAAAATTTCTTTTGAACTTCTTCTCTTTTAATGCTTTTCAGTCACTTTTTGAAGACCTGAAGACAGAATTGTTGGGGTGTAGTCGCTTAAACTGATATTTTGGATGTGTCCCATGTACCGCACTTTGTTTCTTGGGATGTTATATATTGTAGTATGTCTGTTCTTCTGTTATGTGCCACCGCCTATCTTGGTCAGGACTCCCTTGAAAAGGAGATTAATTAATTTCAATGGGATCTATCCTGGTTAAATAAAGGTATATTGAATTTGAACCAGAAAAACTAAGCTGTTCTTTGTCATCCAAAAGTAGAGGTTTTTTGAAAAGATCTCCAGTGGATGAATGCTGCTCTAATTGCTCATACAGTTGATCACATAATAGAGGTTTTGTCATGAACCTGACTTATGATTTTGTAAGACAACTTAACAATTATAAAAACAGTGGCTTCGGCTGTATTAAAATACAGTATAGGTGATCACAAAGAGCAAGATGGGACAATGAGGAGTTTACCCAGGTGACACTCAGTAGTGTGGCTATAGTCTAAGGGTGCTGAAACAGTACATCTTTATTGTTACTGATAGTTAAGCTCTGTGGCCCCAAATGCTTCAGGGTCCCTTCTCCCCACTCTGTGCCCCTGATTGGGACTTCTCGCTGCATGATGGATTGAGACTATTGTAAATAATCAACTCAAATGACTCAAAGTCATTTTTAAACATCATCAAGAGAAAAAATGTGCTTTTAAAAGTTCTGGATTGACTACAAAGCTCGGATTTGGTTAGCTGCCATATTTGTTAGTTATTAATACCAGACAGTAACAATTTGAGCAAGAGGGAGAGTCTGGGTGGATCTCCTGGTGTGGGAGGCTGAGATACCAGCACACAGAGCTCTGAACATATCTCCATGTAGAACTTACTGCCTCCTTAATGGAAGACAGAATCAAAAAGTGGGGCTTTTGACAGTCATGTGGTGGTTTTTGTGGGAGTCAGCAGTCATTCGAGGAACTGCACCATGAAGCACTTCTCAGCTGGCTTCAGTATTGAGCCTTGTGCTTGATTGGTGTGAATATGATTATTATGATTAATCATTTATTAAACTCCCAAGTCAAAGGCTCATGAATCCACCGGGCGAGATTAAACCGTCTGCACTTCAAGCAAAGAGGAAAGAGGTGGAAAATCAGAATGTAGAGATATGGTGAGAGTGATTGATGGCTCACTGGCCCGTGTGTGTGTGTGTGTGTGTGTGTGTGAACATGTGTTTGTGTGAGTGCCTATGTGGGAGGACTGATAATGCGTCTGTCATGTGTGTGTATGATGGTTTTGGTAAGTGAGACCTTTGCAGGGAGGAGAGTTCACACGCCCCTGGCTCCCATCACTCTCTGTTTTTCTCCTCGACTTTATCTACCACCTTGAAATCTCACCACTTCGAGGGAGACATGGAGAAATTCCAGCCTCATCGGTGAAATATTACGCAAAAATATTACAGCTCATATGTACATCTGGAACGCAGGGGGAACCCTCTTTGCAGAAAGAAAGTTAACACTTAACGTATGATTGCATAGTCCATCTGGGATGTAATGTGGTTTCACTCTGAGCAGCGAATTCCAACCAGATGTACACACACATGTTCTGCAAGTGTGTGAAAACTAGTTAGCAAGTGAGCAGAAAAGGTGTTTAAATAGTTAGCTAAAGTAATGGATAAGTGGTTAAAATAATTAGCTAAAAGTAAACAATAAATGGTCAAGTGTCCCCCTTCTGCCACTCCAAGTAGTAGGAGAAAGAACAAAAAGTTTAACCTCCTAACGTGGGGTATAATGCAACACAGACCTTTTATATCGTTACACTGAGCCCCCAAGTACAGCGCTGAGCTTTGAAGCCAATTTTACATAGTGGCCAAATGTGGAATTACAACTTCCGAGTCCATCAAGTGATGCCATGGGCCCCAAAGATACTTTTTTTTCTCATAGACTTAAATTGTGAAAGAGATGTCTGTAGGTCAGTGGATACTTTTTTTTTTAGCATCACACCCCCATGAAATGACTTGTTTCACTATCAAGATTTAATCCATTTGGTCCGATAACATCTCTGAGTCAAGGAGAGCTGCACCATTAAATCAATTTTACCTTCATTCAAGTTAGTGGATCACTAAACTGGAAGTTAGCCGCCCGACCTTTCGCAAGACTCTAATGCACCTGCTCTGTGGGCCCCGTGGTGGGAAAGATCCAGGTAATTTGATACTGCAGAAACTGAGCTGAGCAACTTTTATAGAAATGAATGGGGCCCCACCTCCAACGCTTTATCTAGTTCTGTTTATACTCCATGAGCAGTGTAAGGAAGTGACTAGTGATTACTGACATGTAAGTAGTTACTTGTAGATAAATTCCAAAATGAATATAACTGTAATTAGTAACAGTTACCGAGATTAAATATGTAATTCATTTACAGTCCCTAATTAAATTGTTGGTGATTTAAAGGGGTTACATCCAAATATATTCTTTTCGGCAAAAACCTCATTATGTGCAGAAAAAAAGTCTTAAATTTATTCTAATATTTGACTGAGGGGGAAAGGGAAGGAATGAGAATGGGCAACCCAGTTCATTTCAGGGAACCGAAACTATTCTGAGCTTTCACAATTATTAAATATTTCATTTTTTGCCTGTTAGGGCATTACTGTTTTGACCTGGTTGCTATGGGGTTTGTCAGCCAATATGACATGAACTTTGAAACAGTTCATGAAAAGTTTTCAGATTGACAGTGACCTATGCTGTTTTTACTTAATGCCTACCTTTGTGAAATAAGAATAAATTTGGCAGTGTTTGACACAAAGTCTCTTGCCAGATAGATAGATAGATAGATAGATAGAAAGATGGATGGATGGATGGAGGGATATCTATGTATCTTACTATCTTACTACATAATAACGAAAACTGTCTGTGGGTGTATCTGTTCCACGTTTTTCTCCTCACTGACTTGGTCAATCCATGTGAAATTTGGCACAGTGGTAGAGGGTCATGGGCGAATGAAGCAATATTACATCAATTGGCCAAAGGGGGCGCTATAGCAACCGAAATGGCAAACTTTGAATGGGCATATCTCATGCCCCGTATGTTGTAGAGACATGAAACTTTGCACAGAGATGCCTCTCCTCATGAGGAACAAATTTGCCTCAAGAACCCATAACTTCCGGTTATATAGATTTTCCGCCATTTTGAAACACTTAAAATTGATCTCTTCCTAGGAAGTTTGACCAATCTGACTAAATTTACTAAAACTGAGCTTCTGTAAGCCAATGAATATTGCGGAGGGCGTGGCTCATCACATAAAGGTGTATAACATCTCAAGGGTTTCACCAATCACCACGCAACTTTGTAGGCATATGACCACACATAATCTGAGGGGACCCCTCCATTATTGACCCGATCAAACAAAATGGGGGCGCTAGAGAGTTAATTTCTTATCTAGGCCTAATACCTAATAATTTAACTCTAATTGGCAACTGGGTGGCGCTATAACAACAGAAAAATGCTTAAAATTGGCTAAAATGCGACTGACCGCTGTGGCTCCCCCTGTGGCCCAATGTTGTTGTTTGTGTGTCATTCTGTCTGTCCCACGTTTTTCTACTCACTGACATGGTCAATCTACTGTACTTTCAATAAAGCAATCGTACTATCAAATTCACAAAAAATCTGTCTGAATACATTGCTCTTCTTAATGGGTTCAGTTGACTATTTAATCTGCAATTTCCTATGACTTGTATCCGAAACACACACCATGTGAAACTGTACGTGGGCAACTGTGCACTCAGTGGGTATGGACTAGACTTTTCTAACAAGTATTACAACTAGCCCTCAGTCCTTTACAATTAACCCCACCCATGGGGTAAGTTGTAACATTTCTCTGCAGCTACTTTTGGAGGAATTAACAGTAGAACGGTAGGTCCTAAAAACAAACTTCAAGTTTTCATTTGTAGAAGAGATATGTATGTTGTGTGTGTAAAAATATGATTAATCTAACTCAACTTACTTACTAACCCTACTTGAGCTGACAGGGCTGTGGTGTCACATGTGACAAATAAGGTTTGGAACCACTGGTGTCGAAGATGGGCCCACCACCCTCCTACCTAAGTTCAAAATCCCCCTTCTCCCCTGGTTGCCTCCACCCTGCACACATATATAAACATGCAAACAATGATAGAATGTACTGCGTAACAGATATTCACTTTTCCCCCAGTCCACCTTTTTCATTTTTTGTTGGAACATTTCCACAGAGCCAAATCCAATCAGACATGCAAGAGGGCTGCATGGGGGTGGAGAAAGAGAGTGACAGGAAAATGCAAAAAGAAAGGTCGCATTTCACGCCGCCATCCATCATTTTTACAGTTGGGGTTGCAGACTTTGGGATTTGCACGTTTTAGCAGTGTGGAGTGTGTGGTAAAGGGGCGGTGGAGGTGCCAAGGGAGTGTGTGTGTGTGTGTCATACTGCACAAGGGGAGTGTGCGCTTTTAAGATAAACTGGTCTGATGAAAGAGGAGCCCTCGGCCTTGCAGTGGCCCCCATCATCCATCTGGTGATGTCACCTGCGAGTGTGTGTGTGCACCTGCATTTGTCTGTTGGTGTGTGGAACTTCAGTCTATTAAGTGACCCCGCAGTAAGGCCTTTGGGAAGGAAGGGGGGTGAATATAGCCTGTCAGGTGGAAGGATGATGCTTCTCAGCTCTCCTCGGCCCCAAATCCATTTATGTAAGTGCGTGCACGCTCACACACACGTGTGCACCGCAAGTATAAGTGTGTTGTAGTATGAAGCTCTTGTTAAAGATAGACCCCACCCATGTTAAGGGGGAACCTGAAAGGTCTCAGAACATGGCAGGAGGAAAGGAGAGGGAAAGAAGAAAAAGAGTGAAGGAGACATTTAGGGGCCCAGAGTGCCAGAGGTATCATTACCATTCCATTTCACTTGATGAAACCCATTTGGCTGGATTAGTTTCACACTCTCAATGGGACCCCGAGGTGAAGGGAGCCTCCCATCAGGATTAGTAAGCTGCAGTGAGCTGCAGACAGCCGGGTGATGAAGAGGAAGAAGAACCTCTGTGTACTGGCTCCGCCTTTCTCCACAACAAAGGGACACTGCTTGTTTCTACAGACTAACAGAGGCGGGGCTTCATGCTTCGCAAGCGGCAGATGTGTGTGTATGTGTGTGCGTTAACGAGAGAAAGTGTATGTGGACTGAGAGCCAGCCAAGTTGCCAGTCTGAATGAGAATGAAGGACGTTGATTGGACTTGCCAAATTGGAGGGGATATTAAATCTAGGAAGCAAAACCACTTGATAATGGGTTTTTGTGGCACTGTGTGTGAGAGACTGTGCATGTATAAAGGCATGTGTGTGTGAGTGCATGTACGAATGTGTATGCGTGAGTGTATGTGTTTGCGTGTTTGTGTTCACACCTGTGGGCTCTGTCATCTTTGGTCCTAATTATCTGCAGCATAAATCAACGGTGGGTGCGTTGCCATAGCAGCCAGCGGTAGGCAGGGTGCTGGTGATGGTAGCAGGAGAGCGCCAGAGCTATTTCATTAACCTTTAAAGGACTTGGTATTTATTTTAGTAGCAGCACTATGAATATAAATTTGTCATTTTGAAAGGGAAATTACCAGGTAATAAAAAGTCTGAGGACTCTGCTGAGGTCTCTCTCTCTCTCTCTGCCAGTTTTAGCCACACTAACTGTGCAGCTCTGGGAATGGCAGTGTTGGTAAATCTGTTGGTCGTATAAATATTTCAACAACTATTGGATGCATGACCATGAAATTTGACATAAACATCCATGTCCCCATCAGGATTAATTCTAACAACTTGATGACTTTTCTGACTTTTCATCTGGCACCATCATCAGCTCAAAATTTTAATTCATCCAATACATTGTCAGACAGTGAACATACAGCATAGCCACACTCACAGAAAACTGAGCTTCTTACCTGTCTGTCAAACAGAAATAAAGTATAAACCTTCTTGAGACAGTCCAGATCTGATTGGAGTTCTGTGAGGATCAATAGATTTGAAGTCCAGCAGCTGCTCTGCTGCTTTTCAGCAGGTAACAAGCAGAGTTAGCTGCTAACGGCCACTGCTGCAACCAACAAATTTCACAAATACATTCAACAGCCACAGTCAGACACATGACAGCTTATTTACAGCTGAGTTACAGCTCACAACTCGCACCAACAGCTGATGATGCTCGATGTGTTTTGCAGGCTAGCAAAACATCCTGGCACTGACTGTTTATTGGAGTTTGCTGAGTTTGCACAGACACTCTCAGCTTCCTAGTTTGAAACATTTTTCCAATACATTCCATAAAATAATTTAGCATTTAGTTCTCATCCAATCTCATTTTTAATGTCTGATAATCCACCACTAATATTTTTGTCCCATTTCGTCTCATCAACAAAAATTAAAAATATCTTTTTATCATAGTTTTTATTATCAAGATCTATTTTTAACTCGTCAACATCTCATCTTCATCATGGAAAAAGAGTTTGTCGATTAACATTTTTTCATCATAGTTTTCATTAACAAAGTGAACACTGATTAGCCTGCTAACATGCTAAACTGGTGGCACATAATGTGTTAAAAATCTGTGCTGGAACAGTCACAGTTTTAAACACATGGTTAATGTTGTAAAACAGTAGCAGTTTGGTTAGGCTTAGACGCTAGAGCTACTTGGTAAGGTTTGGAAAAAACTGTGCTTTCACTTTAAAAATAAGGTCCTTTGTTACATACCACATAAGTACGTGGTAGCATGACAAAAGTACCTATATGTGAAGTTTAAATAAGTTTACGTTAACATTTGATTTTACATGGTGCGCAAACATCGGTCTCCTGGATGAAAATCCTGTGTTTGTTTGACCTGTTCACCACCCAGACCTCCTTCCCATGTGGATTTTCTTGCTCCTTATACTACCTGTGGCCTTGTCATTAACCACCGCCCATTGCGTTAACATTGTTGACCCAGGAGAAATTGTGTGTCCACCAAAACAAAGGACCCTAATTGACTTTTCATTGGCATTGTTTCTGTGGTGACAGCACGTAATTTTAACATATAGCCATGTAATGCAGTGTTGAGAGGTCATGGTCAGTTCATGTATTCCTGTGAAACCAGGCTGCAGCTATCTCTCTACAGTACCTATGTGTACCCAAAGTAATGTTGTATATGAGCAGGACTGCTTTATGGCAATTCTGTATCCATATCTTGCTACATAATGATGAAAACTGTGTTTGTGGGTGTGTCTGTGTGTCTGTTCCATGTTTTTCTCCTCACTGACTTGGTCAATCCATGTGAAATTTGGCACAGTGGTAGAGGGTAATGGGAGGATGCGAGTGAAGCAATATTACATCAATTGGCCAAAGGGGGGCGCTATCACAACCGATTGAAATGGAAAACTTTGAATGAGCATATCTCATGGCCTGTATGTCATAGAGACATGAAACTTTGCACAGAGATGCCTCTCCTCATGAGGAACAAATTTGCCTCAAGAACCCATAACGTCCGGTTATATAGATTTTCCGCCATTTTGAAACACTTAAAATCGATCTCTTCCTAGGAAGTTTGACCAATCTGACCAAATTTACTAAAACTGAGCTTCTTTAAGCCAATGAATATTGCGGAGGGCGTGGCTCATCACATAAAGGTGTATAACATCTCAAGGGTTTCACCGATCACCACGCAACTTTGTAGGCATATGACCACACATAATCTGAGGGGACCCCTCCATTATTGACCCGATCAAACAAAATGGGGGAGCTAGAGAGTTAATTTCTTATCTAGGCCTAAGACCTAATAATTTAACTCTAAATGGCAACTGGGTGGCGCTATAACAACAGAAAAATGCTTAAAATTGGCTAAAATGTGACCGATCGCTGTGGCTCCCCCTGTGGCCCAATGTTGTTGTTTTATTTCTAATTTTTTGGTATGACTAAGTCATGGTATGGTATGCTGTACATAATCACGAAAACTGTCAGTGTGTCATTCTGTCAGTCAGTCATTCTGTCTGTCCCACGTTTTTCTACTCACTGACGTGGTCAATCTACTGTACTTTCAATAAAGCAATCGTACTATCAAATTCACAAAAAATCTGTCTGAATACACTGCTCTTCTTAATGGGTTCAGTTGACTATTTAATCTGTAATTTCCTATGACTTGTATCCAAAACACACACCATGTGAAACTGTACATGGGCAACTGTGCACTCAATGGGTATGGACTAGTGGCTATTATATATATGAACAGTTCCTCAATTGAATATACAGTCACAATATTCTTACATATTCTCACCTGACTTCACCTTATCAGACAACAATTGACACAGGCCCGATAATGACAAGTCTCTCAAATGATGACTGTTCTCTAATGCTTTCAATAACACTTATGATTCTGGCCTCTTCTTGAAGGTCCAGTGTGTAGGACTTAGGTGAATATATTGGTAAACATGGAATATGATACTGATAACTACGTTAGTTTATAATCACCTGAAACTGAGAACATTTGTGTTTTAGTTACCTTAGAATGAGATGTTTAAATGCTCATCTGGAGTGGGTCCTTTATAGTACCCTAAAACAGACAAACCAAACGTTGGCTCTAGACAGGGCCATTCGCATTTTCACGTTTTCCACTGGCTATGGTAGTTCTACTACATGCTTGGTGCACAAAAGAAGTTTCAGTTGGTTGCTATGTTGCAACCTCACCACTAGATGCCACTAAATCCTACACAATAGACCTATAAAGAAAACTGTCAGATATACATTTGTAATTTCTCATAATTTTTATTCATTCTGTCAATCCTACTGTTATGGTTTGTATCCACTACTGATGCAAAAAAACAAACAGCTGATACTGATATTGGAATCTTTAAACAGATGACACAGATACTGTAGAACTGTGAGGCTTTGTGCTTTTAAACAGTGTGTAGTTTGTCAGGGATGAATGAGGATTAAACAGGATGCCATCTCAAATAAGATAACAACTTCCATACCAGCCTGTTTTCAATGGCTGCCACTTGTTCAATGTTCCCTGAGTAAAGTAATGGCAAATCTTCTGACTATCATGCAACCACCTGGACTCAAAAGGGTTGAAAGACTTGTTTTGTGAGATGCCGTGCCAATGCGGTCATGAGTTTTTCATTACATGTACAGCACACAAAGCTGCATGTGAAATCTATATGTTGAATTCCTTTAAATTAAACATCTGCTCAGCCATGGACAGAGGCTAGTCAACAATCACTGTATCCCGTGCTGTTGAGAAAGAAGAAAAGACAAAAATGAGAGGGAGGGAGAACATTGCCTCATAAAACACACCTGAGATTCATCACTGAATGTGTAAAACTGAAAATGTATTACCATAAAAGTAGTAGCCATAACATTATTTCCTAGGCTCTCTGCAGAGTTCTCTTACACGCCTATCAGATTCTCCTGTCTGGAAAGAACATCACCAGGAACAGACAAAAAGCTGGCGTTAGCAGTAGCAGCCTCAGGGGCAACTAGGGCAATGTAGAAGGGTCTCTTTGTGTGCTGGGATCGTAGACGTTTGGCTGCCATTGGCTGGTTAAAAAGAGCATCCTCCAGATGCCTCAGCAGTAAGTGGAGCCTCTGTAACCACTGGTAATTCAATTGTGCCACATGATTTCTTGGTGAGTAATCCACAAATGGGCACTCAGCGAAAACAGCTTGGCATCCAGGGCTAATGAACCAGCGGTATGGAGGAGGAGGGGGCAGGAGGGGAGATGGGTGGGGAGGACGGAGAGGGGGCAATGAGGGGTGGGTGTTGATGCAGTACACGCTGACAGTAAAGAAAAGAATGTGAAGGAGAAACAAAAAGCTGTAACAAAAAAAAACCCAACCTGGATGATTCACATCATTGCGGCCTGTCGGAGGAACCGCATCAGTGGCCAGCGTATGAAACGAGTCAACTAAATAAAATACTTTTGTGATGAAACCTTGGTATTGTTTTCATGGGTGTGATGCAACAAATTGGCATTGAAAATCTGAGCAGATGAGACACTCACGCTCACCCAACGTGAGACGTTAGCTGACAAAAAGCATGCACACGCACACAGTGCTTCGACCGCAGTTATGTGTAGAGCTGTGGATCTCTGACTGTGAAGGTCACGGCTGTGTGGATCTGGATTGTGTCAAGCTAAGTGAAGAAAGTGCTTTCTGAGGCAGCCAAGAGATGACACCCCCTCCTTCATGGTTCCTCTCCAGGCACATTCAGAGGCTGACGAGGACTCTCATTCATACAACAGAGAGAAGAAATACAAAAATGGGTTGTGGAATCCCATGGAAATGGTTGACATTGTTGACTACTTCAGATAGACCTTGATGAGTTCAATATTACTGATTTAGAAACTCATAAAATGAGACAGAGATATGTAAAGCAAGGGAGTCCTGACTGAACTTATTCAGTAACTTTAACATTGACAGGCTTCCCAGTGATGCTTCTTTCAAATCCAGGTCCAATTTCAGAGTTATCACTCCAGGGCTGTATGGAAGAATACAGGGGGGGTGGTGGTGCTAATTTGTACCCACTGTTAGACGAAAATGTGCAACTCCAAACGGACCAGAGGAGAAGAAAGAAAGGCACAGTTTCCATAGTAACCATTTCCAGACTAAGTGGTTATCTTCGCTTGCTCTCAGTTTTCTGTTGATTTGCTCTCTTTTTCTCTGTTTTTCTATTTCTCTTACAGTTTCCTCTTTTTTGGAATAAATCAACCACCAGTGAGTTTTAGTAAATAAGCAGTGCAAAGGTGGGAATTGGACTGCATTCATTAAAAAGAGTAGAGGCGAGAGGAGGATCAGGTGTTGCAGTGTGGGATTCAAACAAATAAAAACAAAAGATGGAAAAGAGAACAGAATAAAAAAAGAAAGCTACCCAAAAATCAACAAATGAAACAAATACAGTCCTAATCCAGACACACACCTGGAAAAAAGCTTTCAGTGGCGCGAATATAGAGGGGGAACATGGCACAACTAAATCTAGACATGCAGCGGCACAGCTATTCCTGCCCTATATTTCATATTTAATCTGCTGTGCTGGAGGATTTCTTGGCCCAGTGCACTGTGTAATCTTGTCGAGGGGCAGATGGCACACTCGCAGTGTCAAGCGGATCCTCTGGATTGGGGCGGTGGAGGAGTAGAGTTCTCCAGGGGCCGCCAGCCGCCACGCCAGGATCAGCAGGTTTGGCTGACCAGCAGCAGCATGGAAGCAGACAGTCCCTTCACCTTTTTTCCAGGCTAAGCACAGACCTAGAAATGACTTTCAGCACAGGGGTTGACACTGGACACAATTGCAGGCTGGGATTAGGATTAGCCCAGGATTCTATGTAACAGGCCTGTCTTGTTCTCTTTTCCCTTCTTACACAAACGTACACACACCTCATAGATTCTCCCTATCTCCTTGACACACATTTACACTGCTGTTTTGCAGCTTGTTGCTTGCCTGACAAGAGGTGCAGTTTCCACTCCAGACAGAAGAGGGGATGAAGCTTTGATGGCAACATGCCAACATCTTGTGCCGACTAAGGAGCCCTTGTTATGGGAAAGGAGTTTAGGTATAGATATTTGCCTAGAGCAAATGTCAGCAGTGTGAAAGAGATGAACATGTACACATACACATGCGAACTGCTAACATCAGCATGCTAACCATGGATGTCAAAGGAGAGTTGGATACAGCACTGGAGGCAGGACCCTGTTCATTCCCAAGAAAGCTGCTCAGTGGGGCATGAAGCCAAAAAAGTTATACTGGCGCGTATGAAATTACCCAGATGTGCTTCTGCACGGTATGGCCCATAGAGAAGGCGTGCTAGAGACTTCAGAGCAGGCTTCTTTCGGTTTAGCAATCTGCAAAATTGAATGGGGATAAAATGATTCAATCATGCGCAGTGGTGGAGTACGCAGGTATACAGGATAGATGTATACTCACCTCTTTTTCTGGCTGTTTACACTAAATCCACCTATTAGCCAAAAAGACACTGGAATATATAATAGAGTAGACACACCTCCTCGGTCTACCCAGTAGTACCAGCCCCCCAAGAAGTGTGCTGGGCTTTGAAGCCAATTCTCATAATGGCCAAATGGTTGAATAATAACTCCACAGTCACATGATGACATTGGGCCCCAAAATGACTTTTTCTCCCATAGACTTACAGTGGGAAAGAGATGTATTTAAATCAGTGTATAAATCTTTTTAAGTATCACAGCCCTGTGAAATGACTCGTATCACTATCTTGATTTAATCCATTTGGTCCTATAACATTTGCAAAGTCTAGAAGAGCCGCAAGATTAAATCATTTTATCACCATTAAAGTTAGTGGAGTGCTAAACCGGAAGCAGCCTGCACAGCCAGTGGAAGTCTGTAGTGTGCTTGCTCTATGGGCCCAATAGAGTGCCCCAGGAATGATTCCTAACACCCAGACATGAGTTACCTTTTTTGCAATCCTGGCTCCCTTGTCTCAATGTCAAGTCTGTGGTTAACACAAGCTATAGAGACTTAAATTTTTTATACTTTATTAATCCCCCTGAGGGGAAATTCAGTTTTTTCACTCTTTTTGTCATTAACACACAGGTCCGAAAGACACACACATGCACAAACAGGACCCATACATGCACAAAGTGGAGAGATGTCGGAGTGAGGGGGCTGCCTTGGTCAGGCGCCCCGAGCGGTTGGGGGGTTTGGTGCCTTGCTCAAGGGCACCTCGGCAGTGCCCAGGAGGTGAACTGGCACCTCTCCAGCCACCAGTCCACGCTCCATATTTGGTCCGGACGGGGACTCGCACAGGCGACCCTCCAGTTCCCAACCCAAGTCCCTATGGACTGCCATGTGGACTGTCCCCACGTACTGCCGCCCTACTGTTTTGTTCTGTGACATAAAATACCCCACTCATAAACAATGAGGCTTCTATGTGTCTAAAAAATGGTGGTTGCTAACAAGTTGCTAAATGAGAATACAGAATATCATCACACCAAGCCACCCTGAACACAGCTCTACATTCTTGTTATGGTGGTGATGTTAGGTCATGTGACTGTAGTATAGTTCATTTATAGGCTAACATTAGCTTTTTACTTCTGGCGATTGCATTTAATCATGGAATTGGTGTTCATTTGTGAAGACTATCTTGCTGAACAAAACGTGTAAGAATTATAAATGTTTGTTTGCCACAGAGCTTATTTTTGGCAATAATCCAAAATCCAATGAAAAAATTCCATAGACTTTTTGTGTGATGCCAACCTCTCTGTTGGCCTACAGAAAAATGACATCCCCGGGGCAGTCTATGATGCTGAAGCAGCAGCCATCATCCAGGTGATTTCATACAGCGGAAATAAAGCTTTTTTGGCCTCATGCACCACTGAGCAACTTTCATAGGAATGAACAGGGTCCGGCCCACATTGCTGTATCCAGGTCTCTAAATACACCCATGAGTAGTACACCCACTCAATTATCATTCACCTACTCCATTGATCATGCGATTCTTTTGAACTTTCCAGATGTTATTGGATGGAATGGATCAAATTTTGATAGCAAAACAAGTCATTTTGCCGAAAAAAGTATCCACTAATTTACAGCTGTCTCTTTCCCCATGCAATACTAGGGGGGAAAGTCTTTCGGATCCACAGGGCATCATGTGACGGATGTAAATCCTCTGTTTGACCACTACAAAGATTGTCGTCAAAGCCCAGGGCTCTTCCTGGAGACCTGATGCTAACATGAGAATAACAATGCTAACATGCTGATTAGCAGGCACAATGTTGAGCCCCTTCACTATCCTAGTTTAGCATGTTAGAATGCTAACATTTGTTAATTAGCACTGAACATAAAGTTCATGTGAGTGTCATCAGTTTTGTAGGCATTTTGAATGCATAAAAATTTTGACCTGCTTATGACACAAGATAAAAAGTTAAGGCATCAACAAAGTGATAAGAATTCATAACAATGTGGAAGTGACTAAAGATGGGCAGAAAAATCACATCTCTGGCAGTAATATGTGAGACTGGTCTTTTTCCAACTACTAATCTTGGTCTAACAGAAGTCTTCACCAGATCCTTATCTCATCTCCAGGGAGCATTCTGCAACAGTTTCCCTCTTGGATGCTACAATTTACAAGGCAGATTTATGTAACAGGCTAGCTAGTGTCGGCTTTTATTCATAGAACAATGGAGGACTACTGTGAAGTTTTGACAGTCTAATTTGCATGGCTGCAGACAGTCAAACTCGGCTCGGCCTCGCCTCTCCTCCACCACCAAAACAACCTCACCTTCAATTACCAGACATCAGATGAGATGAGGGAGTGTGTGGTCCTCTGATTAGAACGGGGAGGGAGGGAGAGTGAGACACAGGGAGCGAGAGATGAATGGGTCTGCCGGTGTCCCGGAGCAGTGGAGAAGACTGAGAATAAATGAATGAATGGGACAGTAATGAAAAGAGGAGGAGGTGGAGGGGAGAAGGGGCGGAGGGGAACAGGACATTCAGAGTGGTTGGTCTAGCTGTTAAAAGAATTGGAAACGAGGACAAAATGAACACAGCTGAGTCACAGGCTGAGGGCTGTATTTGCAATTGTGTCTGTTGGGTTCATCAGGGAACAGGTGAATTTAGACGATTTTTGAAAAACTTTTAGAGGAGTTCTTAAAGTTTAACCCCACTGAGAAATAACTCACACGTCACACATTAAGCAAGGAACAAGTGAAAGCAAATCTGAACATGATATTTCAGCAGGTTGAGGACAGAAATCTGAAAGCTGCATGTTTGTCAGTACCTGGTGTCTGCGAAATCAGTTGTTAAAGCAGGGAACATACTTGAGGCAACCCAGTGGCTGGCATTGTATCTTTCTGCAATGACACTGTGGTTAACATATGGTTAGGTTTAGGAACAAAAACCACTTGGTTATGGTTAGGAATAGATCCAATATGGGGTAAAATACCAGGTTTTGGTGTCGCAATCTCTGTGGAAATGCAGCAATGTCTCAGTAAAAAACAACCATTTTTGGTGGCAAAGAAAAAAACCCTGCAACAACAGGTCAATAAAAACAACTGTTTTGGTGTTTGTTGGTCTCGACCAACTGTCTGCAGTTTAGTAGATGTCTCACTTATCACACCATCCACTATGCGCCTCACCTCCCGATGACAAAGTCAGCTCATACACATGTAATTTAGAACTACGTCACTTTAGAAACGTTGATATGATATATATGAACTTGCACAATATTTGCCTCAATATTTAGAACATGTATTTGTCCCCCCTAATAAATTTTTTTGACAAGAATAGGACATTTACACCACAAATGAATGCAGAAAAGGTACAAATTGCTGCATAAAAAATAACCAGAATGCAGGAAATTAAGTGTTGTGTTATGTTCGAAATATTCTGGCAGAGGACCCCTAAACCCCCTGTTTCATGTATCCTCTCCAATGTTGAAACAAAACCTACAGTCTTGTATCCATGGTTTGCAGAAACATACAATGCCAACATTTTCTTCTGGCGCCTGGGCTGCTTGAGGACATTTAAAAATCTCATCTGAAAGGATTGGAAAGGACACCTTTTTCTGAGTTAACCAGGTCATGCTTCATGATTTTATTCAGATTTGTCCAGATTGTAGGTGAAAAATCCAACTCCACTCTTTACAGTTACAAAATTCCCCTGCAGTGCCTCGAAAGTTCACTAATTATCATGCTATATCTCGATTGCTTAAAAGTTGTGGTTTGAAGGGGGTTATGTGACTGACTTGGCCAGTAGGAGGGACTTCCTAAAGCATTTGGACAGAGCCAAGCTAGCTGTTTCTGTTTTCAGTCTTATAGTAAACTAAGATGACTGGCTGCTGGCTGTTGCTTCATATTTACCATAAAAACATAAGAGCGGTGTCAGTCCTCTCATGTAACTCTCTGCATGCAAACTAAACAACCTCTTTTCCAAAAACTATAAGTGAAAAAGTAAATCATCAGTCCTTTTTCAAACTTGAACTCTCTCACACTACGGACCAAACACTATTCTAATGTGACCTGTGCAGACTCTCCGCAGCCTTGAGAATCAGTCATCATGACCAACTCTGGTTTATAATCAGGTTTAAACTCAAAACCACATACTACTGTAGCTCCTGTTCTCACAAAGTACAGACTCAGAAATATGAACACAACTGCACTGTGTTCAGTGCCGACGAACAAATACTCACTTTTCCATCTGATGGTAAAAGAGACACAGAACGCAGAGACAGACAAGGATGTAAAGAATAGAGAGGGTTTGTTCAGCTAAACATTTGCTTTGGCAGGCCCGGAGTAGAGGGGCGGTGTTCTACTAGTCCCCTGACATGCATCCAGAGGAGCCCCTCTGTCTTGACCATAAATCTGAATGGAGTGGGAGTTATCATACTTTCCCCCTGCCGTCCCCTCCCCGGCTAAACCCCGCATTCCTCCCAGACACCGCTTCGCACAAACAAAGTGGCCTGTTCCCACCGCTCGACATTGGGAAAGGCGATGGTTTGTCATGGAAAAATCCGGAGGCATCTCAAGAGTCCTTTAGAAGTTGTTTTTTCTTCTTTTTTTTTCTCCCCCCCACAAGGTTCAGCAATGGATCAACGCTTTAGCCTGGTGGCTGCATTTTCTCTCTTTGTGGCAGAGAGAAAACTATGTCAGACATGTAGTTAACACATAGATGTCACTTCCAATGAGATAGAGTGTATAACTAAATAAACTGTGAGCAGTGAGGGTGAGGGAACTCCACATACACACAATTTTATGTGTAGAAGCTGAATGAAATACACATAGAATTCAAACCCTGAATAAAAGCCCAAAGATGCAGGGATGCACAGTCACACACACACACACACACATATGAAATGAGTGTGCATTGGGAGGCAAGTCGTTAAAGAAAACCCTGGTAACACATTCCATAGGAGTCTGCCTCAAAGGGAGTCTTTTGTACTTACTGAAAGGCAGAGGGGTTACAGGGTTTCTCCCTTTAGGGTGCCGAGAATAATACTCGCTCTCAAGACAATGACCTCACCCTGACTCGCTCTCTCTCTGTGCGTGCATTTGAATGTATATGTGTTTGTGTGCCGTTGGAAATGACTGTGACTACGTCTGTGACAGTATACAGTATATTTGCATGGACCAGGATAGCAGAGAGAGAAAGTCAAAGGGGCAGAAAGAGAAGCAGGAAGTGTTCGGTCAAGGATGGATTACGAGGGAAAGGGGGGACGCTAAATAGATCCTCAGGAGGGAAGTATTTCTCTCCCCTGTCTGATTGGCGTCCACCCCCCTCATTGTCTGTCCACGGTGAAATGATCTGTAGATGACATTGGTGAGAGCCAGAGGTAATGTAAAGCACACACACACACATACACAGCCAGGCCCAGGGAGCGGTGAGCTTCAACAGGAAATTCCTTTACAGCCTTTCTGCTGACTAAGGCCTCCTTGTAAGAAAGAATGTAATGTATATGGTGTCTGTGTTATTTGGGGTCTGGTTAGGGCAGCATATGCGCAAGCCATTACCACACGGGTGTGAGGGTGCCGCTTTCAGCATGAAAGAGCAGTAATGTCATTCAACAAATAAGCAGGTAAAGTGTCATTTCAGCCACAAAAGCACAGCTCAAGAGTCAAAGTCTTTATGGCCCTTAGATGATGAACTTGATTCACCTGAGTTGCCCCATGAGCATACTTGCAGGAGATCAGGGCTCATAGTTAATTTGTCCTTAAATAGTGAAAATTTGAAAGGCAGCTTTGAGCCTCATTTGAATTTCCTCTGTACTGATGCTATGTTTGTCATGACATTGGTGCAGTAGGCTGATGCTCATGCATGCCCTTGTCTGTTTCATCATCCAGTCACTCATCAAGCCCCCCAACGACCACACCCACCACACACACACAGTATTGTGTGGGTACCTAAAACCAGACAGACACAGACAGTAGCCATCTTTACAGGCGGCAGCATCCATGTTGCAGAGCAAGCACGCTGCACAGGTGTCCCTCCACTGTGACCTACATTAGCCCAGCTGATGCCACCACACAGACCAAATAAACATTTCATTGACTGCCTGCTGCTGCTCCTGAGGCATCCAGTGAGAGCATGTTAGCAGAGATTCTGTGCGAAAATTAAAGAAAGACACAGAAATTGTGTCAGTAATGCAACTGATGATGAACAATGGTATGTCAGAACATGTGGCCAATCCATGTCTGCGAGATGGATGCTGCAGCTGAAAGAAAAGGAGTGGCAGGTTGTGATCAGGGCAGGCAAAATGGAGCAACAGCGCCATCAGGTGACTTATGTTGTATACTGCAGGCAATTTTTAGATTTTTTTTCACATGCACATTCAAAATCTTGCACACATTCACATTTGAAATTTAAATCTCACTGACTCCGCAGTGGGCCATTCATTACCAACACATGCTGTGTTGCCAAACATTCTTCAAACCCATAGAACTTTATTTTGATTTCTAACAGAGGTCCCAAAGTTTCCAAAGATATTTGCTTTGAATGTGTATAAAACGATGGTAATCTTGTTTGAATATTTCACTCATATATAGAGTCAGACAAACCAGAAATGTCCTCCCACACTGTTTCTCCAAAGAGCAGGTTCATACAGTATTGTAAATCAAGGCCGTAGGTTTTGTTTCAGCAGTGGGGGGACACATATGAAACAGGGGGGTTTTGGGTCCTCTGCCAGGAAAAAAATAGTATCAAGCACTTATCTTTCTGCACTCGTCTTTTCTGCATAAATTTATAGTGTAAACGTCTTTAAATCTGTCAAAATAATTGCTACTTTCATGCTTTTATTGGAGGGGGGGGGATACACGTTCTATATACTGAGTGGGACGACTCCCCTGTATCCTATCCAGTTGATTCCCATTAAATTCTAAAACTAAGGTAAATTAAATTCTCCATATTAGTGACTATTTGGTTTATAGAACTGACTCTGTTCCTCTGCAAAGTCCCCATCTACAGACAGCTACATAATTCTGTATGGCTGCACAGATGACAATAAAACTCCTCTGTAGTTCCAGAAATAGAAGATACTTAGAGGAAAAACTTAAAAGGTGTACCATCTCAGTGGTTCTCTGAGGTACTCAGTGGCCCTTAAAGGTGCAGTATGCAACTCTGGAGAAGATATTTGATTTAGTCTCATTCTCAGGTCATCATATACCAATGACCTTAGGGTTAGCAGTTCAACTGAACAAACAAGCCCACATGTTGGACCTGAGAATGAGATTCAACAATCAACTCTGTCTCCAGAGTTACTGTACATGTGGCTCTTTTAGTTTGGACCAAACCTGTCTTTGAGAAATCCTTTGGAGCGTTTAAGTTTTTAAAATGAGTTTCCACTTATTTTAAGTTTAACAGTCCTATTATTTCTGCACAGTAGCTTAAAAACATAGCTGCTGATCATGTGTTGCAGCAAATGGTTTTGGTAGGAGTGCTGATTTTCAGTGCATTGCTTTAACTTTTTTAACACTTTGCTATCCCACTCTGGTTTAAACAGATCTGTCTGGTATTTCTTCTTTAGTAGCAAACCATACTTCATTAAAGTACAGGACACTAAGCCCATTAGCCATGAATCCTTTAATGACCATGATCATTTGAAAAATATAGTGACATACTTAATAAAAAAGAAAATGACAGCTTTGAAAACAGATGTGTGCAGAACAGCTTTGATTAGTTCCAAGTATGAATCTGAAGGGAATACACAGCCGAGAATTATAGACATGCAACACGTCGTCTGAACACAAAAACCTGAAGAACAGCCAATGTGTTTTACCAAAAAACATACAACTCAACAGTAACCATCTGCACAATGTTTTGCATGTTTATTGCACAGACATGCAATCCAAAGCACATTATACAATAATTAAGCATTTATTTTAGTATAAATATTACATCTCTAGGATTATTTTTCTCAGTTACATTACAGATGATGGAAAAGGAAATCAGACAAGCATGGAGCGCGCTCACGTTGCTCCTTGGTCTACTTGGCACACTGCCTGCTGAGCCATTTTGTTCCAAACATGGGCCGACAGAGAAACTTTAATCTTCACCAATTTGTCCTATTTTTCTATACAAGTGAACACAAGAACTTCGATTTCAGGCCAAAGAATCCAGTATCATGACACCGGGACCAGTTTGAATTGATACAAGCTCTCTCTTAACGAGTCATGACAAATGAATTCCCTCAACCCAAAGAAGACAAACTCATAGAAGTGAAATATTTAGAAGTGACAGAGTTACATGTAGCCTGCAACACGCTCATATTTCAAATGAATCACATATGACAAAGAGAGGGGTAAGAACTAAGAGTGACACATGAGCTGGTTGTGTTTAAGATGACTGACTCGTAACAAAAACATTTGGATAACATTATCACACTACCGTGTGTTTTCCAAGGCCATATATCTAGAGTTGGGAGTGAATCCAAAATGAAAAGTGCTCCATGAATGAAGGCCAACATATTTTTTGTTTCCATTTTAAGATCCACTTGCATAATAAAGATGAGAAAGAAAGAACGGGGCACAGGTAGAATTAAATCAACCAATCATCGTCACTCAAAAATCACTTGCAATGTATTTCATCTTAGAAAGGTGACAAGCAGCATTATAGTTTATGGCTATTTTGCAGCCTGCAGTTAAGTCATTGCCCAACTTGCAATGCACTCGCAACATACGTGATGTATTTAATGGCATAAAGAAAAAGGGGAAACAGCTCCTCCCCTGCTGCGGTGATACCGTTCACATTCTGACTTGTCACTGCATGTCCTTAAGAATTTAAAAGGTAGCGACTAGTGTCATATGCTCTCTAAGTCAGAAGTTACTCCAAGAAAAAGCCAAGACCTGAGTCGTTACCCTCGCTAACGGCCTATCTGCACTAAACTGACAGCTGACGGAGCAGTGTAATTCTTATTGCCTTGGTCTTCCCGTTGCTCTTTTCAACGGGTTTACCAATATGGTCCAAACCCGCTGGAAAATCCCCTACTGACAATCATGACATGGTGACAGTGTGGACAAAGAGTTAAAACACATTAAGCATGGTTCGTCTGCCGAGAACTAGCTTTAATGGCGGGACAGAGTTCGTGTTGAAGTGGCTCTCAGTCCCAGTTCTCCCAGTCTTCGTCCAACTGGTCATGAAAAAAGAAAAGGAAAGAGGGTGAGTAAAACTATTTTTAATATTCTAATTTAACATTCTGGTGAAAGTCACAACACTAACCTCTCCAGAAGCTTCTATTTTAGAGAGTGCCATTTGTACTTCTTCTTCAGTCATGTCCAGGTCAAAGTCTTTCTCCCAGTCCTCACTCACATCGGTGCTGGACCCTGGAGACCGAAAGAAAAATTTGGAGCTTTCTATGACATTGACTTTGCTGCTTCTTCTAAGCCTATTTAGTGGAAAACTCATAACCACATCACTGAACTTAATCCTGTTTAGATTTATACTTCCCAAACTGGAACAGTACGAACCTCACTGCCAAATGAAAAATATCCTCAGGTCATCCTACCTTTCTTGCCATTGTTAGAGGGCGTAGATTTGCCGCTGTCAGAGTTAAGCTCGAACACTCTCAGGTCCTGCGGCCCCTCCTCTTTTACTGCTTCTGGTTTAGAGGTGGGGGCA
This sequence comes from Epinephelus moara, assembly GCF_006386435.1. Taxonomy (NCBI): domain Eukaryota; kingdom Metazoa; phylum Chordata; class Actinopteri; order Perciformes; family Serranidae; genus Epinephelus; species Epinephelus moara. The sequence continues at coordinate 34,012,431 of NC_065519.1, forward strand.
GAAGCCCGTGCTGACGCCCCGTCGACAGTGACCTCTGGCTGGGTTACAGCTTCCACTTGAGCCTCAAGAGGTAAGTCACTCTTTCCAGGCTTTTGCTCTTCTCGTGTCTTGTCCGCAACATCTTCCAAGCTAGCTTCCGTCAGTTTCTTGGCCAACTCTGTGGCAACAGGCTCTGGCCGCACTTCCACCTGCGTTGGCAGGCTGACGCTGTCGCTGCTGACTGAGAGCGTGTTGTCGCGCTCTTCGCTGGGAGACAGGACGGGGCTCAGCAGAGTCGTTCCTGTGGGAGCTGTCGAGGTTGTGGGCAGCTGGGTTGAGCTGTTTTCCAACGGGGGTGTGAAGTTGAGTTGAGATGATGATGTGGCGCCAAGGAAGTCATCTGACAGGAACAGCATAAACACCAAAGAAGCAGTTTAATTGACTTCAGGCTTCAAAGATGAAGGATGAGGTGTAACATGCTTCAACAGACTCACAAGGAATTGCAGGCTTGTCTGGTGCTCTCAGAGTCAGGCAAGCTTGTGTCTGAGAGACTTCAGAGATTTGGTCCAAACTTAAGTATTCTGGATCACACAGACTTGAGACGACAATCTTTACTAGAGGACTAAAGTTTTAATGCCAGGTGTGTCTTCACCAGAGATGCACCTGGCTCAGTCTCTGATGAAGACGCACCCAGCGTTGAAACATTAGTGTCTAATAAAGTTTATTCCCTTAAGTCCGTGTGCTAGGGTTGGGTACCATTCCTTTTGAACCTTTTACTGGTACCAATTCCAAGACCTCAAATTTGGTAACAGTGTCCAAGAGTTCCTTTCTTTGGTCCTTTACTTTCTCTGTAATAACAAAAACGCAAGCTGTGGGGGTGATGTAGTAGACTAAAAAGCAATTCTGCTCCTCTGATTTTTTTCTAATCGCACAGAGAGCTGATCTTTTGTGTGTGTGTGTGTGTGTGTGTGTGTGTGTGTGTGTGTGTGTGTGTGTGTGATCATCTAGCAGTGATACTTTGCTATTACTACAATAACATTGAAAAGAAAATAGACCAGGAACAAACTACTGCAGCATATCACTGCTGCAGCGATACTTTTGGGAAGCTGAGGAAGTGGCCCACAGAGTGGCCAACGGTACTGCTGCAGAACTCTGTGGCCAGCTTCCCAGCTTCAAAGCGCTTCCACCTCATGTCTGAAGTTGTACCGAGGGATTAAACGTGAATCTGTACATGACGCGCTTTGGTCGGCACCCTTTAAAGTATCAAATTCTGTATCCAACCCTACTGTGTGCTCCAGTATACTTTGGACCAAATCTCTGACATCTGACAGGTTTCAGAGTTAATCAGTGTAAAACTGAAGATATCATACCCTCCTCCTCCTCCTCCCAGCCCAGGGTCTCTGTGTGTGTAGTCTGCTCTGCCCTCTGCTTCAACGCCACTCTCCTCGCCTCCTCCTAGAACACACAATCACATGAATTTTTTATATTTGAAATAAAGTAAGAAATTCAGCATGTATTGTCAATTTTTTGTAGTGACCTTCATAATATACTGAATGTGTTACAATAGTTTTTCTTGCATTAAACATGTGAAAGGCAGCTACAATTTTGTGCCACCTTTAAGTTGTTGACTACAGAAAGATGAGGTTTAGTCCTCCTTGTGAAGGCCTGGTTGCAGTGTTTTCATATAAAATGGAATCACAGTTTCATTAACGCAACACAGCACTGCCAGACTTCAGCCTCAATGTTGAATCTACCTCAAAGTTGAATAAAGAATCCTTTAAAACAGTGTTAAAAAGCAGCTTCAGAGATAGGACTGATTGAGGGGCTGTTGTACTACATTGCATTAGCTTTTTCTGGAGTTACTATTTTTCTGGTGTTATGTATATATAAGATATGCTGTCTATAAAATTGTACTATAATATACATTGTCTAACAACATTGTAAATGCTGTGTCTATAGTATTAAAATTTAAACATGTTTAAAGACCAAATCCCAATCAGTACGCAGATGGAGTCACTGGCAGCATTTTTCAGCCAGCAGGTGGCACCCAAGACAAGGAATTGAGCTGAAGGGAGAGACATCTTGAGGAGAGTCTGCAGCTTAGAATTAACTGTATAAAACAGCATCATTACCTGGTCCAACTGGAAGACTCTGTAAAAATACCTCTGCCAGAATTCTGAATGAGCTACAGCTGCTGGCACCTGTGAATAAAAACAAAACAAAACTGTCCTTATCTTGCTTATTGCACTTCCAATGCCTGATAACATTGTGTTCTTTTGAAAGCACTAATTCTAGGTTGCTTTGGATAAAAGCATCTGCCAAATGAATCTAATGTAATGCATTAATTTGAAACAAAATTGGAGGTTGTGCTCCATCACAAAAAGTGTTGATAAAAGCATCAGTACGTACCATTTTGGTGTAAAGGGCTCGTATAGATGGACTGTTAACCAAAAGCTCTGAGATTTCTCCTTTCTTGTCTTCCAAACTGAAGCTGGACAGCCAGTTGTCAAACTGCTCTGGGGGACCTGGAAAAAATGACAACTTCAATTTAAAATACACTCAAAAGACATCAAAGAGCATCTGCAAATAGAAAGTACGCATTATCCCGTCCATCTTACAAGTAGCCCACTTTATGATTATTATATTTTGAATTAAACTGTGGGTCACCACACAAATCCAGCAAACTAATAATTCAGCAGTGACCAACAGTCCCACTTCTCATTACCATTCAAATCCTAGTAATGCTTTAAGAACGGTTATCAAAAATGCATTTAAATTTTCAGAGCAGCTTTTAAAAGGCAGATAACAAAATCATAATTATTGTGATTATTTTTGAAGGAGACTTGCATTTAAAAACATTTTTTGAGACTATATTCAATCAATGCACAGAGCCCTTCAAAAGAATAAGCACAGTACATGTTAAGAATCCAAAGAGCACCTGTATGTGATCAGCACAAAGACCTCCATTATCTTCGCAGAGAATATAGCGTTTATGATCCAATATGGGCATACTCGTGTGTCACAGCAGCAAAAGGAAGTACTAGCACAGATGTGAAGTACAGACAGTATGTACTCTTAGGAACTAGCATAGTATACACTGTGAACAACTGCACACATTCAGAAAAAATGACAAATTAGAGAATGTCTTACTTCAAACTGGGGCTGTACCAAATAGTTCAAAGCTTCATTCATTACACTGACATTCAAATTCTAAGTCAGCATTCAAATGCCGCACAGCTTTTTTTTTGCATGTCTATTAATTCTATTTAAACCTGGTGTTTTTTGCACAGTTGCGGATAAAGATGAGGCTATATCAATATTAATAGTATTAAACAACGTGTAGAATTAGATTCCTTAGAACTTATTGAAAAAATTGATGTAATAATTTCTGAAATTCACATTTCATCCAACAAAATATATTGCTTCAATACACATTTGTTGGCATTTAGCCTTTCAAAAACATTTTCACTGTGGTAAAAAAAACTGTTTGCTCTCTAACTTGCTGCACACAAAGGGAGGCACACGCCTGTTTTAAAAGGACGCTCATATAATCTGGCGAGGGTTTTTTGTTTGTTTGTTTGTGTCATAAGACATTCAAGGCTTAATTTGCAAACCTCAATTTAAACATTAGTCAAAGATAACAAGTAAACACAAAATGCAGTTTTTAAATGAAGGGTTTTATTAATGAGGAAGAAAAAAATCCAAAGCTACATGGCCCTGTGTGAAAAAGTGTTTGCCCCCTAAACCTAATAACTGGTTGGGCCACCCTTAGCAGCAACTACTGCAATCAAGCGTTTGCGATAACTTGCAATGAGTCTTTTACAACGCTGTGGAG